>NW_027460280.1:39865128-40230128 GCF_050947875.1 Dermacentor variabilis | reverse complement strand
ACGACGGTCAGGCGCTGTCCGTCGTACATGTTCTTCTTTTAGTCCGTTTCTTTGTAGCGCCTCTTTTCTTACCTTCAAGTAAGTTAAACCAACTCGTCCACATCAAGCTTCTGCTGCTACATTTAATTAAGATAGAGTTAATTAAGGCACTCGAATTCACGACCTCTGGATGGAGCGAAACCCTTGACCTTTGGTGGGAGTTGAACCCACTTGGAGATGTGAGGGAACCGACGACATCTTCAAGTTGGATTCCGATTGACATTGCGAAGGTCGAAAGTCGAACCCTCAGCGTTTGATGGGAGTCAAACCCTCGACCTATCGTGGAATCGAACCACGATCTTTGGTGTTATTTAAGCTGAATTTGATTAAGGCACTCGAACCCATGACCCAACATGGTGATATGGGCGAACTGGCCATATCTCCAAGTTGCATTCCTGTTGACATCGTGAAGGTCGAGAGTCGAACACACCACCCACAACCCGGTTTGTTTGGAGAAAACAATATGAAGTAAAAACGCATTAGAATGAAAATGTCAAATAATATATTGAATGTGTCGTGAGCGCGCAGGCTTCTTCCTTCATTCTTCTTAGTGTACGCTAAATTGACTCAACTTTTCAAGTCACACCCAGTCACTTTTCTCTTTTGCGTGGTATATGCAAGAGTGAAAAGCGGCTTCAGATGATTTCGATTCTAGGAGAAGGTAGGAACACGTATGCACGTCATGTTTTGGAACCATAGCACATTAAGAAAAGTGAAAATGCCTGTGTGAGCGACACAACGAGATCGCTGTTCGGCTCCGAAGTATCTTTCATGACCAGCCCCGAAGAATGTTAACAAAATATCAGGAGTACAATTCAATACTACATGGTTCTGTAGGTTGAGTAAAGTACCTAGATTTTCTGCTTTCTTTTAGGTAGCGACATCTACTTCCTCTCCTGACCCCCTCTCATACGCAACCGGCGTCGGCCGCCATGTTCTTCCTAACCTCTTGAAGCGGTGTCTCTGCCGCTTCTACCGACACGCTGCCACCGCGGCCCGAATCGAGCGCGCGCGTTATAAGAACTTAGGAAGCTACGCACTAAAAGTGGAAACCACGCTTCGCGTAAACACAACGTGCTGAAAAGCGGCCGCGACAGATATGCACAACTGAAAATCTTAAATGTGCCGAAACTGAGGCGCTTACTAGGAAGTGCGAACGGCCGAAAGCGTAAAACGCAGTCATGCGTCTCACCAGGTTCCAGGCACTGCAACAGGGCGTTTTCGAGGCTGGTCGCGCCGACCACAGCAAATCCTTCGCACAAGGAAAGAACTAAAAGATAAACGCCCACAGAAGCACTGCTCATTTAATGCGTCTCCAGCCTGCCGTGAAGTTCGCTTTCAACATCCTGATGTGGCGGCGGGGGGAATAGCGTTAGGGAAGAACATGGCTGCCGGAAATGAGCGCCGCCCAATGAGATTCGTCGGCGGCGCTTCAAAGCTTGTCTCTACTTAAAAAAAAAGCAAAAAAAAAAATATCTAGGGACTCTAGGTTGAACCATAAATATATGAACGCGGCCTTTTCACCGCCACAAAATTACTTGGTAGTCGTAGACCACAGTGTTTTTATGTACTGTCTTGTCTAGCATCCCTTTTTTGAATTTGCGCAGTTACTTTCACTGATAAATGGCTCAGCAAGACGTGCTACTGACAGGTGTCTAAGTATGCGTCTTTTTGGACATACGAAGCGGAGCCCTCGTGTAGCTATTGCTTTTAGGTTGGTTCAATACAACAAGCAGGCCCCTGACACAGTACTGTTCTGATCATGGCATGGCCACGGAGATGTTTTTGAAATGATGTCTGCGTCAGTGCGGCAGTAGCGGGTGAATGATGAAAGTGTGAAGGGATAATTGCTCATTATAAGACAAGAAAGCAAGCGCCTATACTTACTTGTTCTAGAAGAAAGAGAGAGAGAAAGAGTAAAAAAGATGTAGTGAGCTGTATCAGAAAATATTGTCATGACTAGAAAGTACACCCCATGCAATGCCGTTTCTGGTCTGTGTGAAATTTAACGCGCTCTGGTCGACTGCGGGGCAGTAATAATGAAAGTCGATGTGGGATAATATAGGAGATATCAGTTCACTCACGAGCCCTCTGGCATCATCTTTTATAAAACAATAAAATTGATGCGCTTTGCCATTATTCGTCCGATGTCGACGCGTTTTTTCGCACTGCCGATAGCGGAAGAGTACGTAGGGAGACCGTCAGAAGTTGTTTGAGGTTGCTATAGCCATTAAAGGTTCCTTCAAGGGAGCCTTCGCCTTGACAATTAAGTGGGGAAGAAGAGAGTGTCATCGCCCCTCATTTTAGGTAGTCGCTGCACTTAAGTCACAATCCTCGGCGATTCTTATGATGAGGAGTTGCTCGAGAAGCACCCTCCACATTAGAACCTTTAACCACACGCTGAACATATGGACGCCCTTTAGGGAGTAAAATCTATTTGTCGCTAGACGAGCACGCTTAGGGTGTTCAACACAGGCGCCCTTATTTAATTAACACCCTTAAAAACGGCGTTTTGCCGAAGTAGAAGCCAAAGGAAAGGAAAATCTCACCCTCAGCTTGTTATACTTTTCACGAATTGGTTATTAGAATTACTACGCACACAGAATCAAAGAACAAGCAATTCATCGTTAACTAGGCTACGAAGGAAATGCATGGAGCTGGATTCGAACCAAGGAACCTCACATGGAAGCCAGAAAACCTAGATACTGCACCACACAGGAGCCACGTTTCAGCTCTTCAAATATTGGTATGTATATATAGAGTGTCCAGAAACTCAAACTGCTTCATTTCACAAGGTCACAACTTGCATCGCAGAAAATGCGTTCGTTACGCTTGAAACCATTATTCTGATAGCTGCAAGGCCATTTTTCAATGGTAGCGAACGTGCTAGTAGTGCTAGTAGGTGTACGAACACATTCGTATATATATATATATATATATATATATCGCGTTGATTATTTCCTTAGGATGTTCATTTTTTCTTGTGTTTTTATTTTTTCGCACACACCTTTTCTAAAAGGTATTTTCATGCAAAATTAGTGCTAAATGGTTATAATCACAGGTGCGAATTGGGAAGACACCCTTTCAACCAACACCCTTAAGGGAATTAAATTGTGATAACGTCGAAAGCGTCCGATAAAGAAACTGCCGAAAAGCAATCGCCGAGGGGCGTTACTAAAGTACAGCGCTTCTCGTCCATTAGCGAGCAATTTCACGCACCGCACACGACCACGCGGCGGCGGTGAGCGACGAGATGGGCCGGGATTGGTCGATTTGCTTTGCTTTGCGGTTTCTTGATAGAAGCAGTGCAGCGTTGTACTGCCTTCATGATCCGCATAGGTCGGACAGCTTTTAACGTTTCTTCGCCGGAACACAAATGACATTGTGGTTTTAATACACACTATATCACACAGACGTATACCACTGCGAAACCCTTTGTCCTTGATGTGGACACAATCCGCGTATCTCTCGCTTACGCCCGTCCCAGTACCTATGTAGAACCCAACAAACAGCATGTCGTAAACTTTCGTTGAACGGCCAGAGCAGAAATCATGCCGTCGCCGTCATACGATCGTCATGACCGTCGTCTCGCCTCTGTCGCCACACACGCAGCTATATATACTCGCCCTACACAAACGCGTTGGTCCCCCTGGTAACGCTTTTGGAAACCCCAAATGGTGCTCGACAGCCAGTCAGCTGCAAAATGTTTCGCTTATCGTCGATGCCCACAGTGTGTGAAATGTACATAATCTTTTTTTTTTTTTCATGTACTGATTATGCAGAACCGAAGTGCGCTTGCTGGCACTACTTTGTCGTTCAGCGTACAGGGTATATGCAAGCCCCCCGTGTACTTGCATTCGGCGCACATATAACCTTCACGTTAAAACATCCGCAAATATATCCGCCGAGATGCCGACCGATCCAGCAGCGGACGTGGCAGCAGCCATGCCAAACACGGGAGGGTAGGTAAATAAAGCTTTAAAAACTGTGTTCGCCACCGCCACTGCGATTTGCACTTATGCCCTTGAGGTAATGTGCAGTTATAAGGTAGACGCGCTAACCATTGCACTAACGCTTAGCTTTGGTGCTTGGTAATTCGTGCTTATAGTTTCGCACCTGACACAGAGACTTCAGGGTAGTGCTATCTATGCATGTATTCTGGAGACCACAACAGGCACTACCGTAGCAGACGAGGACGACGTTGCGTGCTTCACAAACAAAAAAGTCGTTCTTGACAACATGGCGGCGTCTGCTTTGAGTGCCTCGGCTGCTGTTGCAACACACAAGCTCGAAGCCGGTGGAACCCTGCAGATTTTTATGTTTGTTATTTATGCAGCTTTTTCACAGCGGACCATTGTTCTTATTTCTCTTCTAGGTAAGTGAAAAGCACTTGCTCGCGCCACACAGGATTATAACTTCTGCTATGCAAAGATGAAATAAAGCGCATAAAAGAAATGTTTAACAACACGCTGTCACTGCGTCATCTTCACTAGAAAAATCCTCGACTATGCGTTTTTCTTTCCGATTTTGACATTCCCTGTCAGAAGATCCGCGAGCGTTGAGGGCGCACATCCATACAAGAAAGCTATCTAGCCTGTGCATGTCCCAATTGCTCTATATTATTCAGTGCTTCATTTCGAGGAATAGTGCGGCGAATACTTTCTTTGAACTTTTAGGTCATTATCGATGCCGTGGCTGTGCCCATTGCAACGAGCTTTGACTATTCGGTGTTGCTCTCTTTGGTGCAGGGCTTAAAAAAATACTGTCGTTGTAATGAAGGTGGGTAAACTTTGCAGAAAGGAGCTCTTTAGGTACGCTGCAGTTTATATTGTATTTTGCAATATTCAAAGCGTTAACTCGGCAAATGAAGCCCGGACTTTTGTCCATCTGGCGAGTATAAGCATAACAGCAGCTCTCTCGCACTGTCGCCAAAAATTTAAGTTAGACGTAATGATTTTCCATTTAGTCGACTTTCTTGCAGCTCTGTCGGGGAGTGTAATGCCGCTGAGTTCGTGCGTTGCGGTCTTTCCAAACACTTTGATTAAGACACCTTCAGTTAGGCTCCCCTCGATCAGTTGTATCGTTTCTGTTTTCACTACGAGGAGAGATACGCATTGAGCGGAAAGGGCAGCGTTTTCATTATCCCCAATTACGCGGCTTCCCGAGTTTCTCACAGCTTGCGCATGTTACGTTTAAAAGCTCGACCGACTTCACTACCACGTAATAAAGAACGTTTCTCGTGTTGGTACTCGTGCGTCTTGGCTGTGCTAATAACCACCTGAAAGCGAAGTGGTGTGCTTTTCACTCTCTCGAAGGAGGATGATCAACAATAGTGCGTCGCTACTGAGGTCCGCGCCGGCCCACACGACCTCTTTGGGGTCCCATGGCGTTTCGGGGACCACAATTTCGAAAAATTGCTTTTAATAACGACAGGAAGCCTCTTCAATGGAATGTATAATGGGATGTAGCGTATAAATTATTTCCGTATGTGCAAAACTACATTGTCCTTGCTTCAACTTACAAGAAGAGTATTAAAAAGTTCCGCGTCCGGTGCTAATTGCCTGTGTCCGGACAAGGATACATCCCTGTCCGAAGCGCGTTCAATGATTTTGTTTGGTAACAAGCAAGCTTCAGTAATCCGTTTGTGAAGTTTGAGCCTGACAGCGTTTTTTTCTCATTCGTAATTGGAATTGATGAAAACATGGTTAAAGAAATTAAGCGAAAAGAGGAAGAAGAGATATTAAAGCCATGCGACAAAATTTCCAGTAGCTCCTTCGTAATTGAACAGCACGCGTAAAACGTCTGACAAACAAACAAACAAACAAACAAACAAACAAACAAACAAACAAACAAACAAACAAACAAACAAACAAACAAACAAACAAACAAACGAGCTCTAAAGCGGATGAAGGACACGACACGAGAGCAACAGGAAACGTTGGCAGCGTTCTTGAACCTGAGAAGCCCAGGCAATCTCGTGCTTGCGCCTCCCCAGAGGCTGGCGATGTGGCTGTAGCGCCGAGCATTTCTCTTCACTGCAATCACCCCCCATCGGGAAAAGGAGCAACCTGGTGGCTCATGGGGAACATAGTATCAGAGGGTCGTAATACGGCTTCAGGAACTGTACGTGGAAGGTTTGACGACCACGATAGCGTTCGTCCCTAGGTGGCGTGACAGGCTCGACGATATAGTTCACAGACGATGTCTGCGCTACAACACAGTAGCGTCCTTGCTATTTGGAGACAAGCTTAGAGGAGAGGCCAGCAGGAACAGCTGGAACCAAAAGCCGCACAAGGGAGCCTGGAAGAAAGTGACAATGCGGGTGGTAATCATCATGTCGAGATTTTGGTTGCCATCAGTCGACGGTTGTAAAGAAACAGGCGAATTGACGGCATTCCTCGGCGTGGCGGGCGGCTTCAGAGATGGGTGTACATTCGGATGAGTCGGGTCTGTGCGGAAGGATGGTGTCGAGCGTATTCGAAGGTTCGCGGCCATAGAAGAGGAACAATGGTGAAAAGTTTGTGGTCGGCAGTGGTGCAGTGTTGTAGGCGCACGTGACGAATGGCACAATAAGGTCCCAACCAGTGTGATCAGAGGCTACGTATTTGGAGAGCATGTCACCAAGGGTGTGGTTAAAGCTTTATGTCAAACCATTAGTTTGAGGATTGTAGGCGGTGGTGGTGCGATGATCGATGCGACATTCAGGAAGGACAGCGTTTGCGACTTCGGAGAGGAACACACGTCCTCTATCGCTAAAAAGTTCACGAGGTGCGCCGTGACGGAAAATAAAGTTTTTCTGGAGGAAGGATGCTATATCGCGAGCTGTGGCAGCAGGCAGAGCGGCTGTTTCTGCGTATCGCGTCAAGTGGTCGGTGGCGACGACATGACTACTGCTCCTGACATTGACGCACTGGTTTGCCAGGTAAAGGAATTCGTCCGTGCTGAAGTCACTCGTCGCCTTTTGTTGCAGTCCTCTGCCGGGCAAGCACCCTCACCTTTGCTTTCTAACTTACGCCAGGTCACATAGGAGCAAGTTTACGTGGCTCTGCCTTCGGCCCGCGAGACTCCGCCGGTACCGACTCCCGTTGCCTATACCGAGGTGAACGCACCACTCAGCTATGCCAAGGCTCTCATACGGCCACCATCTGAGACAACTGCGCCATTCCCATCAGCCGTGCCACTGTGCCTAGCACCTCCACCAAAATCTAAAGCGAACCAAGGACACGACACGAGAACAGCAGGAAGCGTTCGCAGCGTTTTTCAACCAGAGCAGCCCTTGGCAATCTCGAGCTCGGGCCTCCTCGGAGGCTGGCGATGTGGCTGCAGCGGCGTGCATTCCTCTTCACTACAAACAAACAAACAAACAAACAAACAAACAAACAAACAAACAAACAAACAAACAAACAAACAAACAAACAAACAAACAAACAAACAAACAAACAAACAAACAAACAAACAAACAAACAAACAAACAAACAAACAAACAAACAAACAAACAAACAAACAAACAAACAAACAAACAAACAAACAAACAAACAAACAAACAAACAAAACACGATGATTAGGAACAACGCGTACTGATCCTTGCCTCTTTGCCACGTTAATGTCCTATAGCTTGTTTTAGAGAACTGCGAAGGGATCTTCTATGTGAAAATTAGCCTACCAGGGGAATATGCCAGCAATGCATGCTGTTAAAATTATATATGATGTGCATCGTCGTCCCATGTCACAGTTTAAACGTTTTCGGAGCTCAGCAGTCTAGAGCTGTGCTGCAAAGGAAGGTGATCACTTCAAAAAGTGAAGCTTTGTTAGCTTCTCCCTGCACTTCGTAGGTAATGTAACCGTTATCGATTGCACAGATGCACACAAACGTGAAAACGCCGCGTTCCGACAACTCGTATAAATCATGACACACACACACACACACACACACACACACACACACACACACACACACACACACACACACACACACACACACACATATATATATATATATATATATATATATATATATATATATATATATATATATATATATATATATATATATATATATATATATATATATATATATATATATATATATATATATATATATATATATATATTGCTCAATTGGTACAGCATCACACGCGTAATGCGAAGACGTGGGATCGTTCCCCACCTGCGGCAAGTTGTTTTTTCGTCCACTTTCATTTGCATTAATTTATCATTTCTTTAATTCACTTAGTAAGTACAAGTAATTTCCCTTATGTTGTCCTTGTTGGCAATGTTTGTTGGCTTCTTAGGATATGATTAGCAAAAATCGGGTCCCCTCGGTTAACCCCCTTTCCCCTCGTTCTCATATATATATATATATATATATATATATATATATATAGAAATTACATGTCCATTGGTTGGCTTCGAACTCGGTTTCTCCAGCCCAGAATTTCGATTGTCTAATCATAAGGCCATGCACGCATACCTAAAGAGGCGAAATAAAACACTATCCCAAATTTCCCTCGTCCAAGTGAGCGCTTTGAGACGCCTGGCGCGTTAGCCGCGTTGCATTACTTCGAGACCTTACTTAGCACACGCACCATCTGGGTGAAGATGAAGAGAGCAGTTGCGGGACGCGCTCGTAGCCGAAATTCGCTGCGCATCTCTTAGCGCAGTGTGGCCCTGTGGCGTATTCCCGCAAGATCGAGAAAGACGTATCTTGTGTTTCAACACCGTTTTAATGCTTCCGCCTGCTCAGCAAGGTACGCCATGGTGGCTGAGAAACGCGTTAGTCACGAAACCGGCTGCGTGTCTGACGTTGCAAGGCGCTGTTTTAACGCAACAGCGTTAAGGAGCCCGTGTCGCAGAAAATCCGGTGTGCAGCGTCGGACGTCATCTCGGCAAAAACAACTTCAAACCAAATTCCGAACCGCGCATACCCAACCACTTCTCTACCACCAAAGTTGCTCATACCTTGTCTTTCATTCTTTACAAAGTTATTCCTCGGAATTTTGAGAACGGTAGCCCAGAAACAAATGTAATGAAAAAAAGAAAACGACAGCGCATGTCCTTTATGTTAGCTCTTCTCAGACTGAAATACTAAAAGTGCGAAGCAATAACAGGAGATCGACCACACAAGAGGCCGCGTTTCTAGCAGAAAGCTCGCCTTCGTGCAAAGCTTTCGCAGTCAGCGTTTCCCGGCAAATGTTACTGTTACATAAGCTGCAGTTGCCTGGAAGCATGAAAAGCAGTAAGGGGTCTTTGAATGCTATCGACGTTCCACTCTTAAAGGCGAAGCTTAAGCGTCCTCCAAATGTTTTCCTTGCGAACTGGTGAATTATCGCAGATTCCCGCAGTACGTGGGATCTGCATAATTTTTTCTGATTTGCCAAATTCAGTTAGAGCCAAGAATATAGGCGCCGTTGAAGCACTGTAAAAAAAAAAAAAAAAGATGGCTGCACAACGCGTTAGATATGCAGTTGACCATTGAGTTAACCAAATAGAGTTTCATGTTACATGTACTGATGGCTAGACTCTCTAAAGTATGCAGTTCACTGAGCGAAATAATGGGGCCTGTAATGCTTGATGATGCGCAGTTGAAATAGCTCCGTATACTGTATCGTTGCCCTTATCCGTCTAAAGTCTGCAGACGCATATAGACTTTTACACCTTCGCGCTGTACTACATTCACCCTGTCTTTATGTTTTTTGAAGCATAGCACTTTACCGTCCTCCTTTGGAACTACTGTGAACGGCATCGCCTATGACATGCAGACATCTTAAAGCTTCTTGGCGATAAAGCACAGCCATTAGGACGGAATGCAGAATACGCTCGATACAATACCGGTCGCCAATTTGGCCGGACTGTTACTGAAACAGTAAAAGCTGTGCGAGGCGAACGCTGCTTTCCCCAAGATAGGAATGACAAATGCACAGGGTCGGATCGGCAGCTTTGTCTGTCTGGCTGGAGGATCTCGCAGGACTTCCACAATCCGCTTGAGAAACAGGGCGCGTGCCTACTTTTCCTTTCTTTAAAACGACTGCGTCCAGGTACCCAATGACAGCTCGACTTCATGCATTCTTTTATGCCTCCAAGGATTATATCCTTCAGCAAGGGACCACGTTCATTTGTGAACGCTCCTACAAGTGCGAATATATCACCGCATTGTGCACAGGCATGGGGAGTAATTCGCTTTACAAGAACAAGATATGCCTGTAAGTATAAACACGTGTCTGGCACAGAGAAGCGCACGACACAAGCGTGTGCTGTTCACTGTTCGAGCAGGATGACGTAAGCGTCAATACCGAAAAAAGGCTCTTCTCAGAGCTACAGTGCTGACAGTCAACGAAAAGCAAAACCTCAGCTTGAAAAAGACCTTGTTAGAGTGAGATCATTGCCTCCAAGTTTTAAGGTCACGTCAGCCTCCGCCCGTGGTAAGAGGGGATCACAAGCGAAAGCTTCTGCACTGAATAGCGCGCGTTCATTATTGCCGTCGTGACGAGATACTCTCAGTGCATGCGCACGGAGCTTAGCCGGAAACGCAGTGTGGATTAGGCGCTTTCCTCATGTCTGACGCTGCCGTCTCCGTTTCTCAGTTCTAAAGCGAAGCGTCCTCTGTCTTTTCCTTCGACTTTCCCACTGCTGCTGCTGTGGCTGCTGCTGTCCGGCACAACGCGATGGGGGGGGGGGGGGGTCGTTCAGAGCGTGTATGGAAGGAATCGCATGGAAGGAGCTTGGCAGAAAAGAAAAAAGGCGCGAAGAACTCGTTTGGACCGCACCGCGTCGAATGTGCACAACGCCATCTGGAGCTCCCGGGTCGTCGCCACATTAGCCTCTTGACAGCTGTAATTATCCGTGACCCCCGCAAGTGCTTACCTTTCTACGAAAGTGCGTCCAGAGGGAAGCTATAATTATATATATTATAGATATCTATATGCTATAGATAAGATAGAAGAGAGGAGGGGGTAAGAATGGGTAGAACCGACGCAGTCGCGAAACGAGTCGAGAAACAGCCTTGCCACTCTTCGCTCGCAGTTCCCATACAAATACAAGGGAAGGGGTCGGTGGGAGGGTAGGAAAAAGGTGACATGAAAAGGCAAGGAAACGCTGGATAAACTTAAGCTAAAGGTACGGTACGGTGCGTTTCTGCTTTTTCTGAAAAATAGGACCATGAAAATATGTCTAGCGGACAACTTATGCAGGGAGTGCAGAAGCAGAGCCGCGTTAATTAAAGCGTACCGCAGGGTCTAGGCGACAACAGAAGCAGTCGCATGTCAAATCAACACATCTGTGCCCGCCACGATAGCTTTGTGGCTATTGCATTGCTCCAGGTCGCGGATCTGACCGAGGCAGCCGCATTTATACGGGAGCGAAATAAAAAATGCTCGCACACTTTGATTTAGAGATACGTTAAAGAACACCACGGTGCCAAAATTAATCCAGAATGCGGCACTACGGCCTGCCTCATAATGCGACTGGGGTTTTGGCACGTACAGCGCCATAATGCAATTAAAGTTTAATGATTCTGCCACGATGCGATGTGCCAGGCAATGACAATGCTCAACCGTCTCAGAGGTTATGAAATATGGCGCACAACTACGCTTCATGCAAACTCCTCTCCCTTTGTGTTTTGTCTACTACGCAAACAAACAGCAGTGGTACACGCAAAGTAACGTTTAACATCAACTCACCACTCTTGTGTCGGACAAAACGTTGAAGACATTAAACGCTCGCCGTCGACATCACCGCTAATTAGCGTCAATCTAAGCAAACAGCACAGAACGCTTCGCTTGCATCGATTCCCACAGTGCGTGGGATCTGCATAATTTTTTGTTTTATCATTCGGCAAAGGGAAAGCAACAAAATTGTCGACTTCGCCATTGAGACTGGATCCTCCGTAGTAAACATCGTGCGAGAATAGGGAGTTCAGGGAATTATTACGATTATCGGGAGCCACTATCCCGGCCTCCCTCCTCAGAGCTTATGCCCTAAGACTCGTTCTATCCATCAAGCGTTGCATGTCTTGTCGCTATAGACGCTTCATAAAAAGGTTGGAAATACGTAGTGAAATTAACAGCCGTATTTTATGCATTACCTGCATCAGCCAAGATGATCATTTTTCTAAGACAGTGCATATATACAAAAATTTAACTTTGCTTTATTTCGAGAAACTAACGTAAGCGATGGTTATGAAAGGAATGAGGTATGAGTCTATCTGTAACACCAAAAAACCCTGTTCAAAAGAGAGCCTATTCCAGCACCAAATACGCAAAGAAAGGAACCGTAAACAACCATATCAATTCTTAAGCCTGAACAAACAACTTACCTACATCGACAGCACAATAATATATCAATAAGTATTCTAATTACGCAAAAGAATTAGCGCGGATCGGCTCGGTATTTCTCTTACTCCAGGATTAGCCCATGACCACCCAGCTAGTTATAGCAAGTGTCCTACGCGTGCAGCGGCAACAAAACGATAAGACGAAAGAAAATATTTATCTTGGGAGCAAAGGCCAATGATGAGAAAAATAAGACGAAGAAAAAGACGAAGAGTCACAGGGACCTCAAACAGTGATACTGATTTCCCAAATCTGAAGCCTACTTCAGGAACCCAGTACAAAGTGGTGCCATCGCACAGCGGACCGGATAAAGCAGTCAAATCATTGAACAGAGAAGACAGCTGAACAATCTGAACAGCGAAGTTATGTGTCTGCACTGAAACGACTCCGTTTGCGTTGCGGTGAAACGACACCACAGGATGACTGGCATCAACAGGTGCTACGTGCTCTCGTCAAGGCCCTGCGATAACAGATAGAAAAAGTGCCGGCGAGCTCAATTAAGGACGTGCTAGAAGCGGTCTTGGCTCTTGAGTAGGTGATTCTAAGCTCTGCCTCCTCTTAGAACACCTAGCAACATGCATGGGGTCAAGACAAAGTGCTCACCGTCTCGCCCAAATGTGCTTCTTCTTATGCATTGGAACTGCGCGGGTCTCGCGTGTCATTTACCCGAACTGTCTCCTTTCTTACACAACATGCCCGTGCCAATATTGGCCCTGTCCGAGGCTGGAATGATCTGGAACTTTCAAGTTCCAGATCAATCGCTGGTGATGTCGCAGATGGAAAGAAAAGTATTCCGACTTTTCCGAACGGAAGCGCCATGCTATACGTCAGACGTGAAATACCACATTTTATCCAACCAGTTCAAGGCCTTTGCAGCAGTGCTTTGGAGGTTAATCCTGTACAAATGCGGTTGGGAAACCGAAGCCTCAGCGTGGCGTCCGTATATATGAGCTCCTGTCAGAAGGCCTCGATGGGAGAAATCATAAGAGACCTATGCAGCCGCTGCCCTACTGTGAGGATTATAGGTGCGTCTTAAACGCGCACCATACTCTCTGGGGTGACAAGGTGATTGATGCTCGTGGGAGGCAAATTGTAAGTTTTTTTAGACACTGAGGGACTATGTGTGGACAGCCAACGTTTTTCCGACCATCCGCCTCTTACAGTGCCATTGACCTGACATTGCACTCAGCGGACATCCTCGCATCATCAATGACAAGCAAAGAGAGAATGGGCAACGAACATTTTCCTGTCTTCGTCAACGTTGCTGAAATTCGGACCGCCGGCCGAAGATCCTGTCCTGTGACGCATTGGGATACGTACGGAGACGGTCTAAGCGAGCATTCTAGAGACCTGTTCGCGGATATGCTGCGTAGCAAAACATTAGCTACCGCTGAACTGAAGCTAACCGACCACTTCCCTCCTCCGGAATTAAATTAAAAAAATATATGCGCTGCCCGTAGAAGAGCGGAGCGAAGGCTGATAAGGACGAAGGGCGACCCACCAATGAAGACTATATGTAACAGAATTAACTCAGTGATTCCCCGTTACACAAGGAAGCTGAGAAGAGATTAATGAGCAGTATTTTGTGCTAGCCTATCGGTCTTCACGCAAGTGCCAAGGATATGGTCGGCCGTTAGCAAGCTTGCTGGAAACTTTCGACCAAGCAAGCCATTTGAAGCCCTAGGATTGAAGTTAGGCAAAACGCTCGCTTGTCTACCGAGTGGCTTTGCTCAAGTATACTCTTCCGGCAGGTCAGCCGGCAGAACCAATCCGCCTGCGCCACTATCGTCGTCTCTGATGGATGCTCCTTCCACACTGAGAGAGTTGAAACTAGCTATGAGCAGCCTTCGACGTCGCTGTGCGGTGAGACTTGACCTTATTAGCAATCAAATGCTGACTAACCTACCGGTGGAGTGACGACGTGATTTGCTGGAATTTTTTAACCAAGTGTGGACTAGAGGCGATATCCCACATTTATGGAAGGTAGCATAGGTGGTACCGGTTCTGAAGCCTGCAAAGAATTGTGCAGCTCTGTACTCATACAGGCCTGTATCTCGGGCATTCTGTGCAGCGAAGCCAATGGAGAAGGCGGTATGCAGAAGACTCACTCGGTACGTCGAGGAGGGTCGGAAACTACCGTCGTGCAGCGCTGGGTTTTGGCAGTGTCTAAGTGCTCAAGACAATGTGCTGGGTCTGCTAAGTCACATAGAACATTACAGTGCGGGTGGCCTGTCAAGACTTGGTGTTCTTATGTATGTTTCTAAGTCTTACGGTTACATGTCTTAAACAGCCCATTGTGAGCCAGTTACAAGCTATAGGCGTCACGGGTAATCTTTTGCACTTCAGACATAGTTTCTCATTTGCCGCACGACTGGCCGCTCGATGCGCTTTGCGTGTATTCGTGGGCTTCTTTCACGCTCGGAAAAACACGTTCCTGTCGCCCGTATTGAGCAAGAGAAAGCTGTAACGGGAGTTTTACCTGTCGCTCTACAATTTTCTCATTGACACTTTTCATCTAATTATAATATTTGAGAAGTTGATTATTTAATTGAGACTAGTTATCTAATTAGGTGGAACGAAAAAAAAACTAATTCGTGTATCTCCAAGCGACGGCGTACAACATTACCTTCGTTTTGTCCAGCTACGTGGCATTCGCATATTTTTAAACTCTGGCTAAAGTTAGCTGGGACACCCTGTATATACCGATAATATCTGCATATGGGTCTCCGGCTACCAGCACCATCGCCTCGAACGAATAGTCCAGGGAGTAATAAATGCTACCCCCTGCATGTCCATAGGTTGTACAAAAAATGTCCATATCCCGTTCGGATGTCCAGGAGACATCCTCTTTTGAACGTCCCCTGGCTGTACATAAATGGGCATGCCTACATAAGTTAGGGCATTGATCAATGTCCTAATATGAAAAGTACAGTTGTAAAATTCTAAAGGCTCGTAATTAATTTTACATTTTCATGTTTCTGCACTCTATTGAACACATAATCTGAGTTATTTTTGCGCTGCAAAACGAGCAGATGACGCATCCTTGCAACTTAAGACGACAGTTAAAGCACAACAGATTACAGAAGCAAAAAAAAAAAAACACGTCATAGACGCCATGTAGTGGTAGGCAATCTCTAAGGCTGTGCTGCTATTTGAATTCAGCGGAAGCCATTTCAGGAGCCGGAAACACGGCATAGACATTTGGTTCTCGAACACTACTTATTGCCAAAAGAAGTACTTATTTCACTGCCTAATTTTATATATAATAAGAATGTTTAAATTCCAAGAGCTATACGCGAGCAACTATACGTACCCCCATTGCCTCGCAACATGCACCCCCAACACCAGACGGGGAGGCGTAAACCCAGGGCACAACACATGAACGAAAGTTACTCCAACGACAAGGAGGCGGTCTTCACCGACGCAGCCCGCTATCGAAACAGGAAGTGTTTCGTGGCGGCAGTTACTAGCCACCGAGGCAACCACCTCACAAGCGTCACCGTGAACACGGCACATGCCGAAGCGGCAGAGGAAGCGGCCATAGCACTGGCCCTCACACAAACGAAAACTACAAACGTGATCTGCGATTCGCAAACGGCATTTCGCAATTTTGCAAATGGGCGCATCTCGCAAGAGGCGCATCATATACTTCAGCGACTTCCCATACACCAGGGAGAGGCCGACTTCGATAACCGAAGGCATTTGCTATGGATCCCGGCACACACTGGATTAAGCACCCCCAACGAAGCGGCTCACCGCGTTGCTCGAGGCCTAACTCACCGAGCATCATCGGAGGATGAGCCCCCGAGGGGTACTGCAAATGTCTGGGCGTGGGACGATCGCATGACCAGGTTCCACGACATCACGACACACTACCAGTTATAAAGGCGCGTATACCCATTCCCTCACGCTAGGCTAGACAGGACGCAAGCAGTACACTTCAGACAATTACAAACGGGTTTTTACAGAAACCCCAGACTCATGCACGCCATGTATCCAGACATATACACTACAAACAGATGCACATCATGTGGTGAGGTTGCCGCACTTAATCACATGCTATGGGAGTGTCGGGACTTAGCAAACAAGTGGGGAAGCTCCGACCCCTCCGTCTCTTCCACCGCCAGCCTCCGCTCGCGCTGGAAGGCCGCACTGCTCAGCTCGAACTTGACAGCACAACTCTGGGCCGTCCAGCGAGCCGAGGAAGCCGCTTCGAGACAAGGTCTCGAAACCGCGTCCGCGGCGGGTGCCCGGACCCACTAAAAAGACGCCGTACTCGAATCTTGTTGATTTGAAAATAAAAGTTTTCTCTCTCTCAACAAAACCTTTTACGTGCACGCTGATGTTCAGAAAGCCCCGACAATACGTGCTGTTCGATGACGCAGTGTCCTGCGGCAATCCGATCCAATCCAAGTTATAGCCATCGTTCCATTGTTTTGCTTGGCGGCAAAGCATGGTGCAAGGTCGGTGCGTCTGCCGTCTTCACAACCTGCCCGAAGTCACCTGCTCAGCTATTGAGCTATGAGAGCTACATATCTATCTCACTTTTAGCCATTGGAGTATCGGAACGTGTTTTGTTCACAGGTGCCAACGAGCGCTTAAGTAAGGGGAGAGCCGTATACCCGAAAGGAAGCGTCACTGCAAACGAACGCCATATTTGAGGACTTAGGATGCTGCGCCGGCAGCCAGCAGTCAACGGCACGAGAAATCTCGAGTACAGAACGGTGCATTGGCGCTTGTACGTCGCTCACGTGCGTTAGCGTGTGTTGTCGTCCTTTCCGCGCGCACGTTTATGTGCCTTGCTACGTTTGGCGATTTACAGAGCCTACCTCAGAAGTTTATACCGCTGATTGTAACACAACGCGACCCCCGACCTCGGGCTCAGAGGCAAAATGATGTAGCCATTCTCTAGCGCAGCGGGTATTAAAGAGCCTTATAGCATTAAATTGAACGGATTTACGTTTAAAGAGGTAAATAGAATTCACCATTATGTGGTCGCTAAGTGCAAGTACTGGCTATACTCTTATTAAAATACATTCGTGGTGGACATTTCCGCATCCAGTTATGAATATGTGCAATGGCTGTCACGCTATATCGTTCTTGTAGCCAGAGCTCCAGAGGTTCGCAGGTTCAAGTGTCATGAACTTAATTTTTTTCTTATTGAGCTTCTGAGTGAAACAAGTGCCCCTTGTATGCATAACAATAAATTTTAATTCATGTTCAACAATGCATAAATTCCTCAAATTGGCAGAAATGGCGGTGCTTTCTGTGTTAAATCTTTCCATGAGAGTGAGTTTGCAGGTGCGTCACATTTTACGTTTTTCATATCTTTCAAAATGCATTCTGTTTCTGACACGTACGTACATAATTGTGTTTTAACGCTACCTTACATTATTCTTTGCATACTGTTGTTTATGTCCGTATTAAGTAATCTTGTTTAATTAACGCGAAACGAGACAAAGGACGGCAAAGAAGGCGGGATGAAGATTGTGTTTGTCTTCGTCCCACCGTTTTTGCCGTCCTTTGTCTAGCCAGTTCTCATACCTTACTGTACTAGGTTAGCCTTGATGCTTACACTTTCACTACGCATTGTGCTGTCTTTTTGCGGTTTCCACCACCCGTTCATTCTTGCTTGTGAGTTTTTTTTTATACTAAAGCATGTACCTATAATGAATCCTCGTAAAGTTTGACAATGCGAAAAAGAAAGATAAATATAATTACATGAGACCTCATTTAGTTGTAGTGCTTTTCCCACATTTTTTAGACTGTTTAACATGTTGAAAGGAGTTTCTATTTTTGTTTTTTATGTCTTCGTGCTGTTCTAACTTCAGTCATGATATCTAGATCTGCAAGCTTTCTTTTTATCATCATATATATTTGTTGCTATTAACAGCATTCATGTGTGCTTTGTGGAATTTATAACATAATGTGGCAGTAAAAGATTTATTGTATCTTGAATGTGGTGTGGACCCACGTTTCTTGTTTATTTGCAGCACAGCGGCGACAGTGAAGTGCATTAAAGCACCCGACCGGTTGTTATATAAAATTGGTTGGGTGCTTGAATGCATTCCCCTATCGCTGCTTCAAGATGTGTGTGCGTGTGTGTGATACGACACTCATACCGTCCGAAATACGTCCGCCACAGAATCCCATTTCGGAAGTCCGATGGATCTACAAATTTTTTTAGATATCTTCCGAAAGGCCGATGGACGTCTGTCGGAGATTTACAGACATCCATTGGATGTCCATTATATCGGAAATAGATATCCATAGGACGTCCAACGGATATCCGTGGTTGCTTGAGATCTTGACTGCACATGCGCAAAAGAATAACTGCGGTATTGCCAATAGCAGTACTTGGACGGGAAGTATATGGTCGCTTCGATTTGACTGCACTTTTCGCACTAGCTCAGGGATTCATTATGCAAAAAATGTGAGGCGTGCAGACAAGACACAAGAGACGAGAAGTGGACAACACGAACAGCGTTCGTGTTGTCCACTTATCGTTTTTTTTTTGTCCTGTCTGCACGCCTCACCTTTTTTTTGCATAATAAATCCTTACCAACTAGCTCAGCTTTCTGTCGTTCTAGTTCAGGGAGTAGAGCACTTTTGTTCTCGAAGGCAGGTTCTGCACGATTTCAGGTTATTACGAAAACAAAGATACCTTCCCTTTCGCTAAATGCAAACTTGTCGAAGAGGTTCACGACAGGCATGCACTAAATTGATGGGAGGTACTGCTAGACTGCAGAGGCATGTCCACACAGGAGCCAAACTTTAAGCACAACATATTTGAAAGCAAAACATTTTTCGAATCACAACGAGCAGCAACAAATAAAAAAATCGCTCTTGGAACGGTATGGCCACAGCAGCAGAGGCTGATCATGCCCCACAGCATGTTGTGGCGCCTCGCCAGAGCCGACCACGGTGGCAGTGGCGAAAGCGCCGTGGCGAAAGGTGCCAAGCAGACAAGTCTGGTACTTTTACACTCATTTCGTAACTAAAGGTGCAGCGCTAGTGCAGGCACTGAATTTCAACTTTCTGAACTGGCACGGCCACTCTGCTGCACTCGCACGGTGCTGCAACGGAACTGGTGCGGGAAGTGCAGGAAACCTAAGAGACCAGCACTGACCAGCAAAGAGAAAGCAACCATGCCAAACAGCTCTCAAACGCTTTTTTAGCACTACCGGTAAGCTTGAGGCTCAGAAAAGAAACCACGACGTAATAACTGCGTGTTCTGTAGTTTTATGCGACATTTTAAACATACACGAATGCATCTGCTCTCAATAAAGCGCACAGCTACTGTCATATTATTCACAGAGCCTGTATGGTGTGTCCCAAAGTTCATACGTGAGTCAAAAGAAAAGATAAGTGGGAAAGGGCGTAGCTACACCGCTCTCTCTCTCTCTCTCTCTCCACTCGAAAGGACCCGGTTGACCTCCAGTAGTAGCCGGGCTGCTGCACGACAAGGCAAGACTTTGTGCGCGCATTTCTTGCGCCGCCCATTTACAGTCTTTGCCAAACATCGATCGTGAGCGTTCTCTTGTGCTCAGCGACAGCCGAATGACTTATGATAGCAGAAGCACTTAGTTTGGGAAACTCTGACTGAAAATCTGGAAATGAGAAAGGTTTGCGCCAAGATGGTGGGGAAACTGTTGACTCCTGAGCAAAAGTTGCGATGAAAAGAATGTTTCATTGATGGGGAAAACTTCAGACCACAGCGAGGAATTCTTGCAAAGGGTTGTCACCGACGACCAAACTAGAATTAAAAAAAAAATAAAGACATTGAGCTGAAGTCGCCCAGCAAGCAGTGATAAATTGAGGATGAGCCATGGCCAAGAAAAGCGCGCAAGAACAAACCAAAAATTCATGTTGATCGTGTCTTTTGACTTCCATGTAATTGTGCATTACGAATTTGAACCTGAAAGTCAAACTGCCAGTGCAGCTTTCCACGTGGAAGTCCAGAAGTGTTTGAATGATCGTGTATGCCGCGCGCGGCCGAACTTGTCCAAAGATGGGTGCTGGATTCTGCACCACGATTACTCACCTCCCGCGCACTCTGAATTGATAATGCGGGAGTTTTTGGCACGTACTTTTGGCACGTCCATCACTGCGCTGGCATACCCACCCCAATCGAAGGATTTAGTTCCCTGGGACATTTTCTTTTTCTTCCGCAAATGCAAACTGGTGCTCCGGGGGTGACATATCGTGGATTTGACGACAATTAAAAAGGAAACGACATTGCTGCTGAAGTGCTTAACAGAAGAGAACTTTCGATGGTACTTCCAGCAGTGGAAGAGGTGAAACCATTGTACTGTGTGTAACGGGGAGTATTTTGAAGGTGATGGATGTATCTGAAAGCTTGTGAAATGAATTTTTTAAGCGTACTGGGCATTAACTTTTGGGGCAGACCTCCTAGTTTAATTGTGAGGAAAGGCACGCGTGCAAACATTGACGTCATAAGTAGAACGTGCTGCCCTTCCCGTTCCTTCTTGTGCCCATGTTTTTTTTGTTGATGTCGTGAATTACTGCTAAATTGTTCAACCTTATGTCGTTATAAGGCATGCAGGCTGTTTGTTTGTTTGACTTATCGATCGATTGACTGTAAATGAGTCAAACTGCCAGGAGCAACAGTGGTGTGTTAGATTAATTGGCGTGCACCCAATGCTCTGCAAACGAGCTTTTTTTGTATTCAGGCCTCCATGGAAATATGCGGCAGCTGTAGAGAGAGAGAGAGAGAGAGAGAGAATAAGGAAGGCAGGGAGGGCACGTCCGGTTTGCTGCCCTGCACTGGAGAAAGGGGTATGCGGCTGAAGAGAGAGGGAGAGAAGATTGAGGGAGCACAGTTTCGCGCACATTTGAAGGTTCGCACCTAGACTACACATGGTTGCCAAGACTTGTCGACTTGAGGTATTTTAACATCGCTCTCGTGGATTTCTGTGCCATCGACGCGTACGGCTAAGGTCCAAGGATCTTTATTACCGAAAATGGTCTAGAGTCCAGCTGGTTCAATGCTGTCCGGAGAGCTTCATGCTCGACGTCGTATTGGGGACAGATGCATGATGTGTTCAACCGTTTCTATGTTTCCACAAGAGTCGCACATGAACGTATCCCCCATTCCAATGCGGAACGAGCAGGCCTTCGTAAATGCCACCCCGAGCCAGAGGTGGCACAATGCTGTCGCCTCAGAGCGGGAAGCTTTTGATGGCACTGGTAACTTTAAGGATGGATCCAGTCTATGAAGATCATATTTAGGGAAGTTGGGAGAAGACCAGTATTTGTCTGTCGTAGCTTTAGCCACGATATCAAGCTTTCTTGCAGGGTTGGTTCTGGATAAGGGGATTGGAACTCGTCAGACATCCAAAAGGCAGACAGGGCGGCTTCGTCGGCGAGACCATTACCAGCAATGCTGGTATGTCCAGGTAGCCACTGAAATAAAATTTCATGCCCTTTAGCGATAACTTGATGGTGATCGCTTATTCCATGTCAGCTGCTCCTGAGTCCTATGATATAAACCAAAATGAAGACACTGAAGTGCTGCCCAAGATTCGCAAAAAACGACCGATTTCTGAGGTGTCTCTTGCAGGAGATGTTTGACAGCAGCAGGCACGTCTGCCGCCGCACGCAAGCTCTGCCGCCGTTGATGTTGTCATGTGGGGCATGAACATGTGGGCAGCTGTAGTTGAGAAGGGTACCGGTGACCTTGTGCTCAGTACCAGAAGGCCATAGCCAATGAGACAATGCGGCGAGTTTAAACATAGAGACTCGCGCTGCTCTATTTTTTAGAGTTATGGTTTAAATACGTCAATATTTTTGTTCCATTTTTCGCTAACTCAAATTATAAGCTACTGATGTTGCCTTCAGTCAGTATTCTTTATTTGGCTTGATTAAGTACATGTTCCTGCGAGTGTTTATTAATTTTTTTATTTGAATGTACTATCAGCCCCTTACGGGGCCTAGATAGGAGTGAGCTACATTTGTACTGTAATATGTACAACAATACGATAACAACATAGAATACATGTAACAAAATTTTCTTGTCACCCGCAACTTCGTTTCATTTATTAGCGATGCTTGTGTAGTAGTACCAGATTAACCTATAATGCTCCAAAAAAGACTGAACCTTTTTTATTTCTTTTGTAATTTCAGTAAAGGCAGGATCCCTCTGTCCTAAAGAGGTGACACCGAATGATTCCTTCAATAGTTGGGAAAACTTTAACACATGATGATGATGATGTTTATTAGCATCCCATTTGAAACGGGGCGGTGACAAATAGCCACCCAGCCTGCTTGATTTATTCAGGTTATCCTACATTTATCGCCCTCTAGCCTTTTGCATCTCTGATCTCGATCTTAACTTTCGTATTTAGACCATCTGTCACTCTACTCCACCAATACCTACACTCGCAATGACTCCGTTTCTATCCATCCCTTCCGTGCTGTTCTTCCGCCAATATTCTAATCGCCCCTTACTTATCTCGACTGCTGATCAGTTAACGCTTCCATCTTCTTTGAATCCCAAGGCTTCTGGAAGGAAAACACTCAATACGGGTCTCGTTGGGTCAATACCTTCGCATTCCATTGCGATGTGCTTAGTCGTTTCTGGGCTTCTTTTTTTTTGGAGCACGCAGATGCCTCATTCTGTAATGCACATTTGGTCCGGTATGTTTTGCCCTCGGGTAGCCAGGTCGAGCCTCACATAGCAACGCTCTCCTCTTTGAGTTATCACACATATTTGCTTTCCTGATTTCTTCCTTGCCGTTTTGTTGTAAAACTCCGTGGTCTTTTTTGCATCCGTCTTTTGCATCCAATTTACCGTCTCTGTTTCTCTTGCTATCTTTTTGATGACTCCTGGTTATCGATTTGCACTTTCAATTACCATGTACTTGGTTGCCAACTTTCTTGACCTCTTCCTCCATTTCGTGCCTGCGCTTTTCAGGTACAGGTAGTTGTGCACTTTAGATAACCATTTCTCTTCATCAATGTTCTTTGCTCTTGCCATAGTGCTTTCAAGGAAGGGCTATGGTCCTGCTCTGCGCTTCTTTGGCTTCAAAAGAAGTCCAACCCATGTCACCCTGCACAGCCTCATATGTGGTTGTACCATGGGCTCCCAAAGCCATTCGGCCCACAGGCCTCTGCTTAAATTCCAACTCCGACAAGGTTTCTGAATTATAGCACAGAATTGCTTTTTCCAACGTTAGCGCTGGCGCCATTATACTTTTTCCAAATTCCTCGCACCACCTCGTATTTATTGCAGCTCCAGAGGGCTGCTCTAGCTATGTTTCATTATTGCTGCATTCCGCTTCCCTTTCAGTGTTAGATTATCTTGGTGGGTAATTGAGTATGTGCTTCCTTCGTTTATGTATACACCTAGGTTTTTTTATTGGTAGACTATGGGCATGTCTTCCTGTTTAACGGATACCACGTCATTACTCGGCTCTTCCTTAAATATTATAATTCCCGATTTCTCTGTGCTAAACTTGAGAGCTCGATTCGTCGCTGCATTGTCACACATATCCTCAAGTCTCTGTAAATGCCTTGCTTTAACCGCTGGTAGCACTATGTCGTCTGCACACATCAGCCCAAGGATCGTCTATTGCGCCTTTTGCCTAGGTGCAATGGCGCAAATCACGCCGTTGTACGCCTTCTAAATTTAAGACCCTTATTTTGCAGATTCCACACTTTATACTAATATGCCAATATTGGATACAATAGCATTTCGAACGCGGTCAGTTTGGTTAGCCCGGGCGCGAATTGTTTAGCATGCACCGGATAAATCCCAATCTTTTATTCGCCTTGCCGACAACATTATCAATGTGATTTTTCCAGCTGAGGCTTGAAGTCATGGGAACACCCAAGTACCTATCTTCTATTACTCGAGCTAACGGAACACCGTACAGCGTGTAGGTAGATTTCAAAGGCGTGCGTTTATGTCTTGCTGTCATGTATGCTGTTTTCTTTTTGCAAATTTAGAGACATTTGACGTTTGTTACACCGTTCATTAACTTTATGCAAGCAGTCGTTGATTTTAACTTGGCCGGCTACCGACGTGATAGCAGTAAAAACTATCAAGTCGTCTGGAAACAATTTGGCTCGAACCGGTGAGTCAACTATGAGGTTATTGATAAATATGAGGAACAACACGGGTTCTAGCACCGAACCCTGCGACCCCCCCCAGATGCGGCACAACGTATGGCAAAGTGACTTTCTTTAACAGTGACGAACTGCCGGCGATTAGTTAGAAAGTCCTAAATCCAGCGAACATTGTAGTTTCTGATGACTAACCGTATCAAACGCTTTTTTAGGATCGAGGTGAATTATATAAATCTGTTTTGTTCGATCGAACACTTCGCCGAGAAAGTGTGTAGTTTCTACAAGTTGTGTCACTGTCGACGGGCAATCACGAAACCCGTGCTGGAACTTAATGCGAGACAGGTATTCTCTTATATATTTGGAGACTATGTGACTATGCTAATTCAAGTTCGTATGTTAGCAACAAATTTCAAAATTTGGGTGAGAACCGTTTCTTTTTCAAGGACGGTACCGGCGCTGTTCCCCACCCCGACGCTTATGCCTTCCTGTTTTGCATGAACGAGCTTGTTCAAAGGCTTTCAGGAGGAACTGCTATGCCGCGGTATGCCTTTGTAAAAAAATGATTTGGATAGGCGGCGATAATATGATAAGCGATTTGCATACTGACACAGTAGTATTACGCTTTTGACAGTTCTAAATGTACAAACATCCACAACTGCAGCACACAGATGTGGGCTCTTAATGACTCCCGCAATAATATAAGGCATATTGGAAGTGCGCATTCTTGCTAGGGTGAACAAAAGAAAAAAGAAGAATTTAAAGATACAATACTATAGTTAGCACTAAGCTCCTGTTTCCTCACGTTGCTTTTGCAAAGAGACATCTTTCTGTTGCCCCACTGCATACCGCATTCCTTTCTTAGTAATTTATATAGGTTGTCCCACATAACAGGCACTCCGGACGCAAGTTGAACCGAATGAATGATGTTGGAACTGGCCTGGAATTACTCAGGATAATTTTTATTTTCGCCTTAACTAAAGGATTAGTTATGTTTAATTAATCAACTTTTTAGGTGATGGCTGGAGACCCCAAGTGTGATACGCAAAGTTGTAAGCACCTTGAGAAACCTCTCAATAAATTGTTTCCAACACGATATATCTCACGTGGTCCTTTTCCCCGCGTTCCAAAGAAAGCCTGCGAAATATGAAAACATACCACGTGACGGGGCGTTCGCGCACTTTTATTGTGCTGCTCTCAAGGGTGCGATGGATGAATAAGGTCAGCTGCAGCGAGACTGGCCCGCGACAGGGCGTTATGTCTGGTGTAGATATCTCGGCATGCGGCTCTTATCGTATGACGGTGCAAATACATGCTGCTGATCGAGCGTTGCCGAAGCGATAAAGCGCCCCAGGGCACGAAAAAGAAAAGATGAAAGCAGCATATCGATTCTGCTTGAAAGAAGGAAAGGGCGAAGCGCGTGGCGCGTGGGAACGATGGAAGGCGATGACGGCTGCTACAGTTTTGCCTTTGTACACAAATGACCTTGTAGTAGTTTTCGAATTGAACAATGATGCTTGAACTCAGGGCTCGAATACTATCGGATATCACACGGGACAAAACTAATGGTAAAAAAGAACATTGACTATATTCAAGGAAGATTATGCATGTCTTCTTCAGACGATGACTCTTTTCGCACTGGCCCCGTCTGCTCTCCTTCTCACACTGTCTACCAGATGTTCTTTTTTGATCTCACACCCCGCACGTGCGCATCGCTTCGTGGTTGCAGTATCGGGTGGTCGCGTCTTGCTTCACACTTGTGCACCGTGACCGGCGGGTCAGTCCCTGAGAGAGTTCGCTCACAGGCTGTTCCCTTTTACCGGATGTAGATTGCACCTTCTGTACCTCGACTGAGCTAATACTAGCGAACTGTAATATATCCAGTACTCCTCAGGCGCCGGCATCCCTGCGTGTTCTCCACAGCAACACTATTTGGCTGTGACCAACATTGAGCAGCAGATATGGCTTACTCCAGTGAGGAAAGAGCCGATATCGTTTTGGCTCTAGCTGCGTCAAGTGGACATAGAAGGCGCGCAGTTGAGCTATTTCAACGCTGGCACCTACAGGTACACGACCGAGCTCAATGACGATTGTTTACGCATATGGAACGCTGAGACAGACTGAGACTTTTACGAAGAAACGACATAAATCTTCAATCCTGGGCGAGGACGTGAAGACAGATATTCTGTCAGTTTTTTTTTCAGACCCACACGCACGTGTTCGTAGTGTGGGTGCTGAAGCTGAAGTGTCAAAGTATTCAGTGTGGAGAGTACTTAAGAAGAAGCAACTTGATCCGTACCACGCGCAGCTGCACCAGATATTGGAGCCCCGCAATTTCCAAAATCGAA
Source organism: Dermacentor variabilis (assembly GCF_050947875.1). NCBI lineage: Eukaryota > Metazoa > Arthropoda > Arachnida > Ixodida > Ixodidae > Dermacentor > Dermacentor variabilis. The sequence goes on along the minus strand of NW_027460280.1, from coordinate 40,203,328 downwards.
AGTACTTTGCAAACTGGATTATAATCAAGACGGAAGAGGACCCAGGCTTTGTCAACAAAGTACTGTGGACCGATGAAGCTACTTTTTCACGTAATGACCAACTAAACATCCACAACGCTCAATATTGGAGCGACGAAAAACCTCACTGGGTTTTGAAGACATCACCAACATCAGTGGTCGGTTAATGTGGGATGTGGAATTTCCGGTGGTAGTATCATTGGCTCCGTGTTTTTTGATAACACGCTTACAGGCGAAGTACACGTCAACGGCATCCTTGATCGGGCGCTTGAGGGCTCTTTTTGTGAAGTTCCATTGGCTAGGATCAAGGATATTTGGTATCAGCATGATGGTGCTTCCGCGCACGGCAGCAGCAAAGCTTGCACATGGCTGCATGAAGTATTCCCGCAGCGGTGGATTAGACGGCATGAATCCATTGTTTGGCCAGCACGGTCACCAGATTTAATTCCCCTCAATTTTTTTCTCTGGGGCTACGCCAAGGATCGAGTATACCGGACACCAACCACAACATCAGAGAACCTAAATGAAAAAAATAAGACAAGGCTGCAACTTCATCCCTGATACCATGATCAAGAACGCCTCGGAAAATGTGCCTATGAGATGCCAAATGTGCATTGCAGCAGATGATGACCTCTCCGAACACGCATTAGAATCAAAGGGCGCTTTTTGGATTGATGGTCACTGGAAAATCATTGCGCCTCCCCCCCTCCCCTGACGCTGCCTCCCCATCCAACCCCATTACACTCCGTCGGCAGGCTGCCAGCTCTTGCCCACTTCAAGCATCAAAAAATAAAGCTATGTTCTGGTTCTCCTTCGTCTCCTTCGGCGCTTTATCGCTTCGGCACAGCTCGCCCAGCAGCATGCATTTGCACCGTCATAAGAGCCGCATGCCCAGATAGCTACACCAAATATAACGCCCTGTCGCGGGCCAGTCTTGCTGCAGCCGACCTTGTTCATCCATCGCGCGCTTGAGAGCTGCACAATAACAGTGCGGAATCGCCCCGTCACGTGGTATTTTTTTTCATATTTCGCGGGCTTTCTTTGGAACGCGGAAGAAAGGACCAGGTGAGATATGTCGTGATACCGTGTCGGAAACAATTTAGTAAGAGGTTTCTGAAGGCGCTCTACAATTTCGCGTATCACACTTGGAGTCTGCAACCAATGCTTAAAAAGTTGATTAATTAAACATAACTAATCCTTTAGTTAAGGGGAAAATAAAAAATAGCCTGAGTAACTGTAGGCCAGTGCCAACATTATGCATTCGGTTCAACTCGCGTCCGGAATGCCTTTCATTTTTAATACATTAGCTCAACTTACGTGGGACAACCTGTATAGTCCTAATACGAGCGCTAGGCAATGCCTTTAGGTAAGCTATTTAGACCCTGCTTGAGCACATTATCGACAAACGAAGAAAGCAAACATTTCAACTTGCAAAGACTTGCCAACAAAAAGAAGCGCTAAAACAGGAAGATAGTAATACATTTCGCTACTGCGAGTTCGTTGCAAGATGTGGAAAGTTGTCTCGAAAGCGAACTCTCGAGTGCGAGCAGAGATTTGGTGCCCCTGGCGAAACCAGCTGATTGCGCGCCGGCGGAAATATCTGGTAATCCCAAGACTCTTTCGCTCTGCGGCGTCCACTGCGACGAGGCGTTAATTCAAACAGCCTCGCCGCTTGGTAATCGTTGCTAACGAAGGCTTCGCATCGGCACGACCTGAAGTGGGCAACGTGCTGCGCTCAGGCTAATCTAATACCGTAGCAATGAAAGGGCTGAAATGGATGGTGCGTGAGCAGGAAGTTCGACTGGCATTAAACGATGGACCAATAATTTGCTAATGGAAGAGGTGAGATACTCACATGGAAACCAGAAATAGATAGCGATACTTCTTTTACAACCCTATAGTCAATATCGCTGTCTTCTTTTTTTTATATATAGATTTGAGCTCCGGTCGCCGAGGCGAAGTGAAGCACAAAAAGAGAGAAATAAAAATTGGCACACCCACCGTGGTGGCGTAGTGGCTTCGGCGTAGCGGTGCTAAGCCCGAGGGTGCGCGGTGGCCGCATTTCGATGCTGGCGAACTGCGAAAAAAAAAAAGAAACCAAGGACACCGAAGCAGTTGTGAATGCGAAAGCATTACTGTCCAAATGAACGGTGCTGAACGGTCCTTCGAGTTTTACGCTGCAAGTAATGTATCACAGTGGTACGTGCTGCCCGAGCCAGCAAGCAGCAGCAGCCTGCGGTGTCAACGGCCCCATGCCACCGACCCTGCGATGCCCTCTCCCCTCACGCAACACCTGGCGCGCTAATGCCGCAGCAGGTGTTCCCTTTCGCCCGCTCTGCTCCGTCGAGGCGCAGCTCCTGACGTGGCGTCGCAGCCAATGGCAATGCGAGGTTAGGTGCTGTTTCGCTGCGACAGACGGCAGACGCCCTCTTCTTCGCTTAATAGGCGATACGACTCTTTCGCATCAAAAAGACCGTGTACCGTGCATTGGGTGCACATTGAAGAACTCCGGGACTCAAGATTAATCTAGAGCACCCCACTACGGCGTGTGTCATAATCAGATCGTGGTTTTGGCACGTGAAACCCCATAATCTTTTTTTTAAAATTGGGACGCCATAAATATACTGTACGTTACTACACCAGACTCGCGCCATCAGGTGCCTCACTCTAGCCTTGAATGTGTAAGGTCGTGGAAAACAAGATATTTCTAATAGCCATATGGAAAGCCTTTTGCAAGAGCAGCACTAGACTTCACAGCCTGCGGGGCAAGCAGAGATTACCAGATTATTAGACACAAGCTTTCTGACGTCATTACTGCATTCGTCTTGTTAGTCACTCTGCTTCAGCTGTAACTTTTTTTTGAATGACCTCTACTTGAGCAGTCCCGACTCAGTCTTATAAAAGAACGTTCACGTGGTGAGGGGATGTCAGCGTTGCCATCCTGCATCCTGCTGTTTGCTAGTCCCTTAGTCGCTGATTATCTTGTTTGCTGTCAAAATGGGGACTGATGCCTGGTATTTAAAGGGACACTAAAGCGAAACAATAAATCTAATAAGACTAATAAAGCATTGTTTCAGAACACTGCAGGCAGTTATTTCAAAATAATAGTTTCATTATTAGATGAGAAAATGAAGGTCGAAGTATCAGTATTTGAATTTCGCGCCGAAACCCTGACGCTGGCACGTCAGTGTGGCGTCAGGGATTCCAAAGTATGTTTTCGCATTTGGGCCGCGTCGGCTGAGTAAAGGTTCCCAAAACTTGCCATGTTTAATATTTGGTTTCTTTAGAACATGATGTAGTCAATCTGTACCGCTACATAATTAAGTAGAATTAAGTAGGCCCTAGAAGATTCCATTAAAATTTATGACGTCACAGCGACCAGGTGCGGGAACTTCAAGTGAGCGTCGCCACCCGTCTATCATTCTTGCGCTTTTTCTGGTTTACCAAGCGTCTTATCGGGGTAAGAGTGGTGTTTTTGGTGTCATAGAAAGGTAATTTACTGATGCAGAAGAAATCATTTTTCTCTTTAGTGCCCCTTTAAGAAAGAAAGGGTCAAGTGAAGAATTCTCATCGAGGAAGTTTACGGTATCTTGCACAGATCACCTAAATATCTAAGGTCAGAACTAGGTCCTATAAACAGCTGTCGTAACCTCAAGACTTAAAATCACTGTTTTCTTTGTTTTCTGTTTCATTCACTAGTACAGACGGTCTCCTTTGGGTAACAGTAAAAACAAAATACTATCTGTGACCCCAGTGTAATTTACTAGCATGCATTGGAATACGACTGGAAAGTTATCTTGGACAATGTGCCGCCACTCTACAGTTGCGATAGGCTTGTAGAAATCTTGCAGGCAACGAAATCTACAAGAAATCAAGAAATCTTGTATGTTAGGCGACACGACGAAGAAAATAAACGGATGACTTAGATGTAATCGAAGCTATAAAAGAAATGTTCTTGTTCTGAGCACAGCAAAACTTTCTCTGGCACTTGCTACATTACAAATAAAGTCTGTACAAGCATGAAATCGGGTCAATTACACTGGTTTGTTGAGCTAAACTACCTGCTTGGCCCCATGACAGTACTGAATGACATGGCTTTTGATTTTCGTACCGATTGTCAAAATATTACGAATAACTCCAATGCGTTTTTATCTTAACTATCGTTCGGTAGTGTACCATCACGTCCATTTCTGTTCTACATAACGCGGCTTCCGAGTCAGCGCGCTTATCCTTTATTTGTGAAAAAAGAAAAAAAAACTGGGTCAATTATTTTCAGCTTTCAGCATACCGAATCCCCATAGTATTCACCGAAGTTCAGTTAATCATTTACACGTTAGCGTGGACATAATAAAATATTTTGTTGCTGCTCTTTGATAGTATTATTCGAAATGGTGAAATTTCGCGAATACACTACAAATAAAAACCGTAATAGTTATTACTTTTCACAAGAGAGGCGCACGAGATATAAGCGGTAATCACAACTGGTCTGACTTCCATCCTACCCTGCTTATGTGAGGCATTAGCACACACACACACACAAAAACTTTTGTTATTCACTACGGCAAGCTTCTTTCATAATCACGCATCTTGATCTCCTAGCAAGTATACGGTTTTCTGCAGTGAAGAGTTACGGAGACGATTCTGAAAAAAAATTCCGCTTTGGTAAAACACGCCGTTCGAAAAAGCCGAGTTGTGCGTGCGATGTTTCTTGGCATTATCAAGGCATCTTACAGTGTCTGCCATAGTAAAAAATAAATTCACCGATGATTACGATACACCCTGAAGCGAAATTTGAGCGCAACTGTATACGTGTTTTCATTTCGCGATATATTAGCTGGCGCAGACGATCTGTCTCGTGCGGCATGTTGCAAACGGAGCGAAGTGTGGCGCGACAACCTCGTTACTCGAGAGATGGCGTGGGCGCGATCCACAGCATCCGCCGCAGACACACCTCCACTCATTCAGCGCTTTGTTTCCGTGTGTGGTGTCGGTCACGTCATCGGTGAACAGACGACGCGCGCTACTCTGGCGCCATGTTGTAGCGATCGTCGCCGCACAACACGACTTGTGCGGCACTACAATTTTTTTCTCACGCTTTCGCCATACCCTCCCCCTCCACTTTCCTCCTCGCGCACTCTTCGCTATCACCGTCTTTCATCCCCCGCTGTGCTACGCGTTCGCTCTTTCATCTTCCGCTGTGGGCCTTCGCTCGGTTAGCCGAGGGACGCCAACGCTCAAGACAGGGACGGACGTTTAAAAGCTGCTCTCTAAAAAAAATCATGTGTTCATGTTAGGCATCGGCCGAAATCTCTCGTTTCCTCTGGAGTTTTTTACAGATCACGCGTTGTAGTGCGCTTCAGTTGGACATGTTAAGAGTAATATTATGCTGATTAAATCAGGGTTTCAACGCGGCTCATTACCCTGTGAATTGATATTCAATGTTTACGTCAGAGACATCACTAATGCAATGTCGTCGGAGTTATATCGCGGTGCTACGCTGGATGATATCGTTATTGCAGCTTATTGATTGAACTACTTAGACGCTCCCTTTAATCTCTTCACACAGCAGCGGCAGACTGTGTGGATGGATTTTCAGACAATCTGATCAAATGAAATGCTTCTACGACACTGGCTATCTGTCTGAACAATCCACTAAATAAACTTGAGCTTCATTATTCTTTTGTGTTCCGCAGTTCGTAGTTGTCCGTGCCAATGCGACTTTCTAGATTTTGAGATTTCTGTAAAGACCCGATGAACTTTCATTGGGACTATCGTTTTGCTTGTGTTTGTAAAAGATAACACCATGCTTTACAAAAGCGTGATGTATAATATTAGATCGTATGTCTATTTCTGTGCGAAACCTTATAGTACACGCCTTATGCTACAACATGTTATTACATGCTAAGTATTTATGCTCATTGCACATTCCGCTAGGAGACTAGAATCAACTCTACCCTTGTTCCTTACCAAATAAACGTTAGTTGGGATTAGAGACTTCGTTCGAATGTAGATGTTTTATTGCGATAGCATTTATATGGAGACTCCAGGCGCACTTATGCCGTCAGCGTCGGCATCGCCGTGATGTTCCGTATAAATTCGAAAGGCGATAACATCTTTGCCGAGCTCTCAATGCTGTATGCACGAGTCAAATCGTGAGAAGGTGATCCAACCATCGTGTCTCAATCTCGCGCGTGCCAGGGAGGGAAGCGGGAAGGAAGCACGCCGTCTTCCGTCGCGCGCAAGGCATCGGGTGAGGGGAGGGAGGGGGGAGTTCTACTTCCGCGGCGGCTGTGTACGGCGCGGCTGCGCCGTCGCTTTCTTGAAAGCGATCTGTGATGAGGGATAGAGTGCGCCGAGTGCTGATAGCTTCGTGTGCGCTCTGTACTCGCCGCTTAGTTCGCGTAGAAACGAGAGGCAGCACGAAGGTCAATTCGCTCGCTGATGCTGCCGCGTTTTCTCGCTGCAGCGTTTTGACAGCGAGTGTGCCCTGATCATCGTGTGAGATGTGTTCATGTTTGCTTGTGCGCGCGTGACACCATGCTTGTTAATTTAGTTAGTAAGCAAATGCATACAAGATTATACGGCCGATAAAACTACTAACCTTACTTCGTATTACTGTTTACTAATTTGCTATCGCAATCGTTGCTTCGCCTTTCGGGCGAAACTGCGACTTTTCTCACAACCTTGCCATTACAAGATTTGAACGACAGAATAAAATCATAATCATCAGCCTGGTTACGCCCACTGCAGGGCCAAAGGCCTCTCTCATACCACTCCAACTCCAATAAAATATGGTGGTATAAACATTTTTAGTTAGACAATTTCAATACTTCTCACATACAAACGCGACGTCTGCGACAAAAAAGATCCTGTTTCAGTGCCATGGCGCTCTACAAGGTGCGGAAAGAGGATTTGAAACTATAACGTCGTGGTATATTTTATAATTCAACACCCAGTGTTTTTCGTGCGTAGGCTAATTATAACTTGAAGATATTGAGACGTACTGGTACGATACGATTGCTCAAGTTGTCATGATCGACCGGTGTTCGCGGACAGCCCAGTGTTTCTGAGTGCACTTTCCCATTCGGCCAGTCCTGGTCGATGAGGGCCGTGGAAATGCTTTTGGGCAAGGTGGTGGGCTGCTGAAACTATAGGTTGTGCAATGAACAATTTATTCATTTTTTTTGGGGGGGGGGGGAACACCTCACGGAAATTGCGCCTATAATGGCGGAGAGTTCTGTTCTTTTTTTGTCTTTTTTATTACAATATCTGAAGCTATATTGATCTGTTCTCTTTGTTCTTATTGTACTTCCCCGTTACTTCTAACTATTTACAGAGCAGATTTTTTTATGATTTTCATGGCCGTAGCAAGATGTACACCAGAACGCCATCAGTGGCTGTGGCGTTCTGTTGCTTAACACGAGGTCCCAGGTTTGATTCCCAGCCACGGTGGCCGCATTTCAATGGGGGTGGTACGCAAAAAAAGTTCGCAAGGGTGGCTTGGTGGGTTAGTTAAACAACAACAACAACAACAACAAAGAACAAAGCTCGTGTACCGTGACTTGGGTGCACGTTAAAGAACTACCGGTGGCAGTGCCGGGACAACCTGAAGTTCTTCAACGTGCACCGAAGACACGAAAATTAATCCGGAGTCGTCCACCACGGCGTCTATCATAACCCACTCTGCAGATTCGAGACGTTTATTGACCCACACAATTGATACTTTAAATTCTTGAACACTAAATATGTGCAGCCTTGCTTCTTGAATATATCTTGCAGAGTGCGTTATGGTGCACATTGAATTACCTTTCACATTGTCGTTTAAAGCAGTCTCTGTGCTGCTGCATAAATATACTGCATGTGCGGGGTCACGGCATTTCGGGCTCTCCAGACAAAGCCATATCTGGTTTCCACAGCCAAAATATACGCAATAAGGTACATTTTTCTTCTTATTATTATTATTGTTATTACTCTTACTCTGCGCAGTCCCTGGCGTAGGCGATCAATCAGTCAATCAATCAATCAATCAATCAATCAATCAATCAATCAATCAATCAATCAATCAATCAATCAATCAATCAATCAATCAATCAATCAATCAATGAATGATAGACTGATGGTATATTATTCGCTACTCCAGGCACTGCACAGTGTGCCATCGGCGCTGTGATTATGTATAATACTGGCAACGAGAATGACGCCCACATATGAGAGAAAATTGCAATCTCCCTTAAAATTGAGAGCTTCGGCCAGCCTCCTCATTAGCACGTGCGGCATAGAGCTTCTCACGGCGTTGATTTATGTGCTTTCTCTACGCTTGGCCCTCTGTTTGTGGGAGCCCACTTAGCACCCAAACATGTTATCGAACCAGTGTCGTGTGAGTTAACCAGTTCATACTCACGAATGCAAACAAATTATTCTTATTATGGGGTTTTACGTGCCAAAACCACTTTCTGATTATGAGGCACGCCGTAGTGGAGGACTCCGGAAATTTAGACCACCTGGGGTTCTTTAACGTGCACCTAAATCTAAGTACACGGGTGTTTTCGCATTTCGCCCCCATCGAAATGCGGCCGCTGTGGCCGGGATTCGATCCCGCGACCTCGTGCTCGAATGCAAACAAAGCGGTGCGGGTGCCAGAACCGACGAAGACTACATTGTATGCACTACGTAAAGACACCGTGATGACATCACATGCACCGTTTGGCTCAGTTCTTAGGCGACAGGCGACGTCGTTCTCAATGCTACTGCGACACGTTCAATGGTTTTCTTTTCTTTTTGCAGGCTGTGTAGAGAGAGAGAGAGAGAGAGCCTACGTTCTTTAAGAGGAATTTGATTTAAAAAGATTCAAACGCTGCGAGGGTCCTTTCTTTCACTACTCGTCGCTTCAGCATCCCGAGGATTAAAAGGGCATCCATAGCAGGGCGTTTGTTATTCAACGCTTCAGTTATTTGGTATTTAAGGCCCATTTTGCAATGGCAGTAGAGGGGCACTGAAGAATGCAAGAACAGCGAGTTCGCCCAATTTCAAGCGTCACAAAGAACGCTGTACATCCTCGACACCGTCGTGGCGCAAAGCATCTCACTGCCATGGCCTGCTGAGGCACCCGACTGTTCGCGTGCATGTAATGCAAACGACGCTTCGTTGCTCACAGATAAGGCGGTGAATATTCGGCTTTAAAGACAAAACGATGCGCGAAGCATCATCGTCGGTAGCGCTTCTGGCGGTGTTTGTGTTCATCGTCTCGAAATCAAAGAAAACGGTGAAGTTCTGTCCGCGAATATCTCACCAATCGCGGTACTTTCGGTCATAGAGTTTCATACAATAATTACGAGAGAAAACTCTGGACACTGTTGTCTACGGAAGCTGGGAGCATGGCGGCCAAGTCAGCATGGGCATGATGGGGTAGTACAAGGGTTTCCCTAAACATTGTCCTTCAGTCTTCAAACGCGTTTGGGACTTTGCAAACTGATCATTTTCTACAAAGGAATACATTATAAATGAATACATATAGATAAATAAGTAAATACATAAAATTGTCCGACGGGCTGATTTGAACAGAGGGCTTCTGGCACAGAATCCCGATATTGAAAGAATCACGCCACAGGCGCATGCCCGTTGAGACGCTTCCTCGCTTTCGATTCCGCCACCTCGACAGGCAGAACCGCTGCAACTGCTAGCGATTATGCACGTTCTCAGAGCCCTATAGCCTTCTGCAATTAAAAAGAAAAAAAACAAACTATTGACTACTTTGAAATTGAGGCCAATGAAGGCATATAAAGCATAGTACACAAAGCCATAAGAATGTCTGAAGCCACACGCATGAATATCAGACACATCTATGTACTAACAATCATTCCCATGGGGTCTGGACGATCGCAGCGCTAGACTTGCTTCTAGTAATCATTCCAAGAAACTCTATGCTTTCAGTCGATTACTTTCACGGATACGATCACTTTCGCAAGATTACCGGACGTGTCGGTATATGCAAAATCACGCGAAATCTCACGAAAGTGATCTATCAAAAATATTGTCCCAAATGAAGCGTTTAAAATTTCGCAAATTTCTTTAGCCACGTCGATCCCCCCCGCTTACAAATTGCGAATTGGCCGTAAAACTTGTAGCGAAAGTTGAATGAACCATTTTAGTTTATTAATGAGCGCGCTGCGATCTAGTGCCCGCCGAACTGACGGTACAGGTGGAATTGGTTTTTCTAAAATAATCTCACCCGGCATATTACTACGAGAATTTAGCACACGCGATCGTCATCTTTCTCACGGAATTATGAATCGCCATGCACTTGAAACGGTTTCCAAGAGCACATCGAAAAAAAAAAAAACATGCACGCGCTATTGATTGGAACAGGGTAACGCCAAAGCTTAAGTTGCGTTCTATTAGTGCGGGATAAATGAAACTGGTCAAATCATTCGCTTGCGATGCGCTCTCGACAGAACAGATGAGCATAATGCACGCGATCAATAGCGACTCCGCAGGAATAAAAAGGAAAAGCGGCACACAAGTTTCGCATTATTAATCAAAACTTGCAGGATGAACGGTCGGATGACGCGACCCGCTGCTTGATTAACTGGCTCGCTTCGAAACGACCGAGTTTGAAAGAGTCTGTCATGCGTCTTTCAAGCACGTGCGGCTGCAGTGCGGGCAAATATGCGCAGCGTCGCAAGGTAAGAGGAGGGCGGCAGGTAAGAGAGACGCGCAAGCCTGGGTCTCCAGGCGTGAACGAGTGCGCTACTGCACTATCGTTAATTAAAACGACAGATCACGGCACAGCTATCGCAGCGACAGCCGGATCACGCCGCCGGCCCAAAGCCTCGCTGGGCAAAGAAGCCGCGTCTGGGAGGAGACGAGGAGGGGCGGACTGCAAATAAAGTAGCCGCTTTGTCGAAGATCGCGCGCCCAATGCCGTTTTAGATTAAGGGGCTTCTCAAGTGAGCTTCTGCCAAAGTCTCCTTGTTTGCCCTTTCTCGCTGACAGCCCGGATACTTTTTCGGCATTGCGCCTATGAAAGCTTCGCGTCCCAAACTCGTCTGTCGCTCCTCCAGTTGGAATGTTGCGCAAATGAGCACCCATTGCGAGAATGCACGCTTTCTTTTTTATTTGTCTGCTTCAATGTTTGGACGACAGTATGTATTAGCGGGCGCTACTGCTCCACCTTTGCTGAGCCTCTACTAATTTCTGCTTCTTTTGCCCAAATGCCCCTTTGATATGGTGAAATGAGTTGGGGTATGAGGGTTATGCTGCCGCGCCAAGTTAGATGAAAGCCTTGTCAGATGAATCAAGCTAGCTTATTGAGCCAGTGGAGGTCATTCCATACAGACTGTATGTACAGCTTTATGCCAGGATTATGTCGTGGGAACGTGGGGCGGAATTCATTAAGCGAACTTACGAACAAATTTTGGCATAAAGAAATCTTACGAAAAAAGCGTATTTGCAAAGCCAAAAGTGTTCGTAAGAAAAGAAAGCTTGCGATGCTCGCCGCTGAAAAGACGAGCGCTGTAGTAGAAAAAAATGCGCATATGTAAAGGTAGTACAGGTGCGAACTTCACTACTTTCACCAATAGTAAGCGTAAGTCGATTCCCAAAGCCTAAACAGCCGTCGGAGATGATGACTTGAGCAGAAATTTCTATAGATAGAGGTTTAGAAGTCATACGAACATAATTATGTCTACCTGCGCCGCTCGCGCTGACGCGGGTAAGTGTTGGAACGCGCTGTTGCGGGTGTTTGGCCAGATGCCACAACATGATAGCCGAGCATAGGATGGCGCGTGCTTATATCTTTGTGGCGCACTCTGATTTGTCATCTCAAAGTACATTGAGCTGTTTCAGTGCATAACTGCATTGAGCGTGCGTTGCTGTGGAAGGCAGTAACATTAATGCTGTGCGGCCAACTTCTGCCTAATGTCTGATAGGCTGCGTTTCTGTATGCGCGCAATAGCCTGAATCTTCGTGCTCTTTATGACACTCTATAGGGTGTTAGTAAATAGAAGTGTTGTGTCCGTTTGCGTTGATGTGTTTAGAGGTCTTCTACCTTTTTTTCTAGTTTGAGATTTCTCTTGCTGATAGGGCTGCGGATGATTACTTTTTCCTAAGCTTTGAGGCTATAATTCTCCATGCGAGGAGGAGGAGGAATAAACTTTATAAGTAGAAATGAGCCGGCGGTAAAATCGTCCGAGGTGGGCGGCGTCCCTAGTCCAGGATGCCGTGGGCCTGAGCCGATAGCTTGGCCCTGCTCACCAGGCGATGCTGGTCTTCAGGGCTCGAGCTTGTCAGCTGGGCCTCCCACTGCTCGACGGTTGGTCCGGTGATGGGCGGTGTCGATGGGTTTTGTTGACATTCCCATACCATGTGGTAGAGGGTATTGGGCGTAGAGCACAAGGCGCATTTGTGAGTATAGATCGTAGGATACATGGCGTGCAGCAGGGTGCCGTGCGGCAATGTGCCGGTCTGTAGTTTTCGGAAGATCACCGCCTCTTCTCTTGTCAGTTTGGGATGCGGGGGTGGATAAATCCTCCTATCCAGTCTGTAGTGGCTCAGGATATCGGCGTATCTTTTCGGGACGCTATCTTGTTGGTCTACCGGTGCTCGTGAATCTGGTGGGATAGCTTGGAGAATGTGATCTCGGGCAGCGGCATTAGCCGCTACATTACCCGCCAGGAACTGCGACAGCGAGATGAAAGAATAAACAAACTCCTGAACGTTTCTATCAATAGTTGCTGCGGTTGCATAATTCCCGGTCGTCTCCCGTGCTGTTAGCGTCAGCCTTCAATCATATATATCTCATAGTTTCAATTCAGCACTAAGCGACGCAGTGTCTGTGCCCCGCAATACGAACCAATGCATGCGTACGACGGATGGCAATCCTGTATATGGTATGAAGCGGCACATCAATACGGTAACATAGAAAAAAGAAACGGCGAATAAAACCATGCACCGCCATTGGTACGAAAAGCATGTGGACTGCCTGAATAAGCTGTGCTGCTGTGAAATAAAGTACATCTCACGAACGAAGCGAACAATTGTCGCATAAGTATACACACGCACACACACGCACGCACGCAGACACACACACACACACACGCACATGCACACGCACGCACGCACGCAGGCACGCACGCACGAATGCAGATTTATATTTATATAACCACACTGACGATCGAGTATGTATTTATATAACCACACTGACGAGAAAGCACGCCGCATAACGCTCACACAGACGCCAGTAAATTTTTGTTTTCCATGCACAAAGCCCATAACAAGCAACACGCTATGGAAAAACCAGACGACAAAAAAAAAAAAGCGACAGCAGACGACAGCCATCGTCATCTTATGATTGTCTGAAGATGCTTATTCTAAACCTCAGACTAACATACGTCCTGGACGAAATGACGTCATTCGCTTCGACGAAATGACGCTCAGTCGCTTCGTGCGATGTTCTTTCCATAGTTTCCTCCTCTCACTTAAGAAAGATTTCATATATAGGCGTTTGTGAATTCAGCGCAAGAGTTTTTCAAGCCTTGAATTTTCTTCCAGCCGGCGACAGCCTTACGGTGCTCCGCTCCTGCTGCGCAGTAGTCAGGTCAATATGACCGCATGAAAAAGCCGGTCACAGCGGTCTGGTATCGAGAAATGAACAATGTGAAGCGCGTACGACGCTAAATGCCGTAACTAAAAAAACACGCCGTATATCAGCAAGATCAGAATTTACGTCCCTGGGATTGTGGTGTCTTGTGCCCTCTCTCGGCGGCGCACAGTTCGATCAGTGAATTCAGTGCACTTGGACGGAGCTACGGCAATTGGCGGTGTAAGTGCAAGTCGTATGGATTGTACTGAAGGAGCGAAGTAACTTCACGTTAAGGCCGCGGTAATTGCCGCATTCGGCGGATAACTAAAGAATTATTTCATTTATATGTAACTTCCATGCTTAGCATCAGTCACAGTGTACATATCCACAACTCCTCAGGCTCGCTTCGACTCTGCCGCAGTGATAGCACCGGCTTCACATGTTTCAATTACCCAAAAGTGGAAAAGACCCGCCGTGGTTGCTCAATGGCTATGGTGTTGGGCTGCTGAGCACGAGGTCGCGGGATCGAATCCCGGCCACGGCGGCCGCATTTCGATGGGGGCGAAATGCGAAAACACCCGTGTGCTTAGATTTAGGTGCACGTTAAAGAACCCCAGGTGGTCAAAATTTCCGGAGTCCTCCACTACGGCGTGCCTCATAATCAGAAAGTGGTTTTGGCACGTAAAACCCCAAATATTATTAAAAGTGGAAAAATACTTATCGAGAAAGCGGTCATGCAAGGAGACCCAATCTCTCCCATTATATTCCCTGCACGCTTAGAAGTATTCAGGCTATATAGATTGGGAAAGATTAAGGGCGATGATAAACGGGGAACATCTGAACAACTTTCAGCTATCCAATGACACTGTCTAGTTCAGCAACAGTGGGGACACATTGCAACAATTGATTGAGGGACTTAACCAATAAAGTGTAAGAATAGGTTCAAGAATAATATGTAGAAAACACAGGCAATGTTGAATAACCTGTCAAGCGAAGAAGAATTCATGATCGGCAGCCAGCCTCAAGAGTGTGTACAGGAGTAAGATTACCTAAGTCAATTACTCACAGGAAAGCCTGATCATGAGACGAAAATTTACAGAAGGATGAAAAAAAATTATGGGGTTTTACGTGCCAAAACCACTTTCTGAACAGAAGAATGAAAATGGGTCGGAGTGCATACGGCCGGCATTACCAAATATTGAGCGGGTGCGCACCACTGTCTTTGAAAAGAAAAGTGCACAATCATTCCATTCTTCAAGTACTATCATATGGGGCAGAAACTTGGAGGTTAACAATGAAGCTTGAGAATAAGTTAAGGACCGCTCAAGCAAGCGATGGAACGAAAATGTGAGGCCTAACGCCAAGAGAGAAGAAGGGAGCAGCCTGGATCGGAGAGCAAACGAGGGTGTAGCGATAGTTGAAATTAAGATAAAAAAAAATGGGAGCTAGGGAGGCCACGTAATTCATAGGGCAGGTAATCGGCGGTCCATTGAAATACAGAGTGGGTGCTAGGGGAAAGGAAGCGCCGTCGAGGACGGCGGAAAATTACGTGGGAAAATGACATCGGGAAACTTGCAGGCATAACTTCTAATCAGCTAGCGCAGGTCAGGGGTAATTAGAGATCACTGGGAGAGGCCTTCGTCCTGCAGTCAACACAAAAGTACGCTGCTGACGTTTTACAAGATCCAAAATTCGTGCTGAATTTTAACTGACTGTTGCTCTTAATTAAGCCGCAGTTCGATTCGTACTGCGAGGCCTAATTCGCATGTTTACAGAACAGCGTCGGGCGCTGCTTGCACGGTACAGACTGCCGAGGGAACTGATATTGAACATATGCGCGGCATTGGAACCGTACCTGCAACCGTGTGCAGCGCTATCACATACCATACCGATGAACATACGGGAGCTGTAATAAAAACTGGTGGTGTGTTTTTTTTTACGTCTTTTGTGTTTTTAGTGCTCTAAGTTTTTATTATAATGCCCATCTATCCATCCTTTTGCAGTACGGGTGCTGGTCGCCTTCCCTTGAGGTCATATGAACTATGTATCATGCGGCTTTCTCTTCTTTTTTCTTTCCGTAATTAGTATCGAAAAAAATACATTTAGTTGCTTTGTAATATGGTGGTGATGTTGCTACAGGCGCAGTTAGCTTGGCAGAACTGGCTGGCAATTGCTCCGCTGAGCGTCTCCTTCCGCACCAAATATGCTACCATGTGCTGCAGTGCTGTCTCTCGCAGATATATAAGAATGCGTAACACTTCCACTGCAATTCTTTTGACGGCGGTGCGAGAAACGGACGAGCGTGGTTGTGCCTGTCGGCGCTGTAGCAGACGCACGCAAAAGGAAACTGTCAAATAGGGGTGTACAGTGATTTGCCGTAAGCATATACAGCCTCAACCACACGCATGATGTGCGATCATGCTATCAGTTGAATGCACTTCTTTCATTTGTCGTCATTTAATCGAGCTTTGCTTCCTCCTCGTTCTCATACAACGCCGTAAGCTAAATGCGCTGCGACTTCGGTTGCACCCTTATCTCAGCGTAACAACTTTTTGGCTAAGAATTGCGTACGAACAGCGCAGAGCGCCCTGCTTCATACATAAACGAGAAGAAAGGGCGTTCACCGAGAGGCCCGATTTTTATTAGTCATATCATAAGAAGCCAAGAAACGCTGACACCAAGGACAACATAGGGGAAATTACTTGTGCCCAATAAATGAAATAATGAAACGATAATATAATGGAAATGAAAGTGGATGAAAAAACAACTTGCCGCAGGTGGGGAACGATCCCACAACCCTGGGAGTGTTAGCCAGCGCCACCACTCACAGACCTTGGAGGCGGACGTGGAACATCCTTTCAGCCACAGGCGTCACGAGAACGGCAGAAAGGATGTTCCACGTCCGCCACCAAGGCCTGTGAGTGGTGGCGCTGGCTAACACTCCAAGGGTTCTACAAGGAAACATAAATACCGAAGAAAGTAAACGGTGCCGCGGTAGCTGAATTGGTAGAGCATCGCACGCGAAATGCGAAGGTTGTGGGATCGTTCCCCACCTGCGGCAAGTTGTTCTTGCATCCAACTTTCATTTCCATTAATTTATGGTTTATTTATTTCATTTATTAAGCACAAGTAATTTCCCTATGTTGTCAGTGTTGGCTTCTTATGATAAGCTGTGACGTATGTCCCCTAGATGGTCGCCTACTGCAACAGGGTGACTCACTTGAGCTCATTGCCACGGAAATGAGAGTAGTCAAAAGGGTTAGGAAATTGCGTCAGGCTGCGCGCTGCATGATGAAAGTACGCACAGTTGTAGTTGCTTAAGATTTACTACACGCCACTCGACTGAAGCTTTCGTTTCGCGAGGACTGCAACATGCGCTTTGAATCTGCGCATTCTTTCCCTATACTGTTCCTGTGCCCTTGGAATGTTTTGTCGGGTTTATTACTGTCTTATTATTATTACTGGCTTATTACATACTAACGCACACCGCAAAATCGCGATTCCGAAACGGCTCCTGTGTACAAAGTATCTCGCATCAGCACAGCGCCTCGCCGGGACACTGTGACGCTTCAAGTGCGCATAGGTTCACGCCAGAGAGGCCACATGATCTTTTTGTTTGTTAGCTTGTTTGCGTGTCAGTTTGTTTATTTCTTTTTTCTAATATATGGAATAAAAAAAAAGCTTTGTTAGTCTTAAAGGAGAAGTACGCCGTCAAGAAATTCAAAAAGTTATGCGGGACACCGTAGAAATAGCGGAATGGGCAATTTACGAAGCCTCCTTCTTTTTCTTTATTTCTTGACAGCCGAGCGCGAGGCAACGCGCGATGAGAAAGAAGCGCTGCCTCGCGTCCTCGTGCAGTTGAAGCTCGTTCATTGCGTCACCATTTTTCAGAAGCGGTAACAGTCTCAGTCAGAAAAGAAGGTTACCCCGATTCACTGAAGTGGCACGCGATCGACGAAGGCACGGAATCCAACATTGCCATGGCCAGAGGACCCGCAGGCGCTGAGCATCACCCAATGGCAAGACGTGCCGGCGCTGCCGGAGCCGCTGCGCAGATGCACGAGGAGCGAGAACGTTCGACGCGTCTTCGCGACAAGCTGGGCGATCCTGGAGCTTCTTTGCTGGGTGCTACTGCTACTCCACCCGTCCAGAGCCACCGAGGGCTACCTCGACGTTCTCGGCAGCGGAAACGATCTACGTCAGCGCATTATCAACGAGCTGATGCAGCTCAACGAGCTACGGGAATCCAGTTCACCGCATTCATCGAGACCGCCGCCAGCGACGGCGACCAGCAGCTGCAGTTCTGGATCCTGCTTCTCAAGAAGGCTGAGCGGCGCCTTCTTCGGCAACAAGGACGACCTGCGTCAGCGCACCACCAGCCTACTGAAGCACGCACCATCATGCTTCAGCCTCCGGAGCCGTCGACCCACCGATCCAAGGGCCCAACCGCTGTGGTCCTTACAAGAGGATTTGTGCAGGGCTTGGTCCGCAGCGACTTCCACGAGCCCGCACCTTGTGAGCTACTGTTCACCCGGATGGCGAAACGACGTCAGCGGTCGCTGCTCGCACCCCTCGCCGCACGGTCGCTCTTAGTTGAGCGCGAACGCTACAGGATTGGTGGCGCTGCTGTGCAGCTCGTCTGTATGCGCTCACGCCAAGACCGCCTGCGAGGTCATCGAATAGCAAAGCGCAAGCGCGGCTGCTTGCTTTTCGGCTGCGCTACTCGGCCTTTTGCCTTTTCTGCTGGTGACATCGGCATCGGGACCGCTTTCGACAACAGCTGCGTGGGCGTCGCGCTGGTCTGCGCTGCTGCAGTCACGCCCCTCCAGGACGACGCAGAAGGTGCGCAGTCGAAGAATGGCGACGCTGTTGAGGCCCTTCCAGTGGTTGCACTTCTGGCCCAGCAGCCCGGCGAGCTGGGCGAGCATGTGCTGCTGGCCCTGGGTCTCTGCCTGCTCAGCCAGCGGCATCGACGGAACTATGTCTGCAGCCACCGCCTCCAAGCAGCAAGCCACAGAGGCCTCTGCAAGAAGGTCCCGGCAGCAGTCCAAGCGTGCACGCCGCTCATTATGGAGAGCTGCGAGCTTTACCTTGTCAACGAGACCCCTGGCTGCTTGCGAGTGAAAAAAAAATGATCCAGTTTCTCCAGATCATTTGCGGTGTCCTCGCTGCAGCCCTTCACCGCACTGACGGCCATGGCAACCTGCTTCTTCCAATTCTCTTTGACCTGGCTGGTGCGGACGATGGTCTCGCTGTCACGAGTCCGGCTGATGAGCTTTGAGCAATCTCTATTTTCCGCACTGCTTGGGCATATATTATATACTCCGTCCTGACGTCGTCATTGGGTGGGCGCATCTGTGCCCTCGGCGTCAGAACGCGAGCGTAACACACTTCTTCCAACGGCGATCAGCAGCTCAAAATGTGGATTCTGCTTCTCAAGACAGTGGGGTTGGAGTGGAACGGGTACTCATGGTAGTTTTGTGGTGTCGCATTATTTCCTGAAGCGGGGACAAGTGGAGCGACCAAGACATGCTGCGGTTTGGACGGGACGACGCAAATTCGGTGGAGCGTTGCACATGCCTTCATGGCGCAGATAGGTGTGGGAGGAGTGGTACTGATTGTAAATATTTTGTCTATTTAATAGGATTAGCCCTCACGGACCACTGATATGTTGGTGTACTTGCCGCATAGGATCTTCATTGTAGTTGTTCGTTGGGCTTATTTGAAACAATAAAAAAAAATTGGATTTACGCGCAGGTATAGGAGAGGTCATTTCATTTCGAGCTCGTAACTCGCAGTAACGACATCTTTAAGGTTATCATTGTTGTCCGGCATGAACGACGGAGCGTATTTGTTCATGTCATTTTGCAATATATCTTCTTAGCAAATCATGACATCGAAATGAAAGTGACGCACATAAAAATCACTGTATTGTTAGAAAATACGCGGGGAGAGCTTATACGCATGCGATCACCGTAATGACAAAGCACCTAGAAGAGTTGTCTGAATAAGGAGCGGTACAAAAGTGGGGCAATGTTTTTTTTCTCACGTCAGAGCCGTAAGTATACGAAAACGCCCCAGCGAGACTAATATTATCTTCTGTGGATGTTCTCCTTCACTTCATTAGGCTTTTCTTGCGCTATTTACCGGCTTTATTCTCTACGGAATTACGCAACACAACAGCAAACGGTACCGAAATATCCTCATTTCAAGAAATATCGCCTTAAAACAATTTTTTTAGGCGAAGCTCTGTTTGCCTACCACCTCATGATTTGGCGTATCGTCGTCGTCTGTCTCACCGAGTAGGAGCTGTTGATCGTTAAAGAACACTACTAGTCCGATGGTTAGCTTGAAACGAGGTTCCCCTAGTGCAGAAGTCCGATGCACTAATCATTAGGCTAGCAACACATGCATTTAGAAAGACTGAACAACACGTTTGGCCGCTACTCTCATGCAAGCCAGCGCTTAGAGGCGCTTGGTGCCTGAGTGAGTGCGAACTTTATTTAGGTCCTGAGGAGAAAGATTTAAATCAATTCGGCGGCTCCACCCAGGTAGCAACAATTTACTGATAAAAGTGAGAGCACGCGCTCTTCTAGGTGGCAATGACGGTAGAAAAAAATTTTAGGGTTTAACGTAAAGAGATTTCACAGTTATTGACCGGCTCGCCTCTCGATGACGAAAGGCTCGACTCTCGATGACGCGCACCTGTTCTGGTTGTAGGGCCCTCCCGTCCCCGATTTTCGTGAGGATTGCCAAGAAAGCAGCGTCCTTTTGATGCACAACCTGCCGCAACTGGAAGTAGGAGAGATGACGTCACTTCACCCCCGGACTGAACACCTTATTGCGACCGCGTGGACCTCGTCCGCACGAACCGGAGGCGGTTGACGCAGATCACCGCGCATTACGATGTCCAGACCGCCGAACGGCTCATCGTACTTGCACGTGATCTGTACGTCGTTGGCCTATAGAGTCATACCCCTACAGGCTCACACCCCCTTAAGCAATGGCTAATACCCCCGTAATCGCGGCCCACATGATGGTAGTTTTTCTAGACGCACATCACGAAACGCTGGAAACAAGCCTAAGACAAGTCCGTTCTAAAAGAAGTCCATGCAGCCGCGCCATCATTAATTCAGAGTCGGTGCTGTTATAACGTAAGCATTCCCCTTTGTTCTATTCTATTGTTTTCTCATCATCCACTGCTCACCACCACCCGACCGCGGTGGTAACGCAGGTTAATTGAGCAGAATTAAAGTACAAGGCGTTAAAACACACCAAGGATAATCATAAAACCAGCAAAATTTGTTACGCCAAGATGCAGGGTGGCCGCAACGCCTTGACCAAAACGCACCTACGCATCGCCATCATCATCATGTCTGCGGTACAGCACGCGCAATACGTTGCGATCGTTGTATGCGCCTGTGTAAATATTCACCCTTGTTTACGTGTCCAATACGAGTGAAGCAATTCTCTTTCTAGTTTCTGCACGGTCCATCAAGGTTTCTGTGGTGTTTCAACACGTTTTAATGCCAAATAGAACTTGCTCTGGACGGGTCGTCATCGTAGCTCGGGACGGTTACGGGACGAGTTCGTCGCCGAAATCCCTTGCGTTGCGCGTCTAAAAGTGACGCATCGTTTTGTCTTGCCGGCTTACCAATGATTCACTTACACCGATTCCCATAGTGCGTGAAATATGCATAACTTTTTTTTAACACCTAAGAAGGGCGTACATTTAAATTTGGCTTTGAGGTGAAGTGTCTTGCTTGATTTGGACAACCCGTGCTGCGCATGTGTAGAGGAGCAACCATTCAAGTCGCCATTTCGTATTCAGTACATTTGCACGGCCCTATGGTGATGCAATATTTTGTCTCCAGTGTCAAGCGGCGAAGCCACGCGTGAATATTGAAGTAAACAACATTCATTGTTGCAGCTGCGCAAGAAAGAACGGGTATCGTGATTGGCGAGTAAAGGCAATGACTCTTGTTTGCACGCTATGGAAAAATGCTGCACCATATACCCCATTTATGCCGCTTCTGCGACGAACGTCAGCCTTTCGTTTGACTGTTGCATCATCCTTTCGAGATTTCCACACGCGCTCAGCGCGTGTGGTTTTTTTTTTACGTCTTTTGTGTTTTTAGCGCTCTAAGTTTTTATTATAATGCCCACCTATCCATCCTTTTGCAGTATGGGTGCTGGTCGCCTTCCCTTGAGGTCATATGAACTATGTATCATGCGGCTTTCTCTTCTTTTTCCTTTCCGTAATTATTATCGAAAAAAATACATTTAGTTGCTTTGTAATATGGTGGTGATGTTGCTACAGGCGCAGTTAGCTTGGCAGAACTGGCTGGCAATTGCTCCGCTGAGCGTCTCCTTCCGCACCAAATATGCTACCATGTGCTGCAGTCCTGTCTCTCGCAGAAATATAAGAATGCGTAACACTTCCACTGCAATTCTTCTGACGGCGGTGCGAGAAACGGACGAGCGTGGTTGTGTCTGTCGGCGCTGTAGCAGACGCACGGAAAAGGAAACTGTCAAATAGGGGTGTACAGTGATTTGCCGTAAGCATATACAGCCTCAACCACACGCATGATGTGCGATCATGCTATCAGTTGAATGCACTTCTTTCATTTGTCGTCATTTAATCGAGCTTTGCTTCCTCCTCGTTCTCATACAACGCCGTAAGCTAAATGCGCTGCGACTTCGGTTGCACCCTTATCTCAGCGTAAGAACTTTTTGGCTAAGCATTGCGTACGAACAGCGCAGAGCGCCCTGCTTCATACATAAACGAGAAGAAAGGGCGTTCACCGAGGGGCCCGATTTTTATTAGTCATATCATAAGAAGCCAAGAAACGCTGACACCAAGGACAACATAGGGGAAATTACTTGTGCCCAATAAATGAAATAAAGAAACGATAATATAATGGAAATGAAAGTGGATGAAAAAACAACTTGCCGCAGGTGGGGAACGATCCCACAACCCTGGGAGTGTTAGCCAGCGCCACCACTCACAGACCTTGGCGGCGGACGTGGAACATCCTTTCAGCCACAGGCGTCACGAGAACGGCAGAAAGGATGTTCCACGTCCGCCACCAAGGCCTGTGAGTGGTGGCGCTGGCTAACACTCCAAGGGTTCTACAAGGAAACATAAATACCGAAGAAAGTATACGGGAAACGGTGCCGCGGTAGCTCAATTGGTAGAGCATCGCACGCGAAATGCGAAGGTTGTGGTATCGTTCCCCACCTGCGGCAAGTTGTTCTTGCATCCAACTTTCATTTCCATTAATTTATGGTTTATTTATTTCATTTATTAAGCACAAGTAATTTCCCTATGTTGTCAGTGTTGGCTTCTTATGATAAGCTGTGACGTATGTCCCCTAGATGGTCGCCTACTGCAACAGGGTGACTCCCTTGAGCTCATTGCAACGGAAATGAGAGTAGCCAAAAGGGATAGGAAATTGCGTCAGACTGCGCGCTGCATGATGAAAGTACGCACAATTGTAGTTGCTTAAGATTTACTACACGCCACTCGACTGAAGCTTTCGTTTCACGAGGACTGCAACATGCGCTTTGAATCTGCGCATTCTTTCCCTATACTGTTCCTGTGCCCTTGGAATGTTTTGTCGGGTTTATTACTGTCTCGAACATACTAACGCACACCGCAAAATCGCGATTCCGCAACGGCTCCTGTGTACAAAGGATCTCGCATCAGCACAGCGCCTCGCGGGGACACTGTGACGCTTCAAGTGCGCATAGGTTCACGCCAGAGAGGCCACATGATCTTTTTGTTTGTTAGCTTGTTTGCGTGTCAGTTTGTTTATTTCTTTTTTCTAATATATGGAATAAAAAAAAACTTTGTTAGTCTTAAAGGAGAAGTACGCCGTCAAGAAATTCAAAAAGTCATGCGGGACACCGTAGAAATAGCGGAATGGGCAATTTACGAAGCCTCCTTTTTTTTCTTTATTTCTTGACAGCCGAGCGCGAGGCAACGCGCGATGAGAAAGAAGCGCTGCCTCGCGTCCACGTGCAGTTGAAGCTCGTTCATTGCGTCACCATTTTTCAGAAGCGGTAACAGTCCCAGTCAGAAAAGAAGGTAATCCCGATTCACTGAAGTGGCACGCGATCGACAGAGGCACGGAATCCAACATTGCCATGGCCAGAGGACCCGCAGGCGCTGAGCATCACCCAATGGCAAGACGTGCCGGCGCTGCCGGAGCCGCTGCGCAGATGCACGAGGAGCGAGAATGTTCGACGCGTCTTCACGACAAGCTGGGTGAACCTGGAGCTTCTTTGCTGGGTGCTACTGCTACTCCACCCGCCCAGAGCCACCGAGGGCTACCTCGGCCTTCTCGGCAGCGGAAACGATCTACGTCAGCGCATTATCAACGAGCTGATGCAGCTCAACGAGCTAGGGGAATCCAGTTCACCGCATTCATCGAGACCGCTGCCAGCGACGGCGACCAGCAGCTGCAGCTCTGGATCCTGCTTCTCAAGAAGGCTGAGCGGCGCCTTCTTCGGCAACAAGGACGACCTGCGTCAACGCACCACCAGCCTACTGAAGCACGCACCATCACGCTTCAGCCTCCGGAGCCATCGACCCACCGATCCAAGGGCCCAACCGCTGTGGTCCTTACAAGAGGATTTGTGCAGGGCTTGGTCCGCAGCGACTTCCACGAGCCCGCACCTTGTGAGCTACTGTTCACCCGGACGGCGAAACGACGTCACCGGTCGCCGTTCGCTGCCCCCGCCGCACGGTCGCTCTTTGTTGAGCGCGAACGCTACAGGATTGGTGGCGCTGCTGTGCAGCTCGTCTGTATGCGCTCACGCCAAGACCGCCTGCGAGGTCATCGAATAGCAAAGCGCAAGCGCGGCTGCTTGCTTTTCGGCTGCGCTACTCGGCCTTTTGCCTTTTCTGCTGGTGACATCGGCATCGGGACCGCTTTCGACAACAGCTGCGCGGGCGTCGCGCTGCTCTTCGCTGCTGCAGTCGCGCCCCTCCAGGACGACGCAGAAGGTGCGCAGTTGAAGAATGGCGACGCTGTTGATGCCCTGCCAGTGGTTGCACTTCTGGCCCAGCAGCCCGGCGAGCTGGGCGAGCATCTGCTGCTGGCCCTGGGTCTCGGCCTGCTCAGCCAGCGGCATCGACGGAACTATGTCTGCAGCCACCGCCTCCAAGCAGCAAGCCACAGAGGCCTCTGCAAGAAGGTCCCGGCAGCAGTCCAAGCGTGCACGCCGCTCATTATGGTGAGCTTCGAGCTTTACCTTGTCAACGAGACCCCTGGCTGCTTGCGAGTGAAAAAAATGATCCAGTATCTCCAGATCATTTGCGGTGTCCTCGCTGCAGCCCTTCACCGCACTGACGGCCATGGCAACCTGCTTCTTCCAATTCTCTTTGACCTGGCTGGTGCGGACGACGGTCTCGCTGTCACAAGTCCGGCTGATGAGCTTTGAGCAATCTCTATTTTCCGCACTGCCTGGGCATATATTATAGACTCCGTCCTGACGTCGTCATTGGGTGGGCGCATCTGTGCCCTCGGCGTCAGAACGCGAGCGCAACACACTTCTTCCAACGGCGATCAGCAGCTAAAAATGTGGATTCTGCTTCTCAAGACAGTGGGGTTGGAGTGGAACGGGTACTCATGGTAGTTTTGTGGTGTCGCATTATTTATTGAAGCGGTGACAAGTGGAGCGACCAAGACATGCTGCGGTTTGGACGGGACGACGCAAATTCGGTGGAGCGTTGCACATGCCTTCATGGCGCAGATAGCTAGGTTTGGGAGGAGTGGTACTGATGGTAAATATTTTGTCTATTTAATAGGATTAGCCCTCACGGACCACTGATATGTTGGTGTACTTGCCGCATAGGATCTTCATTGTAGTTGTTCCTTGGGCTTATTTGAAACAATAAAAAAAATTGGATTTACGCGCAGGTATCGGAGAGGTCATTTCATTTCGAGCTCGTAACTCTCAGTAACGACATCTTTATCGTTGTTGTCCGGCATGAACGACGGAGCATATATGTTCATGTCATTTTGCAATATATCTTCTTAGCAAATCATGACATCGAAATGAAAGTGACGCACATAAAAATCACTGTATTGTTAGAAAGCACGCGGGGAGAGCTTATACGCATGTGATCGCCGTAATGACAAAGCACCTAGAAGAGTTGTCTGAATAAGCAGCGGTACAAAAGTGGGGCAATGTTTTTTTTTCTCACGTCAGAGCCATAAGTATACGAAAACGTCCCAGCGAGACTAATATCTTCTGTGGATGTTCTCCTTCACTTCATTAGGCTTTTCTTGCGCTATTTACCGGCTTTATTCTCTACGGAATTACGCAACACAACAGCAAACGGTACCGAAATATCCTCATTTCAAGAAATATCCCCTTAAAACAATTTTTCTTTAGGCGAAGCTCTGTTTGCCTACCGCCTCATGATTTGGCGTATCGTCGTCGTCTGTCTCACCGAGTAGGAGCTGTTGATCGTTAAAGAACACTACTAGTCCGATGGTTAGCTTGCAACCCGGTTCCCCTAGAGCAGCAGTCCGATGCACTAATCATTAGGCTAGAAACACATGCATTTAGAAAGACTGAATAACACGTTTGGCCGTTACTCTCATGCAAGCCAGGGCTTAGAGGCGCTTGGTGCCTGAGTGAGTGCGAACTTTATTTAGGTCCTGAGGATAAAGATTTAAATCAATTCGGCGGCTCCACCGAGGTAGCGACAATTTACTGATAAAAGTGAGAGCACGCGCTCTTCTAGGTGGCAATGACGGTAGAAAAAATGTTTTAGGGTTTAACGTAAAGAGATTCCATAGTCATTGAACCCCGAAAAAAACGAAAAACTCAAGCCACGCGAAAATAAGAAATGCTTGCCGGGCTGCAGATGCGAACCACCGACCTCCGGGTTGCGAGACCACCACGCTAACCGATTCAGCCACTGTCTGTTTTTTTTCTTTCTCTTTTTTTTGCATGGAATTATGAGTAGTATAATTCCGAAATTTTTATATTAAATTTGAACATACATGAGAAACAAACAGACACATGGTACGCAGTCCAATGAAAGCGGGGTTTTGTATGCATGAAGAAGTGGACGCAGTGCTAGGCGCGAGCCAGTCACAGGCGTCCCCTCCCTTCGAAGAAGCGGAAGGATGCGATCACGTGTTCGCTCGCCTCGCGCCCGCCGTTTCCTGCCAGTTCAGGCCCGGCAGTCAGATGGGGAGGCCGCGTTTGGTTCGTTCTGCCAAAGAGGAGGCTGCGTTTAAAGAACGGCAGCGACAGCGGGCCCGCGCGTCGTGCGTTCGGCCGAATAACAGGCGGCTTGTGATGAACGCCGCCAAGAACTCGCTCGAGAAAGAGCTCGTCCTCGACGTGCCGGCCTCGCCGTGAGGGAACGTGGAGCCCAGGCGTTACGACAACGAAGGGACGCGGACACCGAGCTTCGCTTGCACCCCTCTTGACAAGAGTGCATGGAAGGGCGACCATGTTTTTAAGATTTTCTTTCGCACACGACGCCATTTGCTATATCGATAACTGTTAAGGGTACTTAAAGCAATTTCTGGGCGTATGTCGCAGGTATCCCCATCATATTCATCATCATCATGCCTCAGTGTCAGAGCAATACATTTCCAGAAAACTCCCACTGCATAAAAAAGAAAACCTTGTGTCGCCTCCCACTACGCGCCGTCAAGCACCAAGTGACGGCTGACGAAAGTTGAGTTCTTTTATACAACGGTTGCAACTCAGAGAATTAGGCAGTAACCTCTATTCGACAACAGTAGGACACTTTATGCAATAAACGCGAGCATCTACAGTTACAAAAGAAAAAGAAATATGCGAGTAAACTCTGCTTACAACACAATGACCGAGAGAAAGCACCCTTAAATGCTTTAATACGAGAAATAAGCTCTGCAAAGTAATAACAACGTTAAAAGATTTTAAGGGCTGAAACGCTAGATTTCCGTCAACACACTCGAAAAGTATGAAGGCACTCTAAAGTTAACACACTAGGTTAATATACAATAAACAGTAGCTGTAGATAACAAAGTTATTTCAATATTTGCAGCGGCCGACGACCGTCAGTTGCTATAGTAACGCTTCCAGACCACCCTCGATGTGAGCCAGAGTTGCTGCGCTGGCTTCAAATCGTCGAAGATCAAAACTCCAGGATTGTCGACACACCTTGGATATTCACGCAACACACGCGCGCAAACTGAAAGGAAAACAAAATGCGCGAACGGCGACACTCCTTCACTCACTTGCTGTCGACCGGTGTTATTAACTTCAAGTGATGGCGACAGAACCCTACTTCTCGTTTATAGTCAATACCCGTCGTTGTAGCGTGTTGGTTTTATTTGTGCTTACCAAAGCGGGCGTGGGTCTGAACATACGCCTAAAGCTGTTTCGAACGTTCCAGAATGTTGGAGAAAGATCGCGCTTCCAGGTATGAAGCAACCCGGGCCCTTCAAAGAGGACACGCCGATTCTGCGACATATGGTTGTGCTTAATGTATTTGTTGCGTAATGTATTAGTGTATTTCAGTGCCTCGTGGTTTATTTTCATAGTGATACCTTTTCGCTCAAGCAGAGTTTGGAATTTGGTCTAGCAGACATGGAGTTTTTAAGAAACATTTCTTGCTCCTTTATTCGTGCATATTCCGTTTTCAATTATCGGCGGCGAACACGCTGAACTTGCACTACTACAGCCGCTTGGTGCTTATAAGCACTATACTCTAAGGGTGGGCAAGGGGCCGCGCAGCTATCAAACCCAACGCAAACACGGTATTGCGCTTTCGCGTTTGCGCGAGCGCGTGCGCTTGACAGTGTTGTTGTTCGTAGGTCGCGTTGACGTCGTAGCGCTGAGACGATGAGTTTGGAAATCTCAGCGCGCATTGCAATCAGCTAAGCTGCGGTGCCTCATTGAACTTCCGCGTAATATCGCGCTACAAGTTTTCTAATTTATTTCTCGACTCGTTAGCGTTTCAATTTATGTTGGCGAAGCCGACGCGCAGTTCCTTAGATTTGAATACATGAGGAAGTTAGAAGGCTGACAGGCATCGTTCGCGAGAATCAAATGAGTTGGTGCGTGGACGTCGATGAGCTGAAGGTTGCTCCAGTGCATGGTCACCTCTTGTTCCACCTCATGAGCGCCAATTTTGACGACGCACTGTTTCCTTATTATTGTTAACGCTTCTTGTTGGTAGCTTATTTTCGCAGCTTTCTTCCTGTCATCACATCTATGCACATGAGCAAGAATGGAGTACTGGGCGAATACGAACGAGCACCTGGGACCTCAAGGTAACGCGGCTCGTGGCACTCGCGGAGATTAATAGTTTTCTCTTGGCACACAGGTGCTGCCGGTAGTTTTAGATGATACAGGGGCTTTACTTGGAAATAATTTCAAGTATGGCACCGTTTTCGGGATATACCCGTCAAACATGCGGTAAAAATGCAGTGTTCTTCCACTTTTTAAACAAAATGTTGGTGTATACATTAAAGCACGAAAGTAACCGGACTGCTTATGCATTTAGAGCGCGCTTTGGGAATAGATATCTCGAAGCTGGAAGTGCTTAGTCAATTTTTTTTCTTTAACTAAAAGTGCTGAATTACGAAACCCTAGAAGAAGTACTCATGTTTGAGAGCACCTTAAATACTGCAACAGCAGTCATTCGAACTATACCTTCAGAATTGCTTCTCAGGAGGTGCATATCTATCGTTCCAAGAAAGTGCACGCGTGATATTTCTGGTGCTAATGTGGTAAACATAACTTGCAACCGTGTCAGCATGTCCAAGAAGCCTCATTATCTATAAGAAACTAAGAAGTGACCATATCAACACAATCAATCCATCTGCCTTCTGTTGAAGTTATGGCCAATGATGCATTCATTTAAGAGTAGCAGAAAGACATTGAAATGTGTATTAAGGAAAATAAATTGCAATCTTTGGCATGACACTGTCAATACTCCGGTCACTCTTCTGAGCATATCATTATGCGCGGGCATATTTAATTACCAGCCAAAAAATGTACAGACAGTCCAACTGGGTAACCTTGTTTCAGCAATTGACATAAAGATCCTTTGGGATAATTACAATAATGCGTCATACATGAACTTGTCATAAAAGCAGCATACTGTTGCTGCATCACCAGCAGCAGTTGTGACTACTTAGTTGTTCATCATGCCATAAAATGAAACATTGCCTAATAGTACTGATTTGTACTGACAAGCAGCCATTAGTCATAGCTAAACCGAATAGAGTATAGACGTAAGTGATTTGAGCAAATATATTACACTGCTTAATGAACATACAAAGAACACGCAATTGTTATTTTTGCCTCAAATTGTTGCATCTATACTTATTTGGAGCATACACTTGCGCAGCACCTTTGGAGCATATGACACGAGGTCAAGGCCGGCCTGACGACCTTGCTTGCCAAGGGGAAGTTGTCTGTAAATCTTTAATAGTCTCTTTCGATCATAGCATAAGACTGCATTTTAAGAAAATTAATATTTCGCCCAATAAAAGAGAGTTAATTCAATATCGGTGCACTTGTTTTCTTTTTTTGCCCTACATGATTCAGTACTAGTGGAATTGCTTCAATTTTCTTTCTGTTTATGTAACATATCAAAATGCAGCTGGTTCAGGAGCGTTATTAATCTATTAAGATTAATGCATAGGTGTAGATGAGAAGGAACAGGTGCACATACATACTATACTTTCAATTTTTTTGCTGCCATATATAAATAAAAAATTAAACTGACTTGTAGGTAGTATATAGCTAGCAGATTTCATTTAAGCGGATGCATTGCATGCGACTGTAATATTTTATAAATGTGCTTGTGCACAGATGCTCATGCAGCCTTACATAAAGATTCGCGGCTACATGCATTTGAGATTTTTCGACTGCTTGCGTCCGCATGCTTGATTCTTTATGTACAGTTCCCTACGTATGTTCCAATAATAATAATAATAATAATAATAATAATAATAATAATAATAATAATAATAATAATAATAATAATAATAATAATAATAATAATAATAATAATAATAATAATAATAATAATCATTCTGGCTACGCCCACTGCAGGGCAAAGGACTCTCCAATACTTCAACTACCCCGATCCTGTGCCAATTGTGGCCATGTTGTCCCTGCAAACTTCTTAATCTCATCCTCCACCTAACTTTCTACCGCCCCCTGCTACGCTGCCCTTCTCTTGGAATGCAGTCCTTAACCCTTAATGACCATTGGTTATCTTTCCTCCTCATTACGTGCCCTGCCCATGCCCAATTCTTTTTCTTGATTTCAACTAACATGTCGTTAACTCGCGTTTGTTCCCTCACCCATCTGCTCTCTTCTTATCCCCCCCTTAACGTTGCACCCATCATTCTTCTTTCCACAGCTCGTGGCGTCGTCTTCAATTTAAGTAGAACCCTTTTCGTAAGACTCCAGGTTTCTGCCCCGTAGGTGAGTACTGGTAAGGCACAGCTGTTATGCACTTTTCTCTTGAGGGATAATGGCAACCTGCTGTTCATGATCAGACAATTACTGCCAAACGCACCCCAGCCCATTCTTATTCTTCCGATTATTTCAGTCTCATGATCCGGATCCGCGGTCACTACCTGCCCTAAGTAGATGTATTCCCTTTGCACTTCCAGTGCCTCGCTACATATCGTAAACTGCTGCTCTCTTCCGAGACTGTTAAACATAACTTCAGTTTTCTGCAGATTAACATTTAGACCCACCCTTCTGTTTTGCCTGTCCAGGTAAGTGAGCATGCTTTGCAATTGGTCCTCTGTGTTACTAAGCAAGGCAATATCATCAGCGAACCTCATGTTACTAAGGTATTCTCCATTAACACTTATCCCAAATTCTTCCCAATCCAGGTCTCTGAATACCTCCTGTAAGGACGCTGTGAACAGCATTGGAGAGATCGTTTCTCTCTGCCTGACGCCCTTCTTTATTCGGATTTTGTTGCTTTCTTTATGGAGGACTACGGTGGCTGTGGAGCCACTACAGATTTCTGTCAGTATTTTTACATACGGCTCGTCTACAACCTGATTCCGTATAGCCTGCATGACTGCTCAGATTTCTCATGAATCAAACGCTTTCTCGTAATTAATGAAAGCTATATATAAGGGTTGGCTATATTCCGCACATTTCACTCTCAGCTGATTGATAGTGTGAATATGGTTTATTGTTGAGTACCCTTTACGAAATCCTGCCTGGTCTTTTGGTTGACAGAAGTCTAAGGTGTTCCTTATTCTATTCTTCAATTACCTTAGTAAGTACTTTGTAGACAACGGACAGTAAACTGATTGGCCTATAATATTTCGTCTTTGGCGTCCCCTTTCTTACGGATTAAGATTATGGTGGCGTTCTTCCAAGATTCCCGTACGCTCGAGGTCATGAGGCATTGCGTATAGTACAGGGTGACCAGTTTTTCTAGAACAATCTGCCCATCATGTTTCAACAAATCTACTGTAACCTGATCCTCCCCAGCTGCCTTTCCCCTTTGCATAGCTCCCAAGGCTTTCTTTACTTCTTCCGGCGTTACTTGTGGGATGTCAAATTCCTCTAGACTATGCCCTCTTCCATTATCTTTTGTCTATAGACTGTCTAAGACTGGTCAATAAGAATAGTCTATAGATATAGTCTAGAGACATTAGCCTATAGACATTCGATAGACTTCAGTGTACAAAAATAGAGCTGTATAACTCTATTCACTTTTGTCTATAGAGATTCTGCTGACATCTGTCTACAAACGTGAATTGAATTTTCATTAAAGTATAGACAGTCTATAGAGTGTCTATAGACTGAGACATTTTATAGAGTAGTCTACAAAAAGTGTAAGGCCACAAGTCTATAGCCTGTCTGTAGACTGGTCTAATGAATAGTCTATTGTCTAGAGACATTCGCATATAGACATTTCGTAGAATTCAGTCTACAAAAGTAGAACTGTATAAGCCTATATACTTTTTTCTATAGACATTGTGCAGAGAATATTCTACAAACGTGAATTTTAATTAATCTACAGGCAGTCTATAGACAGTGTGCGGACTCGGACATTTCATAGACTAGTCTATAAAAAGTGTAAGGCCATAAGTCCATAGAGTGTCTATAAACTAGTCTAAAGGAACGTCTACAGAAAGTCTATACACTTCACAGACACATGTCTATAGACTGTCTATAGACTTTCTACAATTTTTTGTATACACCTAAATACACCTCAAATAAAAAACGGACACCGACAAGGCAAACTCGGTGTCATTTTTTATTTTCGCTGGAAATCATAATTATATGCCCATAAAATTTTACATATGGAGTTGCGTGCGAAAACCGCGACTTGATTATGAGGCGCGCCGTAGTGATGGACTGCGGATTTTTTGACCACCTGGGGTTCTTTAACGTGGACCCAGCGCACGGCACACATGTGTTCTTGCATTTCGCTTCCATAGAAATGCGGCCGCCGCGGCCGAGATGGCACCCCGCGCCTTCGGGCTTAGCAGTGCAACGCGAAAGCCACTACGCCACCACGGCGGGTATTCTGTGCATTTGACAAGTGACTTTGTCCGAGATGGGACCCCGAGTGCTCCACTCGGAATGACATATAATCGAAGTCACGCGCGTTCACGTTTCCGCAGTTTAATTATTTAAACAATGCGTCTTGACCGAGCTCTCATGTGTAAGTTCTACTCGCTCACCGATATCGTGAGCTACGCTACATAAATAATGGTACAGGACATTGGAAAGACGCGGATGGTTGAAGAGGCTACGTGAGCGGAGTACAAAGACAGGACGAGGGTACGCTGTTTTCTTGTGCAATCGTCCCTTCCGGCTTTGTACTGCGTCCGTTGTTCGTGCTCTCCTTATTTCGTCCCCAGCGGCACGGAAGCTTAGCGGGCCTTGTGTAGTGCTTTGTTAATAGAGGAAGTAGAGTCAAGAGTTCGACGGATTACCGGCTGGTGAGGGGAAAGCATCGTTAAATATGAAGCAGATCCCTGAACAACGTCAAGATAAAAATAAAATAACATTTCGGGATCCGTACAGATTCTTTGTTCACAATGGAGTGGCGGCTAAGCACAAGGTTCTTAAGTAGCGTTGAGTGTTTGAAGGAAAGTTCGGGAGTAATGTGGTTTAAATTGCCAGATGATTTAATGATTTAATGATTGTGTTATTTGTCGTTTGAATTATTACTGAGCCGAGACTGAGCCTCGTTATCAAGTTCTTATCTGTGGCCACGATACGCGAGTTGTCCCATCTTATCTCGTGGCCCGCCTTCTCGGCATATTCTGCAAGGGCATTTGTTACAGTGTGGCCTATGGCGACATCATTCTTGTGCTGTTTGAGACGCCTGCGGAAATCTCCGCTTTCACCAATATACACCGATTCCCAATCATTGCACGGACTCTTGTGTGCCACGTCAGGAAAACGCGCCTGTGAGAGAGGATCCTCTCTAAAGGAGTACTCCCGAGGATTCACAAATCTGGCTCTCAGCAAGTTCTCTCAGAAAACGAGCAGCAAGCGGTTAGGTTCTTATACCAAAACAAGACTATCGCCGTTCTGCATGCTGACAAACGTAATGTCACAGTGGTGCTAGACCGTTCGGCATGCCAGTCAAAAATCGATATGATACTTGGGGACGGCACGACTTATGCCAAGATTGACAGAGATCCGACCCCGAAAGTTCGAACAAGCTTGCAAAAGCTGCTATCTTATATTTTCCTGGGACTTACTCCGTCAGGAAAGAGGATGTTCTACCAAAGGCTCAGTAACAGTCGTTCTGCTCCAGCCATCTACGGCTTGCCGAAATCCAAAAGAGTGGGGCGCCTGTCAGGCCCATAGTCGATTTCACAAGGTGGCTCCTGTTCTGGCTCTCAAAATATCTTCGTAGCATCCTGGCTCCCCTCGCAGGTAAGACGGAAACTCCCCTCCAGAACACAAGTGACTTCATAAACAAGGTGAAAGACATCACTATGGGTGAAGACGAAGTACTCGTGTCATTCGACGCAGTGCAAACATTTAGACATTTGCTTCACCACCCAACAGGGCAGGATCGCACGTCGTTTGACGTCACTAAGCTGTGCGCCTTCTTACGGTTTTGCTTGTCCAACACGCACTTGTCGCACAATGGCGCATTCTGCAGGCAAGTTTTCGGCACTGCAATGGGAGAATCCATTTCCGTCACAACTGTAAACTAAGGATGGAAGCACTGGAATCCAAGGCCTTGGGGTCCTTTGAGCCCAGAGACAAAGTCTTCGGCCGATACTTTTATGATTGCTTCTGCGTGATAGACGGGCGTGTGACGTTTCCTTGACAGCGTAAATGGCGTCTAGCCTTCCATAAAATTTACTGTGGAAGACGGTTACCTGCGTTTCTTGGATGCATTGATAAATTGTACTCCCACCGGCCTCGTCTTCAACGTGTACTGAAAGCCAACCCACTCGGCTTGATACCTCGGCTTCGAGTGAGTTAATGCGGCAGCACAGAAACACTCAGTGGTTCGTTCGTTAGTTCAGCGGGCCGTTCGTACTTGTTCCGATACAAGCAGTCTGCAAGAGGAACTTCGAACCATTGAAGAGGACCTAACGAAGAATGAGTACCCCAAGCATTTTATTCGGAGGGCAACCAAATTCCTGATGAATAATCAGCAGACAGACAGGCAAGCCATGGATGCTTCAGCATTGAGACACAAGCACGCTGCTGTCCCGTATATTCGAGGGGTGAGCGGAGCCCTAGCTTTTGTTTTTAGGAAACGTGGTGTACAGATCGCGCATGTGCCAGCTTGCAAGCGTAAAGGCGACTTAATGAATGTGAAAGATCCTCCCCTCAGGCACGTTTTCCTGGCATGGTGCACAAAATTCCGTGCGTTGAGTGCGAATTGGTGTATATTGGTGAAAACTAAAATTTCTGCAGGTGTCTCAAGCAGAACAAGAATGATGTCGCCAAAGGCCACACAGTGACAAATGCCCCAGCAGAGCATCCCGAGAGGAAGGGTCACGAGATAAGCTGGGACAATGCTCGTATCGTGTGCACAGAGAATAAGTTGACAACGTGGCTCAGTCTCGACTTAGTAATGATTCAGCAACAACTAACACAATCAAAATTAAATTATGTGGTTTTACATTCCAAAAACACGATCTGTTTATGAGGCACGCGGTAGCGGGAGACTCCGAATTAATTTTGTCCACTTGGGCGTCTTCAACCTGCACCCAAATCTAACTACAACGATGTTTCTGTATTTCGCTCCCATCGAAATGCGCCATGCCGTAGCTGGGATTCTATTCCGCGACCTCGTGCTTAGCAGGGCAACAGCAAAATAACGCAATCAATAGATCATCTGGCACTTTAACCACGTACACTCCCTAACTTTCCATCACGCGCTCAACGCTACTTAAGAACTTTCTACTTAAAGTGCAATTGTGAACAAGGGATCTATACAGATCTCGAAACGTCATTTTATTTTTATCTTGACGTTCGTCACGGAACTGCTTCATTTTAAACAATAGAGTAAGTCAAGCATAACATCAAAGCCTCCTCTATTGAGATTTGTGGTATTTTTCATGTTTAATGTGTTCAAGTTTCTTGGAGGAAATTCCTGGGGTACGTCCGTACATGCAATGATGCAACTATACAGGACGCTCTTTCTTGGGTATTTGCGATACAGCTAGCCTGTGCTGACCAACATCTGCAGAACTAATATGCGTGCACTCGAAAGCGTCCAGGCCCAGGCAGTTAGAGTGCGTCTTCGATTGACGTGATGCTCGTCAATAGCTGAAACAATTGCGATTGCACACAACTTCCCAGCCAAGACGTCATAGTCATGGAAGCTCTCAGAGCACACGTAAGACATCTTGCTCTAGCCCCTGCCCTTCATCTAGCCTCCTTGCCAGAGGATCGACCACTTGCCTCGTTTTGTCAGACAATCCTGTCCTATCGTGCATACCTTCCATCAGGTTATACAGCTCCAGCGCGAGTTCCTTCACCTCGCCGATGACGCTGTCCGACGTGCCCAGGATGGCGCACCGACACTCATTATACCTTTATCGAGAGTAGACGCTGCAAGAGAGCTTCGCAGTCTCGCTCGTACGATCACGTTAAGTTACTGGCATACACCATAGAACTCTAAGTGTCGTTTATACAGCCTCGACCCATCACTCAAACTTAAATTACGAGCAAACCTTTCACGACGTGACGCAACACTGCTGTGTTGGCTGTGGGTAGGAGTAGCATTCACCAACTCCTACAGCTATCCTATCGGAATGGCAGATTCACCAATGTGCGCTAAGTGCAAGTGTGAAGAGACAATCAGTCATCTTCTGTGCCACTGTTCGCGCTTCGGTAAGCAACGTCAGACTCTCCAGTGTGCCTTGAATAGACTTTATGACAGGCCATTTACAGAAGCGAAGATCTTGGGAGCCTGACCTCACAGTTCATTAGCCCAGAAAGCAGTTCGAGCGCTTCTACACTACCTGAAGGCAACAGACTTGAATGCCCGACTATAGACATCTTACACCTACCTAACTTAGTGCAAGTGCGGTATAGACTCATGTTTTTTCGCTCAGTCTCTCTCTCATTGCCCCTTCCCCTCCCCACATGTAGGGTAGCAAACTGGACTCAGTCTGGTTAACCTCCCTGCCTTTCCTTCTTTCCTTCTCTCTCTCTCTCTCTGCGTTTCCCGCATGGTGCTTGGCTCAAGCAAAAGTTCGACTAATGGTATCAGGAATACGAACAAAAGCACAACTCTCGTCTCCAGCATTCAAACAGTTTTCATTGCTCTTGCTGTACGAGACATACAACGAGCATCATCGTCTATATACTGACGCTTCAACCACGGTGAATGGTTCTGTAGGATCGGTGATCTTTCCTGCAAAAACCTCCACCGTAAAGATTCGACTATCTCCCCAGACTACATCGACTGCCGCGGAACTCGCTGGTATTCGTTCCGCGCTTCGCGTAATTTCTGATGAAATGCGCAGGAAATGGAGCATGTTCAATGACTTTAAGGCTGCTCTTCATCGCTTGGTTTCTGCCTTACGCCGTGGACCCCACGAACGACGTGTTCTAAGAATCAGACTGCTGCTTCACCACCTGGACGAGCAAGAACACGACATCACGTTACAGTGGATTCCAAGCCTCTGTGGCATAATGGGCAATGAACATGCCGATACAGCAGCCCGATCTGCACATGAAGAGGGTTTGGAAGACTCCATTCCATTGTCAAGAACAGACGCAGCGATGCAAAATTCGTGTGCTGGCAAATGAAGCCATAGGATCTTTATGGAACACACCAAGCTTGAAGCACGCATATCTGTACCGACTGGACCCGTCCCTTCGACTTCGACCCCCGTCTGGACTCTCTCGACTCAAGACAACAGTAGACTGTGGCTTGGTGTCGCTTTCACAAGATCTTTTGCCTTCCGAGTCGGTGTGGACGAGAGCGCGGCTTGCAGTCACTGCGGCGGCGAGGAGACTATAGAACACGTACAGCGCGCACCGGCTGTCGCTAGCGGCTGTGTTGGTACGCCTTGACGACAGGCCATTTTCAGAACAGACAGTCTTGGAAGGCCGACATGAACTGTTGTCGCACCGAAAGTCGGTCAAGGTTTTGTTGAACTTTTTACGTGGCAGTGGCCTATTAGAAATACTATAACGAGCCCGTTCCTTTTTCTCGCGCCTTCTTTTTTGTCCCTGCTCTTCTTTCCGTCTTTACTTCCCCTTTCCCTTCCCCTAGTGCAGGGTAGCAAACCGGAGGCTTTAACTCTGGTTAACCTCCCTGCCTTCCTCTCATTTGCATCTCTCTCTCTCTCCATGTAGTTGTTATAGGCGAATTACAAACGACTTTTGATTACTATTTCCTCGGGGTGATTTCAAGCCGTTGTTTGACACTGTGTTCGAACATGACAGACAACATATAATAAGATAGAAAATAATATTTGCGTTAAGAGGAAACGATGTTGTCCATTATCTTCGACACAACAAATATGATGCCACACAAGAAAGACGACGTTTCAGAAGTTTCAATCACGGCTTGGAATTTTTTTCACTTCCGTGCTGTAGATTTGGATTTACTGGTCTACGCGTTGGCTCGGGTCCATTGTGCAATTTTCTAAATTATTTCACGCAACCCGCCGTATGCCTGCATTGAATGAAATGCGTTCCTATGTAATCAAGGAACATATTGTTTCGAGCAAACATTGGTCAACTCGACAAACTGTAGTTCTATTCTGTCACCCTCATGTACCCTTCACGCAGCGAATTCTGTCACCCCATTGTAGGACGGTGCATACACTGAAGGACCTTACCAAAGCACACCGTCACCCATGAGTCAGAAAACTCAGTGGCCAATTTTTTAAACTTATTCCTTTTTTTGTGCCTCTCTCCTTCTCTCTTTCTCTCCCCAATTTCTTTCCCCACGCAGAGTATCATGTCAGCGATGTCTGTACGCCGGCTAAAATCTCTGCCTTTCATTAAAGGATTCTGTCTCTCTCTATCTTGTTTCAAGCGCATCATCGTATATGCGCTACTATTGTGCCTTCATTACCTCAGATTATTCGTATATAACTTTATCGTGGAGAGGCACGAGACAATTTCTATGAACACTACCGCAATCACTTAATTGATCTATGAATTAATTGGAGTAACTAGCGATAGGAAGGAATTGGGAAGAAACAGAGTGATCAGTTTTCTATGTTTGAATATTCGGTTGCCGCCAGCCGTGGAAATGAACGTTACACTAAAACCAATGGCTACGAGGAAGCCTACACTGACCTTCGAGGCTGGTTACATTGCTCGATGTCGTCATGAAGACTCAGAATAAGCTCCACGAGAGGAGGACATTGTGTTAGCTGCTTTGTGGATAGAAAGGCGAACAATGTCATGTCCTGTTTCATGTCTTCTAGAGCACTTTAATTATGCGCTATCTTCCGCTGCTAAAAACGAGGTTGCTTCGATTTCTGGCAGCAGCGGCATCGTTTTCATCGGGGTGGAATGCGAAAAACGCCCGTGTACTTAAATTTAAGTACAAGTTATACATAGAACCCGCGCAGAATAATCAAAGTTAATCCGACACCCTCCTCTGCGGCGAGTGGTTTGAGACACTAAGTCAAATCCAATCAATCAATCAATCAATCAATCAATCAATCAATCAATCAATCAATCAATCA
The DNA here is from genome assembly GCF_050947875.1 of Dermacentor variabilis. Lineage (NCBI taxonomy): Eukaryota > Metazoa > Arthropoda > Arachnida > Ixodida > Ixodidae > Dermacentor > Dermacentor variabilis. Next base: position 40,163,569 of record NW_027460280.1, on the reverse strand, counting down.
ATCAATCAATCAATCAATCAATACTATCAAATACTTCCAGCAACCGCTGTATATACTGCAAGAGAAGAAATAACGAAATGACCAGCACATGGCGTTCCTTCTTTACATAGCTCGCCGTTTTGTCTGAGCAGGTCGCTGTGCTCAGAATGAAAAGGGAGCCCTTGGCTCACGTTTTGCGGAATAAGCTCATGGTGAGCCAGCGCTTGACGTGTACGTGCCTCGCCTGACTATTGACGCTGCCGCAAAGTAAGCAGTAGTGCGTGTGAGCTCTCTCATGCCATATGCAAGCTAATCTCGCTTCGGGGTATAGTGCAGGCAACACTAGTAACAGGACAGGGATGAGGGAACAAAACCGTTGTGTTAGTAATGTTAAGGAGCAATGCGGCATGTTGTGACTATGAACAAAGAAGACGATTTGGCGAGAAAAGCGTTTGTTATACGCGAATAACAAGTGACTCTTGACTACTACTTCCTCTGTGTGACTTAAAGCGCACCGTTGTCTGACATTGTGTTCGAAGATTCGAAGAGGAACGATTATCTGTTCCTCTTTGCAAAGCTCTTGCAAAAAGTCGGAATTTGAGATTAGATTCAATAAGCAAAATTCGTTCAATCCTTGTGGAATGAAGAAAGCGCTCGTGGTTACAGAAAGAGAAAATCCGATTCGAAAAAAAAAATCACATAACAAAAGTCCCAAAAATTTGAGCGATTTCGAGCTGTCTTTAAACATACAGCTTCAAAAGAAAAGGACGAATACGACTGCAAGCATTTTGATTTTGCATCTAGCCATTAAAGCAAGCGTGCGTTTCTCAGTTTTCTCCCCATTAGGAAACTACTGCGTCTAACATGGACTTTATAGTCTTAAGCAGTGATGAAATGAACCAACCATTAGAAGAAATCGCGAAAGAATTAGAAATGAGATATTTTTCCGTCTTGCCGAATTGTTCGAGCTTACGAAGTGCATCAGATTATTTTACACAGAGAGAGAGATAGAGAGAGAGAGATAGAGAAATGTTTAATGATATGAAACGCAGAGAGGATTTTATAGAAATTACTATGCTAGAGGTGGGGGGTGAAATCGTAGAGCGACTCCGAGGTTTAGCTCCCAGCGCAGATTGGGTAACCTCTGCTGTGATCAAAATTTCATTTTAAGGAAGCTGCTCATGACCTTTCACCTGTCATAAAGCACTCAATTAGGTTTTCATGGATAGCGTCTCCGTGTAAGAGCGCTGAAAGCTCAATGGCATGTAACCCTGCGGGCTCGGGGACGCGCCCTTGAACTATTCTTGTCACACGTGGGACCCAAAGATGCCACAGGCACACGGGTAAGTACATATGTTTTTGGAAAATTGTTTCGTACACATTTTTCAAAAAGGACTTGAAAATTCTCGGCGCCAACCGCGCAAACGTGCCAGTGCCACTGCTCTCGCGTTCGTCGTCATCGTCTTCTCCCACAGCCGGCTCTGTTGTGCAAAATTTTACACACCGACGTTAAAGTCACCCGCAATGACGATTGGATTAGGGTCCACCGGGAGTATCCACCCAAATGTGTCGTCTTCAAGGTCCCTTTTAGACATTCCGGGATGAACGCACACGGTGGCGAAAACGATTCCGTCCTCAGTCTGTACGGTGACCGCACTAGCATGAACCACCGGAAAATGCCTTCGTGGGCAACTCAGTGCAGTCTTTCTATCCAGGAGGAGGGTAAAGGTACGCAACTCGATGGGCACCTAATCGGCCATGATCTTGATCTCCCCTCTCCGAGCAGCATGTGCGAGCGTCATCATAATGGACATCATAATGTGCGGTGATCTTCGACAACTGCCTCCGGTTCGTGCTAACGAGAGGCCCTATAACGTAAAACTATTCCAATTTGTTTTTATTCCAAATCAGCCATTAGCCCTCCCTGATAGGTCAGAATGGTTCGGGTCCAGGCCATATGGGCGGGCACCACACCCATATGGGCAGAGCCCGAGCCATTTTGACCGATCACAGAGGGCTAATGGTCGGTTTGGAATAAAAACAGATAGCGAAAGCATTGTGCTTTTCGTTTGAGAGCTTTGACTGTCGTCAGCTTTCGCTGCCATTCCATCTTCACAGAGTGGAATGGTTGTCATTTTTGTTTTCCCCTGATTACATGCGTGCTGTAAAAAGGCTTGTTTGGTCCCTGCCAAATTAGATTCCGACCATCATGTTCACTCTGGCATGCTCACGCGGGCTTAGAAAGTAGAATACAATTAGCACGGCGACAGAGAGAGATAGGTTCTATCGTGACACTAGACATTTCTAAAGCCTACAATAAGGTAGAATACGTAATTTTATTGGATATTTTACGAAATCTAGGGTTTCCACGTTATCTTGTAAACTAGATGTGTGAATATTTAAATGGGAGGCAATTTTACTGTTCTCTAAGAGGCTTTTCTTTGAGTATACATAACCAATCACGTGGTATTCCTCAAGGAGCTATCACTTCGTTATTATTATTTAACATTCTGATGAGTTCCATTACTCGTCATCAAGATGTACAAACATATGAATACGCAAATTATTTTGCTTTTCTTCGCATCAGAGAGTGATATTCACTCGCCCAATTGTCGATTACAGAATTACCTCTACGACATAGAAACCTGGTTAAACAAGGTTCGTCTTTCACTTAACGTTAGAAAGGGCCCGATATTGGTTTTTCGTCTAAATAATCCCGTTAACATATCGCAATGCTACCGCCTCGAGACTATACCTCAAGTGGAGTCGGTGAAGTTAATCAATCAGTCTTTGACGGCTCCCTCGGCTGGCTTGGCCATATGGACCATATAATTAAAAAAGGAGTGAGGGCAGTTGGCACGCTACGTAAGCTACTCAGCAGCCAGTCGGAGATGCAGAAAGGCCCACTGCTAATGATATACAATATGTTTGTGCAGCCCATTTTAGACTTTGAATGTGTATTATTTTCTGGTGCGCCAGCTTATAAATTACGCCCCATTCATTGTTCAGTTTAACGTAGAAGTTCTGCGGAAACCCGGGGAAGCTTTCTATACCAAAGAGTGGTTTCTTTCCGTGTTCCTCTGTGTGGTTTGACCCGACGTGACCTACGTTCAACCTTTCTACGCCAAAGAGCGGTTTTTTCCCCTGTTCCTCTGCAGAGGAACACGGAAAGAAACCGCTCCTTGGCGTAGAAATATTGAACATAGGTCACGTCGGGTCAACCCACACATGTGTGGGTTTACCCGACGTGGCCGACGGGTAAATACACACAGAGAAATCCACACAGAGAGAGATGGACAGAAACCACTCTTTGGTGTAGAAAGCTTGAACGTAGGTCACGTCAGGTCAACCCGCACATGTGTGGGTTTACCCGACGTGACCTACTTTCAAGCTTTCTGCACCAAAGAGTGGTTTATCTCCATGTTTCTCTGTGTGAATTGACTCGACATGTCCTGACAAGGACCTCTACCAGAAAGCAAGAGAGAATGAGCTTGTCTGGATGGCGGACGGCATAAGAAGGCCAGTGAGCCGCCACGTGGAGACACATCTTCTCTGCCCTTGCGTGCAGGAGCACGCACGCGGAACGTTTCTGTATTCTTTTTTTTTGTTTTGTAGTACAAGCTCACCCATAATGATGCGTTAAACTTCTGTTATTGTTTTTACATCGCCTCGTCTTCCTTACCGAACCTTCTCCGATTGTCAGCCCTGGTCCGAGCTCCAAGCAGACACTGTTGAAGGTCGCCGAAACCTCGTCCTCGTAACAACTTATCCGCAGCCTTAACATCATGAAATGGCAACTGGCAAAGCAGATTGGTTGGAGATGATACCAGCCACAATCTTAAGATAGGTGTTCACATTCGCAACGGCACACCTCCTCACACCACAACACACCACACCGCACCGCACCACGTCATACTGTGCACTGGTGCATATGGACTCTGTTCAGCTAGAAGAGACATGATTTTCATGGGGTAGCCTGGATGATTGCTTGTATGCACCTCGATTCATAAGAAGTTTTACGCAATTAATCTTCACGCCACTTAGACGGCATCAAGACTTGCGCCCATTCCACACCTAAAGATTATGCATATCGGACTCAGTTTGTCTGTTCACCACTTCACACGTAGTGCCATTGGCGCGCTTCAGTAATCTTACGCTATCGCTATAAGCACTAAAGCAGTACAAATGTCAATCTCGTCAGAAATGAGGACTTCTTCGGTGAAAGATGCAGTGACGTACAAAACTGTATGGGGCTAATCGATTCCATGATCATTTATGTGGCGAAAAAATGGACTCACCTCATGCCAGACTCACACAAACAAACTCACGTTTCCTTGTTGGGGAAGACGACTTGCAGTGATCTGAAGCACTGGACCACAGCCTGTGCCAGCGGTTGTCGATGAACTGTATGTACCGATCGCCCCAAAAGCCGTATGTATGTAGATGCAGTATGTTTATACATACATATAGAAACAAACGGCAGCGATAATTTCCCAATTCTTATATCGCGTACCAGCTTGAAAAGATGTAAGAAAATATGAGCACATATAACGTACAGTATGTTGCAAAACATGGGTCCTACTGGTAGAGTGGCATTGTAGGAATTACTTAATGACTTACGGATAAAATATTGTGCCCCTTAATCTTCTAAAACCACTCGCGTGATACCTATATTGAAGCTAGGCGAAACTCCCCTTTCTCTTGAGTATTTTCGTACAGTAAGTCTTGCGGGCTGTTTGTGTAAGGCCATGCAGAAAATGGTCGATGCAATGCTACAGTAATGGTGTGATCAAACACACGTACTTCCCGACCACAGGACATGATTGAGAAGGCGGCGGTGCATTGCGGATGCAATTTAGGGTATCGTTACCTACGTAGAACATAAACGAGCTAGAGGAAGTTTGACGACAGCAGTGTAGTTAGACATTTAACGGACGTTCGATATCGTAAGACATGTTCATGTATTGTGCGGCTTGTTAAAACTAAAAGTCTTTGCACGGACGCTACGATGAACATGGAGTTTCTTAACTGGCAGAACAGTGTTCACTCAAACAAGCGAAGGAAAAAGTTCTTATCATAGTCTCAGTTAAGGAATCCCACAAGGCATTGTACAAAGTACGTTTCTTTTTAACTGGACTTACCACGCGGACTACACTGCTCGTTATACACATACGCGTCATTTGGGCCTCCGGTTTTGCACCAGCCTTGTTTAATTAATGTTACAGCAAGGCTTAAATACTGTGCACAAATTCTTAAAGGAAAGAGGAATGTTACTATCCCACACTAAAAGCGATGTGCTATCATTAATCAGACGAGCCCTGAAGCACTCTCAGCTCTGCCTCGAAAGACAACCTTTAAGCATAGTAAAGCAACACAGGTTTCTTGGTGCTATATTGGTCAGACAGCTATCTTGGAATCTTCGCGTTAAAATATTTCAAGAGTAAGTGAACTCAATAATTAATGTTCTTCGCCGCGTTGTTGCAAGCAGGACATTGGAGGGGTCAGTTTCACAAATGCTAAAAATACGCACCTACAAAAAAAAATTTTTTTTCCCCAGTTATGCACGCGCTCTCCCGCTCGTCTGGGGAACGGCTTTCGCGGTTAATTGCTAGGAGCCTTCGAGTGTGCTCGGAGGTTCCACGGGTAACTTCCAGTTCTTTAGTAATTGAAGAAGCACGTCACCATCCATTTCCTGTGATGAGAACAGTCGAAACCTGTAGACATTTTTTTTTTTGCGTTTCTGTCCACCCTGAGAGATATCTACTAGCATAGCACTTAATTACAGAGCTGGCTTAATTACAGGCTGGCTTAAACGTTGGGATTTAGAGACACAAAAATCTGTACCAATAGACTTTTGGAGTGGAGATGTTTTATGTGCACCATGCCGCCTCACGAACGGGAAGATAGAGCTTTCGGTTGAAGGAGTAATTAGAAAAGGAGACATGCTCGTGTTTGTAGCACAATAATTGGCGTTAAACTAGATAATAACCGGGCTACATCCAAGCAAGTATAGGTAGCTCTTGTCAAAGTAATCCTTCGACTTCCACATTTGTCAATCCAGAATGGAACCCTAAACAGACCTATAGATACCTCACTCGACAGCATCAACTGCAGCAGTACCTTTTGCCATATTATTGGTGCTACGGTGCATAAATAAAGTAAAAGAAGGAAAAATGGGTTATTCTGTGTGATTATCATGCAACATTATCATTTCTTGATAATGCAACATCAGTTCGCAAAATTCGAATTTAGTTATGAAACCGTAAAAGAGCTTAAAAAGCACTTAAACAACTTCACATTATAATGTTCCAGTGGATACTCAGTCACTGCAACATCCCAGAGAATACAGCAGCTGATGAAGCGGCACGACAAGCGCTATGATCACAATGTTACATCAGCACTTCATCTATATAGCAAGTTGCGCCGTATCTTCAGAAAGACTGCAGCCTGTGGTTGCACAGAAACGTGGTTTGATCAAAATTGAAAATCTTCAAAATTATCTACCATTGACGCTTCGAATTTCATGTACCATGCACCTTCAATACCAGCAGATCGTTTGAAACACTAGTCTGCCGCTTGAGGTTTCGTGCCGCATTTACAAAACATTTTCTACATAAAGTTTGTCGCGCTGATATAGTCCAATATGCATTTGTGTCGGCGCGGATGACGACATGCGTAATATATTGCTAGAACGCCCACGGCACGAAACTGAAAGACGTCATTTGATACGCACTCTGACGACAATGGACCGCCGGCCCTTAAGCGTTAAAAAATACTTTAGCGCCATGGTGAATATATAAAGGCGAGCGCTAGTGGCCCTCCAGAGATTTCTGGATGGGAGCCTATTTGTTGAAAATTATTGATCGCAGTCTGTATCCCTTTTTGCGCTTGAACTCATGTGAATTTATGTGGCCCGACTTTTAGTTTTCCGTATTTAATGTGCCTATGAGAGCTGACTCTACGTTCTAGTGTGTTTTATGTGACCTTTTTAAAACGAACGTTTGGGCGAGTTGGTAAGCCATATTTGAAACAGAACAGCGCGGTTTTGACGGGGACAACCAGGGAGAAACGACACGGACGACACAGCGCTCGTCCGTGTCGTTTCTCCCTGCTTGTCCCCGTGAAAACCGCGCTGTTCTGTTTCAATTATGTGACCTCTTTTGTGATCTTTTTTAGTATATTCACGTGAGCTGACTTAACGTTTCTATGTGTTTTATGTGGCCTGTTCTGCCAGTTGTCTTGTCTATACATATAATATGCCTTTACATTCCAACTTGTTTTATGTTATTTCCGTTGTGAACCGCTTTAGTGCATTTACGTCATCTGACGGTCTGTCTTTTTCGCTCTTGTTGCCTTTCTTTTGTTCAGTACCGGCTTGTTACTTCATATCTCGTATATATGTTTATGCTATCTGAAAACAAGTGGCCGTCGCCAACATCTCATGCATTTAAAGAAAACGCCGTGTGGTAGCTACGCAAAAAAGAAAGAAAGAAACCACGGAAGAAATGTCATCACCGAGCCGTGGTCATTTCCCTTGGGCCACTCGAACTTATGGCGCTCATCTTTAGCATGCGCCACTGGTCGTGAAACCAGGCAGGCTGTGCCTGTATGCCGTGTCATAACTGCGATCACTGCGCGAAGCTCCGCTCGCCTCGTTTTCGTATCTAGTGATCTAATGAAGAGTGTGGTAGGGAAATGCCCTCGAGCTTTCTCTACCGTGCAGCCGTTCGACATCAGTGTCTGATACTGGAGGTGGAACCACTTCTTACGACTTCTAGTAGTCACGACTTACGTCACCTCCCGCTTGAGCCAACTTCCGAGCGCTTTTGCTGAAGCCTTAGAGACGCTGTCACAAGCAGCGTTTCGTCATCGCATTACGCTCTCTGCAATGACTGGCGTGGAGAGCACGAGGACAGAAATGTTTCTCAGTAGCTCCAAGGATCAGTTTCGGGCTGCGACGCTTTGTTTATCTTTCAGTTAGTCGGTATACAAAGACCCTGTCCGAAAGATATCTACGCGTATTACTCGCTCAGTGTGGCGTCAGGCAATCTCTTGGCTCACAGACGTGCATTTGAACTTGAGTTTACGTCCGTGAGGGCAGAGGGTCATCTCAAGGAAGTTCCCGTAGTCTGTTTCGCTAGAATGTACGACTATTCCTAGAGAATGAAATGAGAAGGGGAAGAAGAAAAGTGTATTGACTGGGATAACAAAACCAGCGGGGATGCACCACTGACATTATCTTCGCGCGCACTGCGCGATAGAACGTCCGGCTCTTCTGTTCTTTCGGTTCGATTCTGTTCATCGTTGCGTCTCCTCTCGTAAAAAAAGGAGAAACCCTCAGCAGGCTTCAGCATAAACAGTCACTCAAGCGACACAACATTCTTCATATCAGCCTGCTCCTGCGACACTCAACTCGTCCCCTGCTGCTCCCTCTTTAGCTTTAATGGCTGTTGTTGTCACCATTCAGTCTTGTCGACGTCACCCTAATCTGTCTTGGCAATACCACGAAAGGGCCAGCATGAGCATGAAGCATGAAGAAGGGCCAGCATGACCCTTTTTCACGTATATGTTTATACATATTGCCGTTTCTGGAACTGGACCCGTGTTCACCAAAAAAAGTGCTTACACCAGAACTGTGCGTAAGACCACATGTCATCTAATCGTGTTCAAGGACATATGATTATGACATATGAGGCGGCTGACCAATAACAAACAGCACTTACGAATGGAAACCTTTGTGAATTCGGCCCCGTTACCACCAGAATCGCACGGCCATATTGTTTCCGTACTTTTCGATTCACCGTGTTTAAGCTAACCTGTGTCAAGTCATATGTGCACTAGGCGAACACAACTAAGGCAAGGGTGTTCACTGCCTGTGTGTAAGCAACTCCGATAATTTTTGTAATATGCATAATTTAATAACAAACAAAAATAAGTAACTGGCTTTTAAATCAGCAATTTCAACGCAAAATTAAATTATGGGGTTGTACGTGCCAGAGAGAGTGAGAGAGAGAGAGGAAAGGGGAAAGGCAGGGAGGTTAACCAGAGAAAAAGATCCGGTTGGCTACCCTACACTGGGGAGAGAGGGGCACGCCGTACTTGGGGACTCCGGAAATTTGGACCACCTGGGGTTCTTTAACGTGCACCTCAATTTAAGTACACGGGTGTTTTCGCATTTGGCCCCCATGGAAATGTGGCCGCCGTGGCCGGGATTCAATACCGCTACTTCGCGCTCAGCAGCCCAACACCAAGCTATTTAAACGCATAGCACTCAGAGATTTACAGCGAACTTAGGAACATTTGACTGTTTCCGTGCAGATAGGTGCTATAGGTATAATTCTCCCTAGCCGATAACAGGCCATCGCTGCAATGAAAGTGCTCCCGTAGACAAAGAAAACCCGACATTCATGTACAGTAAGCCTTCCTACGACGTTTTGCGCCCATCTTCGTTACACCGGAGTATTTTCTGGCTGATCTTCCTGTATTTCATTTGCTTAAATTAATTTATATTCTGGGGTTTTATGTGCCAATACCACGACATGATTGTGAGCCGTGTCGTAGTACGGGACTGCCGATTAATTCTGACCACCTGGGGTTCTAAGTACACGAGCGCGTTTGCATTTCGGCCACATAAAAATGCTGCCGGCATCGGAACCGCGACAGCCGCGCAACGCCATTAGCACTGTGCTGCCACATTTTTTTTTCTTTTCTCTCTCTCTTTTCGTAACATATTCGCAGAGGCTTGCACATTTGTACGATGACGAAATAAAGCCAACAGGCAAGGTCCACGCGGTGGGCACTGTTTCTTCCGTCTCGAACATTAAGTCTTATTGGGATTCGTGCAGCTACTAGCTCACCAAAATTATTGTTTCCTAAACTGAGGATATTATTTTTGGCTGGTACAAAATGGGTGAAATGGGTGGAGTGCGCGCTAATGGCCGCAACCTTATCAAACGAGCCAGAGCCAGTGCATGTATGACGGCATGCATGAGATGGGTCATGCAAAACAACATCCTTTGCACCATGGCATGCGGTCTCGCCTGCAGATAGCGTAGACCCGCCGTTACTGCGTCTGCTGTAGTCGGCACTATAGGGTTAAAGGTGCAATGTCGGCTGAGATTGTTGTCGTATACTCACTGCGGTAGCCCAGTATGTACAGCGTTGCGCAGCTGAGGTCGCGGGATCGAATCCCGGCCGCGGCGCGCCCACATATCGACGGGGGCAAAATGTAAAAAAGATGCTCGTGTACTTAGATTGAGGTGAACGTTGAAGAGCCCCAAGTGGTCACATTAATCCGGAGTCCCTCACAACGGCGCGCCTAATAATCACATCATGGTTTCGGCACGCAAAATCCCAGAGTTGAATTTTATATGCAGCCATTCAAAGTAGTAATGAACAGGTTACAGAGGTTACAGAGGCTCCTTCTCTAACTATCGATGACGTTAGAAAGGCCTTGCAAGTCATGAAGCGGGGAAAAGCGGCAGGAGAAGGTAGAATAACATTCAATTCAATCAAAGATCGAGGAGGTATCATGCTTGAAAAGCTTGCGGCCCTTTATACGAAATGCCTTAGTTCTTCAAGGGTTCCAGAGAATTTAAAGACTGCCAACATTATAATAATCCACAAAAAGGGGGACGTTAAAGAAATGAAAAATTACAGTCCCATTAGCTTACTTCCAATATTATATAAAATATTGACCAAGATAATCTCCAATAGAATAAGGGCAGCACTAGACTTCAGTAAACCAATAGAACATGCTGGCTTCAAGAAGGGATACTCTACAATGGATCGCATCCACGTCATCAATCAGGTAATCGAGAAATCTGTAGAGTGCAATGAACCTCTCTAAATGGCCTTCATAGATAACGAAAAGGCATTTGATTCATTAGAAATACCAGCAGTCACAGAGGCATTACGTAATCAAGGAGTACAGGAGGCATAGGTGAATATCTTGGAAAATATCTACAAAGATTCCACAGCTACCTTGATTCTACACAAGAAAAGTAGAAAGATGCCTATAAAGAAAGGGGCCAGACACGGAGACAAAATCCCTCCGATGCTATTCACTGCATGCTTGGATGAAGTATTCAAGCTACTAAATTGGGACAGTTTAGGAGTAAGTATCAACGGCGAATATCTCGACAACCTTCGATTTGCAGATGACATTGTCCTGTTCAGCAACACTGGGGACACGTCACAGCAAATGATTGAGGACCTTAACAGAGAGAGTGTAAGAGTGGAGTCGAAGAATAATATGCAGAAGACAAAGATAATGATGAATAGCCGGGCAAAAGAACAAGAGTTCAGGATCGCCAGTCAGCCTCTAGAGCCTGTGAAGGAGTACGTTTACCTAGGTCAATTAATCACAGGGAGCCCTGACCATGAGAAGGAAATTCACAGAAGAATAAAAATGGGTTGGATTGCATACGGCAGACATCGTGAGCTCCTGACTGGGAGCTTACCATTATCATTGAAAAGGAAAGTATACAATCAGTGCATTTTACAGGTGCTGACATATGGGGCAGAGACTTGAAGACTGACAAAGAAGCTTGAGAACAAGTTAAGGACTGCGCAAAGAGCGACGGAATGAAGAATTCTAGGCATAACTTTAAGAGACAGAAAGAGAGCGGTGTGGATAAGAGGGCAAACAGGTATAGTGGATATTCTAATTGGCATTAAGGGAAAGAAATTGAGCTGGGCAGGTTATGTAATGCGTAGGTTAGATAATCGGTGGACCATTAGGTTCACAGAATGGGTGCCAAGAGAAGGGAAGCGCAGTCGAGGACGGCAGAAGACTAGGTGGGGTGATGAAATTGAGAAATTCGCAGGCGCTAGGTTGGAATCGGTTGGCGCAGGACAGGGGTAATTGAAGATTGCAGGGAGAGGCCTTCGACCTGCAGTGGATATAAAACAAGCTGATGATGATGATGATGAAATTATTTATTTAAATGAAATTAATCTAATTAAGCTCGTCGGTACGGGTTCATGGTAGAAAATTTTCGTAGTGGACCAGACAGGAGAGATAGAACAAGATACAGATGTGGCCATGAATGAAGTGATCATTGCATGACAGGAATATATTCATTGAAAAAGAAAGATCATGGGAAAAAGGTTCTAAAGGGGCCCTGACACGCTTTCTTGAGCATAGTAAGAAAATATTGTTGATTTGTTGTAGAAGCTGCTGTCAACATATGAGACAAAAAATACTGCACTGCATGCAGCAGGGAATTTACTATCTCGTGCAAACACGGCGAAAAAGCGCTTGCTCTCGCTTCCGCAATGCCGTGATGGGGCGTCATCGCGAGCAGCTGAACCCACCAGCGCTGTTGGCTGATTTTGTGATCGCGAGAGCCCATCCTCAGTAATAGTAATCTCTAATTCTGAGGTAAATAAATTAAATATGCATATATCTGCCATGTGAAAAAAGACAAAATAATCATTTGCACGGCGGGTCTACACACGACCGTCGCCCGTAGCTGCACCTGCTACGCGTGGCCTCTCAGATGTCAGTGGCGTGCTACGTTGGTTAGTCTACTGCGGTCGCCATGGAGTGCCGCGAGGAGCCCTTTCGCCTTTTGAAAACAGAATGTCCCTGGGCTGATTACGGAATCAGGGTGTAGACGAGCCGTATGTAAAAATACTGAAAGATATCTATAGCGGCTCCACAGCCACCATAGTCCTCCATAAAGAAAGCAACAAAATCCCAATAAAGAAAGGCGTCAGGCAGGGAGATACGATCTCTCCAATGCTATTCACAGCATGTTTACATGAGGTATTCAGAGACCTGGATTGGGAAGAAATGGGGATAAAAGTTAATGGAGAATACCTTAGTAACTTGCGATTCGCTGATGATATTGCCTTACTTAGTAACTCAGGGGACCAACTGCAATGCATGCTCACTGACCTGGAGAGGCAAAGCAGAAGAGTGGGTCTAAAAATTAATCTGTAGGAAACTAAAGTAATGTTTAACAGTCTCGGAAGAGAGCAGCAATTTATAATAGGCAGCGAGGCACTGGAAGTCGTAAGGGAATACATCTACTTAGGGCAGGTAGTGACTGCGGATCCGGATCATGAGACAGAAATAATCAGAAGAATACGAATGGGCTGAGCTGCGTTTGGCAGGCATTCTCAGATCATGAACAGCAAGTTGCCATTATCCCTCAAGTAAAAAGTGTATAATAGCTGTGTCTTACCAGTACTCACCTACGGGGCAGAAACATGGAGGCTTACGAAAAGGGTTCTACTGAAATTGAGGACGACGCAACGAGCTATGGAAAGAAGAATGATAGGTGTAACGTTAAGGGATAAGAAAAGAGCAGATTGGGTGAGGGAACAAACGCGAGTTAATGACATCTTAGTTGAAATGAAGAAAAAGAAATGGGCATGGGCAGGACATGTAATGAGGAGGGAAGATAACCGATGGTCATTAAGGGTTACGGACTGGATTCCAAGGGAAGGGAAGCGTAGCAGGGGGCGGCAGAAAGTTAGGTGGGCGGATGAGATTAAGAAGTTTGCAGGGACGGCATGGCCACAATTAGTACATGACCGCGGCTGTTGGAGAAATATGGGAGAGGCCTTTGCCCTGCAGTGGGCGTAACCAGGATGATGATGATGTACGCGGACGAAATAGTGCTACTAGCGGACAATGCAAAGAACTTAGAGAGACTTGCGAATATGTGTGGCAACGCAGCGAATAATCTAGGCCTTAAGTTTAAGCACAGAGAAATCGGGAATTATCTTTAATGAAGAGGCGAGTACTGACGTGGTGTCAGTTCAACAACAAATAATACCCGTAGTCATGCAACATAAATACTTGGGTGTATACATACACGAGAGAAAGATCTACTGAAGCGCCCAACAAGGCAATCTAAAAATGAAAGGGAAGCGGAATGTAGCAATAAATAAATAAATAAATAAATAAATAAATAAATAAATAAATAAATAAATAATTTCTCCAAGAGAAAAAAAAAAGCTACCTTGAAGCAGCTTGACGGAGTTCGGGGCGGTGCCCGTTTACAAAATGAAACATGCAGCCCTTTGGGACTGCAACAAATACGAGGTGGTGCGACGACTTTGGAAAAATGTAATGGTGCCTGCGCTAACGTTCGCAAATGCAATTGTGTGCTATAAATCAGAAATCCTGTCGGGGTTGTAGATTGACCAGAGGGCGGTGGGCTGACTGGCTTTGGGGCTCATGGCAATACCACAAGTGAGGCAGTGCAAGGTGACATAGGTTGGGCTTCTTTTGAAGTCAGAGAAGCGCACAGCAATATTAGTTGCGAAGAAAAGCCCCGGAACGTGGATGAAAAGAAATGGCCATCTAAAGTGCAAAGATAGCTGTACCTCGAAAGCGTGGCTACGGAAGGACGGAATAGCTCAAGAAAGTTGGCAACCAAGTGCAGGGTAATTCAAAGTGGAAATAAACATTCCGGAGTCATCAAAAAGAAGGTGAGAGAAGCACAGACAGTAAATTGGTTGCAAAGAATCAAAACAAAAATATCACGGAGATTTAAAAAAAAAACGTCAAGAAAGAAATCAGGAGGAAAATCTCTACGATAACGCAAAGGGGAGAGAGAACCTTGCTATTTGAGGCCAGAGCTGGCTGCGTCGGAATAAAACATACCCGAGCAAATATGCGTCACATAATGAGGCACCTGCGTGCTCGAAGAAAAAAAAAAGCCTGGAAACGACTCGGCACATCGCAATGGAATGCCAAGGTGTTGACCCAGCGAGACGTGTATGGAGTGTCCACCTTCTAGAAGCGTTGGGATTCAAAGAATATGGAAACAGTAACTGGTAAGAAGTCGAGATAAGTATGAGACGATTAGGATATTGGCGGACGAAAATCACGGAAGGGATGGATAGAAACGGAGTCATTGCGATTGTAGGTAATGGTGCAGTATAGTGACAGAGGTTCTAAATGCGAACGTTAAGATCGAGATCAGAGAGACGAAAAGCTAAAGGGCGATAAATTTAGGATAACCTAAATAAATCAAGCGGGTTAGGTGGCTATTTGGCTCCTCCCGGTTTCAAGTGGGATGCTCACAAACATAATAATAATAATAATAATAATAATAATAATAATAATAATAATAATAATAATAATAATAATAATAATAATAATAATAATAATAATAATAATAATAATAATAATATCCCCTCAGCCTTGCCCCATTACCTTGTCCCTTGTGTAGCCTCCAGCGCACTAGCGGAGACGAAAAGAGAAAACAGCCTATCAGTGTGATTACTTAACTTATACTGGAAGGATTAGAAACTTATTTTCCGGCCTGAGATTCGTGAGCCGAAGTGCGTTAATAATGACGCCATTTTATGATTATTTAGAAAGTATTTCGGGGCTCCTCTATATATACACTCTAAGAAAAAAAAGGACTAAAAGGGGTAGGGAGGTTAGTCCTTTTGGGGACTAACTGATCTGCCAGAACCATTAGTCCTTTTGGGGACTAACTCACATGGGATGAACTGTTACTCACCATGTGCTTACTCCTTCGAGGACTAACAGTTCCCTTTTCCGATGTTCCCCAAGGGAGTAACGCTAATTTTTTTCCGATGCTCCGCAAATTAATGAAATTAGGCATTTATACCCTAATAAAACATTACTGAGCTGAAGAAGAAACGTGCCCGAAAGTAGCATTCGAAGTCAAGTACTCTCGCTCACAAGTCAGGTACTCTAACCACTTCTTTTTTTTATTGCCGGCTTTGACGAACAATACAAAAAAAGATAAAACATGTCAACAAGGATTTTGCTGGCACGACATATTAAAATGTTTTCAATGCTGCCAGTTTATCTAGTATCCATGTTGGCTGTTCAGGGAGTGCCCGATGGACCTCCCTGAACCGTACTACAGCTTCAATGAAGTGATCACGTGTAGGTCGCGAATCGACATCAGTTTGTAGAAAGCTAGAACGCAGTTCTAACCACTTCACCACCGTGGTCGGTTGACAGGACCGGTTATTGAGACAAGGTTAAGCATTGGAACGCAAGTGCGGCAATATAAAAGCGACTGAGCATTTTGTGCATGCATTGCAGTGAGACTCTAACGTTGAGTGTACTTGCAACCGTAAGCGACTGCGAAAAGAAATCAGCCAGAGTATTCTTAGGCTGATTTAAACTGAGGCACGACACTATGTATACGTGCAGCGAACTCAAGCGGGGAACCCAAGACGACGGAGAAGGCCAATTTCTCTGTCGCTTAGCGTGTCCCGTTTGAGCTACACATCGCTTCAGTTAATTTCGTAACCTCCTTGGAACGGAAGGAACTTGGGTACTATTGATCAAGAAAATCTAGCCGTCTATCAATGACTTGCGCGTTTAATGTGTACTGCTCACTTATGGAGTGCGCATGAAGGGCATGCATGGCTCTTCACATTCTAGCTTTTAAGTTTCGAACAATTTTTTCACGACGACGCAAGGTAGTTGCATGTAGTTCAATAGACAGTGCATGAACTTCGAACTATTAACGATTTAGAGACAATACCGTTTTCGTCGCATCGCTCCACGACAAGGACGAAAACAGCGATGTGCACGGGGAGTAACTGTAGCCGTTTGTCCTCCCGTTGCTCTCTTTCCGACCAGGAACTAAACACTTTACGCTCCGAAATTTGCACACGGCACGCACATTCATGCAGTTAGTCCTTTGAGGGACGAAAGCGCCATCTTTAGGACTAACGGCCCAGTTACTCCCGTTTTCCCCGGGATTTTTCTTAGAGCGTAGTAGCGCCTGCGTAGACTTTTAGGTAACGGTACCAAAATGATCAATTTTTTGGCAGTGAGCATGCCTGGTTCTTCTATTTTTGTTGTCCTTGCCTTTGCGTTGTTTTTTCTATATTGAAGCCTTAAAAATGCATTATAAACAGTACTACCGTCATAACAGCAGTGAATGACTTTTAAACGCCCAACTTGCATCGTGACTGTCAGGGACGCGGTAGTAGAGGGCTCTGGGTTAACTCCCACGATTTCAGTATTCAGGGAAAACAAGGGGAAAGTAAGCATGTCTGCAATAGAGATTAATAAAAGGTGTGCGTGTGTGTGTGTGTGTGCGCGTGCGTGCGTGTGTGTGTGTGTGTGTGAGTGTGTGTGTGTGTGTGTGTGTGCGTGTGTGCGTGCGTGTGTGTGTGTGTGTGTGTGTGTGTGTGTGTGTGTGTGCGTGTGTGCGCGTGTGCGCGTGTGTGCGCGTGTGTGTGTGTGTGTGTGTGTGTGTGTGTGTGTGTGTGTGTGTGTGTGTGTGTGTGTGTGTGTGTGTGTGTGTGTGTGTGTGTGTGTGTGTGTGTGTGTGTGTGTGTGTGTGCAACCCAACACCCCGTTTCAAAGAGGATGCTCCCAGCATCCATCCATCCATCCATCCATCCACCTATTCATTCATTCATTCAGTCATTCATTCATTCATTCATCGGACTGTGACGTCCGCGGAAATTTTGGCGCAGGGGCATGCTCGCGCTTAGAATTCCATCAGAATACTGTCGGGAATCGAACGGAATCGAGTCGCAGCGGTGGGTTCGGGCCGTATAATTCGGCTCAACGTCGGAGATCTTGTCACTGGCGTTAGAAAGAAAATGCTGAAGCCGACTATTAGTGTACGCCAACTGGGCGGTGTCATCAGATCTCGAAAAAACCTGCCAAGCCACTTCCAGCGTTATTAAATGCGCACAAAACTAACACAGTCTGTTCGCCATCAAAGCTCCCAGACGACTCTGTGTGACCTCGATATTTCCACGTCAGCGCACTTGCATGCTGCTGACTAGGGTTATAAACACTGTACACAGCAACTTTAGGTTGCTTCGCCGCTTGTACCGTAAGCCTAGACGCTACCTGCGATCGCCTATTAATGCGAGCAATTGTGCGGGCAGCCATTATGCCACTGGCATGATCCCCATTTTCCTGTTGTTTCGGCAAAGAACAACCAGAAGAACTCCGAAAAAATGAAGCAGAGTGGTTAGATAGCGAAGGCGCACGCATCGCAAGGCGACGCTCGACAGTGGCCTCATTTTGGGCCGAAGGTCGCTAAATATGCGAGAAACGTGACCCGCAATAATTACACGGCGCAGCGGCATCGTGATGCCGCCTCCGCTTCGCGTATCTGCGTCCCTTTATTGTCGCATAAAACGAGCTCTTTCGACTCACGCCACTGCGCGGTCGCTGCGCGCATGCCACGACACAACGGATGCGCATTTATAGCATTTGTCACTCTTCCTCGCTTTTATCATGCGCGTTAGTCACCGCGGTCTACAAATAAGCTTTCGCGCCAGAGTTTTCTTGCATTTCACGACGCTGTGCGTGGTTTATACAAAGCAAGGTGGGCATATTTTGCGCCTGCACGTCTCCCTCAGGGTCTGTGCCAGCTCACAGAAAGAAGACGCATGGCGGTGCGAGAGCGTTTTCTTTTTTGATATTTGTGGGGCCAAGATATATTTTATGTTGTTTTGTTTCTTTCGGCAAAAAAAAAATGGTTTACAAAGACGCCATAAAGAAAGCAAAAGCAAGAAAGTGACTTATTGCCTTATACTTCGCGTATGAAGTCGAGTGACAGCCAAGCATGTGTGAAACAGAATGCTTAGCATTGATATTAATTTGTTCGGGAACATCAAGCTTACACCACCTGTATGTCTTCCGCTTTCTAATGAGCGTGTAGGACTCTTTTGCACTTGTGGAAGCGCCTTGGAAACGGAGAACAACGGGAAGAAATGTGAACGGACGATGAGTCCATCACTCAAGCTAGCGGCAGTGAGAACATCCGTGATGACTGCAGTGAGACGAGCGCGGAGTGAACGGTGCGAGAAATTGAAGCGCAAGCCGTTTCAAGAAAGTATGCCTTTGGGATCAATTGGGTAACCGCGGTGAACAGAAAGAAACATCGGTCGCTTGAGCGATCTGGCAATGCTGGTGTTATAATTCGTCTGCCCTCAGATTACAACGAACCCTCACCACGTAAACTTTGTGTTCTGTTCAAGCCACGATCCGCGAGCCTTAACCTCTGCCGCCGCCTCACAGTAGCCGCACTCAAGTTTGGTGCAGCGGCCTGATGACGCCATGCTTCCGTTGACTGCACTTAGCTCAACAGTTCATGGCAGCTCAACAGGCTATGAAGGTGCTTAGAGAAGCAAACGAGGCGTTGCGGAAGAAGAACACTGAACTAGAGGCGACAGTCAATAAGATCAATAAGGAAATGGCAGAGATCAAGAAAATGATGGCGGTCCAGCTACAGCATCAGCAAGCACAGCAGTCATTGCCACCGCGACAGCAGATGGCAATGACCGAGGATGAACCAGAAGTAGCGGTGAACCCGAGGACAGAGAACGCGTCCGCGGCGGGTCTGGCACCCAAGAGAAGGACAATTGAAAATCTCAAAGAGCGTAGACTCAACGATAGGGTAGACAACCTTGAAGAAACGAGCAACCGCTTTGAGGAGTATATTCGCACGACGTTCACCAAGACAATCACCGACCGTTTCATAGCAATTGAACAGATGCGCCAGCAATTGGCTACGACAGTGCAGAATTTGGCGACGCAAATGGCTAACTTTCAGCAAACATGGATAGGACATCAACCACTGCAACCACAACAGCAGTGAAAGGCCTCCTGGTCTGGCATTGGAATTGCAACAGTTTTGCTGGTAAAAAGGCTGTACTTCAACAACACTTAGAACAAGTATAAAGAAAACCAGATGGTGAGAAAAGGCATCACGTACGTGGAGCACGAGTTGTTGAGCAGAAGCACAATCGAGCACACCATGGTAGAGGTGGTTACCGGGAAAAAGCAGAACGAAAGCACTTTTCTGATAAACGTGTACAGTAGCCCGTCACACGAAAAGCAGAAATTCAAAGCACTGTTACACAAAGCGTGCAACGTCGCGGG
Organism: Dermacentor variabilis; assembly: GCF_050947875.1. NCBI lineage: Eukaryota > Metazoa > Arthropoda > Arachnida > Ixodida > Ixodidae > Dermacentor > Dermacentor variabilis. The sequence continues at coordinate 40,143,720 of NW_027460280.1, read as the reverse complement.
GACGACAGCAGGCTAGTAATCTGCGGGGACTTTAACGCACCGATCAAGCCTGGGGTTACACCAAAACATTGGCAAAGGGCAGGGACTTTATGATGCTACCGCAAGATGCTACCGACTTGGGACTAAATCTAATCACCGACCCAGCATACCACACAAGAATCGGCAACTCGATCACCCGAGACACAACGCCCGATCTCACTTTCGTCAGGGGTAACGGCGGCGGAACGGCGGACTTTGAATGGCGAAACACGGGGCTCGAGTTGGGCAGCGACCATTACATTGTGGAGGTCACTGTCCCGCTCGGTGGCAACGACGAAGTCGGCAGAAGCTTTCGGAAACATTGACGTACGGATTGGGACGTGTTTCGAGGGTTGTTACCCGAGGAGCAGACCGACATTATAGACATTGAGGAGTGGTCGACCGAGATTGTAAACAAGGTAGAAAAGGCCACCAAGGAAGTTGAGACGGACGAGCGTGTCCACAGGGTCGACAGCCGCCTGGCCCACCTCATCGCGGCCAAGCAGTCCATCCTGTCGAGGTGAAAGACGCAGCGGACAAACAGAAAGCTACGCAAGAAGGTCGCCGAACTCAACCGCGAGATCGAGTCCCACAGCAGAGTGCTATGCACTCAGCAATGGAATGAGGTTTGTAACGCAGCGGACGGCCACATGCACTGCCGCAAGACGTGGAATTTGCTGAGACATCTTTTGGATACGAAAACGACCAAGTCACACCACCACCACAACCTGGCCAAGATCGTCCACAGGGCGCTGACCGAGGCACGGGGAAGACGAAGTGAATAAACGCCTCGACGACAAGTGCCTGCCGGTCACTCCCACAGAAACGCAGCCGGACTACCTACTCGAAGCAAATGAGTGGCTAGATCGAGACATCGAAGTATGGGAAGTAAGGGCTGCCCTGCACGATCTCAACAGCAAGTCCGGCGCTGGTCCCGACCGCCTTACGAACAGAGCGCTAAAAATCTTAACGAAGCGGCCATCGAGAGCCTTACGGCATACTTCAACAATTGCTAGCGAGCTGGGTCACTACCCCCGCAGTGGAAAGCAGCCAAGACCATCTTGATTCCCAAGCCGGGCAAGCCACGCAACATTGAGCACCTCCTGCCGATCTCGCTTACGTCCTGTGTGGGCAAAGCGTAGGAGCATGCACTCCTGTACAGGTGGCAGAGGTACCTGGAAGATTCGGGGCTTTACCCAAACACCGTCATCGTGTTCCAAAACAAACTCGGAACTCAGGACGCCATGATAAAATTGAAAAATGAAATCCTCGATGACACTACCAACACGAAAGACAAGCGAGCCGTCTTGGGTTTGGACCTGCAGAGCGCTTTTGATAAAGTGAGACACTCTGCTATCCTGGCCCAGGTGTCACAGCTAAACATGGGCAAGAGAACATATGCGTACATCAAGGATTTTTTGACCGAGCGGACCACCGAGATCACCGCCGGTGACCTGCGGCTCCAAAAGAAGTTCGGCAGTGTCGGGACCCCCCAGGGCTCGGTCATCTCGCCATTACTCTTCAACCTTCTAATGATAGAGGTGGCCGAGCGGCTCTCGCGAGTCGCGGGGGTCCGGCACACCATCTTTGCCGACGACATAAGGCCCTGGGTCCCAGGAGGAAGCTACGGACACATCGAGAATACATTGCAAGAGGCGGTTGACGCTATCAAGGAGCAGCTGGACGGGTCTGGGCTTGTCTGCTCCCCAAGCAAGTCTGAGCTGTTGGTGATTCCACTGAAAGGAGCAGCTAGGAAGAGAAAAGGCAACGAACCTGCTAGAGAGCAAAATACAGTAAAGATCAAGACGAGCGGTGGTCACACGATCCCGGATGTTGAGAAGATCTGAGTGCTGGGTATGCTGATTGAGCGCAAACGAGTGAAGGGCGAGACGGTCAACCGTTTCGCGGCCAAAGCCACCACGGTCATTCGCCTCATCAAGGGGGTGTCACACAGAACAGCAGGCATGAAGGAAGAAAGCCTCATCCGGCTAGTGGAATCCTTCGCTATAAGCCATATTGCATACGTTGCTGCTTTCCACAACTGGAGGCAGTGTGAGCGAAATAAGATCAATGCGCTCATACGCAAAGCGTACAACGCAGCACTCGGACTTCTCGACTGCACAAGAACCGACAAGTTCCTGGCCCTGGGAGTGCATAACACCCTGGAAGAAATCGCAGAGGCGCAGAGGACCGCCCAGCTCGCTGCGGTCCTCTGCGCGCAGGCCTAGGTCTCGCAGGCTGGGTCCTGGGCTCTGCAAGCCTAGGTCACGCAGCACAAGTGCTGCGTGACCTAGGCCTGGGGTCGAAGGAAGGGCGACCCAAAAATACAGAAGTGCCTGCACCGGACGCAATTAGTAGACGGCTACGGGTATGTCCGGTGCCAAGAAACATGAACCCTGAGTTCCACAAAGAGCGGCGGGCGGCGAGGGCCAAGGCGCTCATCGATCTCCATGCCAAAGACAGGGGTGCCGTGTTTGTGGACGCGCCAGAGTATCCAAATTACAGAGAGGCATTCGCCGCAGCAGTCGTCGAGGCATCGACCGGTGCAACGAAAACTGCGGTGAGTGTGCGGACTCGAGGGGCGCATCGAGCCGAGGAGGTGGCCATCGCCCTGGACATCGCCGACCCCGAGTGCACGACTGTGCTGTGTGATTCAAGGACGGCAGTGAGAAATTACACCAGAGCATGGGTGTGTGGTGAAGCCTCGCGTGTGTTGCGTGCGGTCGATCTCGCGAGTGAAAATCGGTGTGAGGTGATAAACTGGTTTCCGGCCCACATGGGCAGTGATGCGTCGGATCGCGGCAACGAAAACCACGAGACGGCGAACGCGGCGGCGCGAGGACTAACCAACCGTGGCGCTGCTACTGCGGTTGACCCGTCGTGGTGGTGGGAAACAAAGGACAGAATGACCTCCTACAACGAAATTGTGAAGTGGTACAGACTAGAGGGAAGGACTATGCCGCCATCTCATCCGGGCTTGGCCCGTAAGGAAGCGGTGTTATACGGACAATTTCAGACGGGGTCGTTATTCACCCCGGTGCTAATGAGGCACATGTGTCCGAGTGTTTATGTTAGTGACCTGTGTTGTGTGTGCCGAAAGGAAAGAGCCACTGCAGCTCACATCCTTTGGGACTGCGCCAAGAACCCACACGAAGCTTCAACGATGACAACTATCCCGCCGCGGCTCAGGGCCGCAACGAGGTGCTACGATTACGAGGTCCAAGCCCAGGCCGTCCAGCAGATCTCGGTGGCCCTCAAAAGGCAACGTCTGAGCGAAACCGGAATGTGTGCCGTTTTATTTTTCGTCTTTTCCTTCATTATGTAGCTCTTTTTACTTGCAGTTTTTTTCAAGTTTGTACGTTTCCTTTAACATTGGTTTATCACGCAGTTAACAAACTTTTTATTTCTATAGTTACTTATAGTCACTGTTGTGGACAAGTTATTGCTGCATTACTATTACTATTCTATTACTATTCGTATTTGCTTGTGGTTTTTCTGTTGCTATGCCAAAAGTATTCTGTTTCTTCTACTTTGTACTCCGGGGAGCTGGGAACTAGTCAAGCTGACTTGTCAGCTTTTTTTCCCGCACTCCCTCACTTCATGAGTGAAATAAAGATTATTATTATTATTATTATTATTATTATTATTATTATTATTATTATTATTATTATTATTATTAAAGGGAGTAGTGCGGCCACGGCCGGAGTAGAGGCGCCACACGTTGGGAAGACGTCATGGCCGCGTCACGGTGACGCCTCCCTTACAGGGGAAGGCTATTCGTTCTGCAGGCATTCCTGATAAAGTTGCTTCGCTGGCTCACCTATAAATAAAAATTACACAGTAGCCTTCACTGTAGTGCCGTTTAATAAAGGGGCACGTTCTTAGAATCTCGTGCACCTATAAATTAAAAGGTATGTAGTAACTTTTGGTATAGAGACGCGTAGCCCTTCTGTAGTGCAACCTTTCGAAGAGGCAAGTCTTGCAAGTCTTCACCCGCACCTCCTTCCGCGCATGTCCGTGAATTCAGGACATCGTCTCTTCGGCCAGCCGTCAAACTTCACCGCAATGCACTCGCGTAACTCGTTAAGCAACACTTTATAAATATCGATGCGAAAGCACGAAATGGCTCATTCAGCGAAAAGTAGGCGTCTGCAGCAGCGAAACAGGACCTACCTAAATTGCCGTTGGCTGCGGCGCCACGTCACCCTCGCTCTCGGAAGCCTGTGTTATTCGTGCGGTCCTTGTCCGCGCAAGCTCTCGTCTGCGTTCTAACTTCGCCTCGGTAATCGCTATAACGAAATTAATGCATAAAAGACAGAATGAACTCGAAAGCAAAAGGTTGTGAGTTTTGAACCGACACTACGCTCAGAAGCAGAGTGTCTTACCCAGTGGGCTAAACCAGCGCCTCTTGGAGAGCACGCCTGTGTACTTTGCTTTATGACACCTTGCTACTTTGACCGAAATTTCTGTTGCCAAGCCCGGCGTGACGAAAGAGGTGACGTCAAAATAAGCGCGGCTTACTCGGGAGCGTCCCCATTAGATTCTATGGCAGCCTGGCAAGGTAGCATGACGTCACGGATTGAAGCGCACCGGTCTTGAGCTATCTAGGAGGCGTCGGCCAAGCGTGTCAACGTGCTCACTTACCCGCGAGGAGTTCACAACTCGAAGGACCGCTCAGCTTCGTTCTGTTGGACATTCACAACTCATAAGAAGTGCTTAGGTGTCCTCTGAGTTTTTTATATATTTCAAAAGATCGCCCAAATTGTAAAATTTTCAGTTAACAACGTCAGGAGGATACTCTCCTCTGAGGATACAGTCATTTAAGGCACTTAGTCATAACTTCCCTGCTGCGTTAGAGCAGCATTTTGGTCAGGATTAAAACGCTCCTATAACGCAGCAGGGAAGTTGCGACTAAGGGTCGTAAAAGAGTATGTTATCAGAAAAGAGTGTCCTTTCGACGTAGGTACACGGAAAGTTGTTGAACATCGGCCGGTCTTCTGAAATACCATTTTTTGAAAGCGCTGCTCAATGAGTTACGATAATGGACTGTGCATTGCAGTGAAGCAATGGTGGGCATGCGCAGAAAATTGGTGGGCATGCGCAGAACGATGCGCGGGGGAAGATATGCAAGAGCGTATGCTATAGTAAAACTATTTGCCTGAAAATTTTCTTATTCTTCCGTATGTGCGCATGTTTGCAACGTCTTGCAATCGCGTGCGGTTTAATTTCCTCTCGAACACGCTTCTGGACGTCTGGCTAGGGACATCAATGGAGTTCAAACGTTTTTTGGGTATTTTGCCAGCACGCTCGGAACATCCCGCCAAACAGCCCACCAGGACATTTGTACAAACAGCATAACATTAAGGGAGGAAATAAATCTATAAACTTACAAAGCGTTAACTGCCCCGCCGCCTGACTGTGAGAGTTGTCGATGGTCAAAGTCATTTTCCTTATTCTCTCGCTCGAAGTCTTGTACCCCCTATACGCGTCTCTCTCATTTGTATTAACGTGCTTAAATGGTGTGGCGTAATATCGCGAGGTCGATTTGATTGACTTCTGCTGTTCAATAGCGGTAGCTTCCGCGTAATGTGGAAATACCGCTTATTTTGTAGATCCTATATTTCACTGAAATTTATGTCTAGTCTCAAAGGCTGCGCGCGTGGCACCCCAGTACCACCCAAGTACCACCCCACGTACCACGCCAGAGTGATGGACTCTAACGGACGATGTGTGTGTGCTGTGCTATGTGCTCTCTCTCTCTCTCCCTTCCCCATCTTTCATCCCCCCATCCCGCTCCCATGTGTAGGGTAGCAAACCAGTTATGCTAAACTGGTTAACCTCCCTGCATTTCCTTCTCCACTTTTTCCTTCCTTCCTTCCTACTTCTACGGTACATTCCGCCGTCTGTGCTTTTCTTGTGTATGCCCTGTACTCGCTCCCGTCTCCTTACTTGACCATGCCTTATTTTTCAAATATTTATATTCTGCTTGCAGCTTTTTATGACTTGTCCACACTGAAGGCAGGCGTAATGCTTGCTTTCGTTCTAAACGTGCCCTTGCTTAGGCTTCGCTGACAGCCGCGTCTCCCGATTAATTGCTTCATTTCGTCAATCAGTCCTTCGAATACTTTGTCATTGCTGTTCCTCACTCGGGCTCAATGGCAAGAGGAAACCGGAAAGTAAGTAGGCTATAAAGTCACTCTAGTCATCAAGTACATCTGAAGTGGCCACCCTAAAGAATCGCGCAGTCTTGGCTTCTGACGGAACGTAGCCATTGTGAACAAAATAGCTCATTGTGAACATGGCTCCCGTGGGGGAGCCGAAACGTCCCTCGATCTTTCCTTTTTTTGGTCGGTGCCATCTAATTTTCCTCATGTATACCATCCCGACCAGACGGGATTCCGTCAGGTCCTTGACTTCGAACGTAGCCAGTTGCACAGCTACCCGTGTTGCTGTGATATCCGTGATTAGATAAAAAAAAAGCAGTCCGCACGTAAGAAAAGTCTTCGCCTCATTGGCGATGAGGCAGCGGCTAATTACGTCGTAGAAAGCAGTCATTGAGCGAAGCGAATATGCCATGTAGCCAAGGCGTTGGGTTATTCCTGAAGTAGCAACTCCGTGCGGCGCAGGGAGCGTGTTTCTTTACAGAAGAAGGGGGAGCAGTGGAATCCTTGAATTCAGGATGTCGCAAATGTGGGGCACGAAACGAAAGAGAGAGCTCAAAAAGTTATCTTTGGCGACTGAACCTGGCGGTTATTTACGTACTTAAGACGGACGTTTCTTTTGACTTGCGGCACCATCTGTCGAAAGCCCGTTGAAAGCTGACAACCATTGCTTCTATAGCAGCGAAGAGTACAATACACACACCATGCAAAACCTGATTGCTCAGATCAAAGGGGAGGACATGTTTGCGAAAGATTGCGCTGATTGGCTGCATTACAGAGCTATGTGAAGCGCAATATTTGACCGCATGACGAAACGGTTCTTTTTCTATAATGTCGCACGTGCTGCCACACGGCATAATGTACTTAAATGCGCGCAAGCCACCTTCGCGAAGAAGCTGCAGAAGTGCCGTGTGGAACTCATTGGTGCATGAACCGCACGAGGCCTTTAGGCAGGTCTGTTCGTATCCGGGCACCTTTAAGCTCTTTCTCCTGCGTGACCTTTCTTTTTCTTTGGACGCAACAGATGGCGAGGATCCGCTGCAAATGCGGGGATCTGCTATTGCCTTTCGTTATTGGCGCGCACAGAGCCGTGCCTTCACTGTCGCCGGAATCGACCATTCGGCGGGACGAAAGAAGAGGTTGACATTACTAACGAAGAGGCGGACAGTAGTAACGCGAGAAATTGAAACACATATTCAAGTTATTAACGAAAATTCACTAATTAACTTCTTGATTAGCTATTTTACGCCCCATATTGAAATTTAGGAATTTTTAGCCATTGATCTCGCAGGGCATATGCACTTGAAATTAATTTTCTGGATGACACCAGTTTCGATATATTATTTCCCAAAGTGGGGGGACGAAATACATGGGCGTTCCAGTCACTTTTGTGCTTCAGTGTATAAAAGAGCTTTGCGTTCAAAAAGTAAGTGAAACAACAGCGCATTTTTACGGTGAGTTTGATGGCGCATATCTCCAAACTGGCGTCATTCTGGAAATTCATTCCAAGTGGATACGCCTCGCAAGCTCATCGGCTACAATTCGTAAATTGCCATGCGTGCCTTAAAGTAATCAATTCAGAAGTTAATTACTGAACTTACGCTAATTAGTTGAATAGGCTTCCGAATAATCGCGCCAGTAATGTCCGCTTCTCTGACTAATCCGGCGCAAGGAGTACAATCATGCCTTCTGCAAAAGGCTATCTTTAAAAATCCGCGAAACTTACAATTGGTGCTCCCTCTATCCGTACAGTCGGAGCCAGAACTTCCTCGGTCACGAGTGCCACCTAAAAGGTCGGGCTGCTTACGGGCTAGGCGCACGTGCTATACGGGTGCACTGCGGCGCTCGCAATTGGAAGCTCGCGCTGCAGTTCCGCATTGCAAGCTTTATGCTCGCAGCGGAAGGAATATGTTTGGTCCACGAAAAATCTGCCCGTGCGAGCACCATTGTTAGTTCAGGGCTCCTACGCACAAAACCTTTCTTGCGTAAGCGAGTTCGCCCATTTTGTCAGCGTTTGGACACCGCCACTTTCGATAGCGGTCGGCGCGTTTTACGAGATGATCCCCGTGACGGTGGTGAAGTGCGGAGGGCACTTATGTAAGGGATGCACTGTGAATGCAGATCTAATAGCAACACTCGGGCTTACGGCCGGCGTGTGGGCGAGCACGCGCTGCAAAAGCCAGACATCCGTCCACGGTGCTCTGTTCTGGAATATTCGGCAATATTCGCAGATTCGCCGTCTCGTTATCTCCGATCGGCTCGTAGAGTGGCTACGCCTTCTCTTATTGGCTCAAAACGACAACGTGGAGGGATTTGACAGTGTCCAGAATAGCATGCCCCGGGCTGCTTTTATTATAGAACCATAGCAGCTCGATCAAAATACACGAGGTGTTTTGCATTCCCCGACACAACGCCGGCGACTGCAAGAGCGTGAAATTGATGTTTTTCGTTATTGTGACAGCAACAGCGAAACGGCGAGTACCATACAAAGCGAGCGTGATATGCAATGATTATTGAATCCAATGCCGTTCCTTTCTGGGCTTCGTCAGCGGTCCGATCGGGGTTCAGCCTGCGCTATCACCAGGACTGGCTGGTCGTAAGCGGTGGTTGAGAAAAAAAAGAATAAAATCGCAATCCTTACATTATATCAGCCCAAACGTGTTCTGCCGATATCATCTCGAAGCATTTCGCAAAATACGCGGCAACAATTCAATCTTGGTTCAGTTTATTGTTGTTAGGACGGTGCACTGTTCTTTATTGAGGCCCGGAGTCACTGAACAGCGACCGCTTCTGCATCATAGCAGACTGCGACGAGCAACCAACCAACAAAGACGACCAACGGCGCGCCGCTGTCTGGAGAACGTTCCCAAAAAACACTCTGCTCAGTGATATGCAGTTTCCTAATAATTATTCTTAAAGAAGGCGCTCTTTCCATGCACAATGCTAGGCTCTTTTTTATTTTTCTATTTGTTACATACTGCCGGACATTTTTGGAAGCCTTAGGCAGAAGTGGGAACAGGAAAACAACTGATTACAAGCTCAATACACTAAAGCAAAACAAATCACATAACAAAAGGAACAAAAGGCAGGTTGAACATGAAAGGGTAAAGAAAAACTTCATTCGCCTTCAAATGCACCGCTGGCAAGAGCGTCGTTGGCTTTGACAAGCATTGGCTGCAAAGCGCTGTTTCAACGTTTGTTGGCGCGCGCGTTATTCTGCAAGTGCGAATCAATCTGAATAATGGACGCTCTTGCAAGTACGCGCCTTAGCGTGGATGCTTTGGCCAATCGTTCGGCCTCTCGTTTATAGACATTTTTTCCGTGTTCCTACTTGCTTCTGTCCGTGCATCTGCCATTCGTTTATTACCTTTTTTTTTCTCCTATTTCTTTGTTTCCTATCGTCTTCTCTTCTAGACTTTTCATTCCCTCCTCCCGAAAGAGTAGGCAGGCGTTGTACCCCTCTCGGTGGCAGTTATCAGCTTGCTCCCTCCCTGGTTCCTTTTTGTGCTTGTATGCTTCCATAACTAATGACAATAATAATCGGCACAACATGCGGCAGCGTTGGCTGTTGCTTTGCGCGCGAAGCATGCAGGCGACGACGCACACCTGCTGACTGTCAGGACAGACGCTCGAGCATTCGTATTTACTGTCGCTGGAAGACTTCGGCGCCTGCTGAGGGGAACAGATTTGCGCCGTAGTTCCGGCCAGCCGTCTTCGAGTCTGTCGGTATGTTTCGAGCCGCGCGCTGCCCACATTGCGCTCAGGATTGAATTCCGTTAAAAAAAAAAAAAACATTAGATTATGGGGTTTAACGTGCCAAAACCACTTTCTGATTATGAGGCACGCCGTAGAGGAGGACTACGGAAATTTTCACCACCTGGGGTTCTTTAACGTGCACCTACATCTAAGTACCCGCGGGTGTTTTCGCCCCCATCGAAATGCGGGATTCGATCCCGCGACCTCGTGCTCAGCAGCCCAACACCATAGCCACTGAGCAACCACGGCGGGCAATTCCGTTCACGACGCATTGATCACGTGAAGCGCGTTTTCGCTGTCATTACAACCGATATATATATATATATATATATATATATATATATATATATATATATATGCTGCGGGTCAGGTGACATTGGTGAAAATCGAAATCCAGCGCTTTGCTGTCTGTGGAGTGAGCTTATCTGATCGTCTGATCGGCCCACGCGCGCTGTCAGGCAGTAGAGATCCACACAAGCTTTCACTCCACTCCTACGGAAAGGAAAGCGCTGGATTTCGATTTTCACCGATGTCGCTCCACCCGCAGCTTTCTGAGGCTCCAGTGAGACGGCTTATTTGGTCAAACCGGGCGCACCAATTACAGAACGGGCAGCGGCGATTAGTTGGTCAAAGGAATTTTCCGCCGCATTTGCAGCACATTTCTTACTGATGTCGCTCGGTTGAGAACGCCTATAGCTAGAGCACAGCGGTGACTGTGTGCTGTTCAGTTGACTTTCTATACAATGGGCGTAATGCGCGCAAATGGAATACAGTCCTTTTACAAGAAGCAATCCCGTTACAGGAAGTAGCTTCTTTTTATTATTTCTTTCTATCTTTCTTTCTTGAATAAATATCAAGATTACGTACTGGTGCTTTAAGTGGGATATGGCTCTTACTTTTAGCTACTCCGCTTGTAGCTGCTTGCTTGGCTTCAATAGCGCAACAGAAATGCGCTTTGTAAGGAAGCCTTTTTGGGTTGCCGCCGTCGACCAATGTGTCCTGCGAATTCTGACATTCTTCGTATCAATACGCGTGCCCTTTCATAAATAAAGCAGTTGAACGGCTTTCTGATGAGAAATGCCTCTCACTCTCTCTAACACCAAGTTTCCCAGTCAAACAGCAAGAAATTCGCAAGTTCAGCCATCAAAAACCGCTGAAAGCCGCAGTTAGAGTCTTTTGAAACGCCAAAAATACACTAAACGGAAGCTACGATTAGAAATGGTTCAGCGAACAGTTTCAAAAATGTTTAAAAATTACCTGTGGCAGATAGCGCAATAATTTAGCCCATGATCTGGTCTACTCGAAGAGGAGGACATCACTTGCACAAATAGTTGAGATGCATAACCGAATAATTATAAAAATTCCGCTAATTAAGTTTTAAACTAGCTTATGGCACATATTGCAATTTACAGATTCTAGTCGGGGAGTCTGTAACGCGGATTCACTTGGAACGAAATAAAGAATTAAATTTTTGGCTTTTACGTGTCAAAACCACTTTCTGATTATGAGGCACGCCATAGTGGAGGACTCCGGAAGTTTGTACTACCCGGGGATCTTTAGCGTGCACCTAAATCTAAGTTGCAGCCGCCGTGGCCGGGATTTGATCCCGCGACCTCGTCCTCCGCAGCCAAACACCATAGCCTTGGAACGAATTCTCAGGATGACACCAGTTTTGAGATATTAATTCCCGAACTTTTCGGAGAAATGCACTGGCATTCTAATTACTCTTGTGCTTAAATGCATCAAACGATGTTGTGTTAAGTGCAAGGACGGTGCATTTTTACCGGAAGTTTATCATATCTCGTATATTATGTCATCCACACGATTCTCTTCAAGTGGACATGCCTTGCAGTCTCACCCGCTTGAATTTGTAAATTGCAATATGTGCCATACGGTAATTAGTTCAAAACGTAACTGGGGAAATTTTTTTAATTCATCGATTATTCAATTCAATTTTTCGTGCGGGTAAAGCCCGCGCCTCTTCGAGCAGGCCAGCTCATGGTCTAGAATTGTGATATCTGCCACAGGCAATCTTTGAAGAATTTTTTAAAGTGTTCGCTGAAACACCCCGTATATTCTGCATGTACATTAGATTGTATCTACGTTGAACGTTATTGTAAAATAATAGCACCCAAAACGATTCTCTTCCTATTTCTACGAAAAGTAGAAAGAAAAAGTGTAATCAATATCAGCAAGCCTTCCTTCTATATACGACCATAAATTATGGAGCTATACTACCCCGTGCTTCGCCAAAAAAAAAAAGTTAAAATTCAATTGTGGGCTTTAACGTCACAAAACTGCGCAGTGTGTAATGAGGAATGACGTCGTGGAAAACCTTCGAATCATTTTGGCCACAACTAAAGCATTTCATGTCTTTTCATTTATTTATTTTCTGAAAGTGCCCAAGAACAGCTTTACGCCTTAATATTGGTTAATGTTAATATTCATACTAATAATGGTATAACACGTGAAGGTTTTTTTCACTCCGCCTCCATCTGAATGGGGGCCGCTGTTGCTGGAATTCGAACCCTTGACCTCAGCAGCACAATGTCAGCCACTGAGTCACCACGGCGGGTAAAAAAATATTAATGTTTTGAAGTTAGGCAATGCTGCTCGTTCAAGGCCACTTGGGGAGTTTAAGCCACCAGACTCGGCAGCGAATTGCCACTGTACCCGCTGTTTCTTGAATATTCCGGGAACTACGTCGGGATCATTCCTTAGCAAAAAAAGAAAAAGAAATAAAGAATTGCCTTAAATCATGGCCGCAGAAATAGCGAAGGAGACCAGTGCCTAAACCTGAGCTTTCGGAGCTAACAACACTGCTGGAGTTTCTTGCTGACATAGACGAAATAGAATTCAAAGCAGAGCCGGGATAATTCAACGAATCGGTTCCTATGCTAGTCCTTTTTTTCGCGCTTCGCCAGAGACCCGAGGGGCGCTCCGCGAGCGTTATCATCCACATGACCAGTCGCGAGCGGTGGGTAGGTGATCGGAAACGAATAGACTGGAGCGCAATGAATTCTCATGTTATGCCGACACATGGCGCAACTTGACGACCATGGTGACAATCCCTCTGCACTCAAGAGAGCGTAGATAAATGGCGCACGGGGGCATTCAAGGAGGACGGAGACAGCGTGGTCGCTACAACTGAAGCACCGCTTGTTAAATGGAATGACACATCGCTTTGCCGCCGAAAGAGAAGGTAACTTGAAATTAAAACGGCAAAAATAAAGCACGTCAGTCACGTGCATAAGGAAAAAACCTTTTCGTTAGGCATTGTAAAAAAAGATGTTAACTTAAGCGGGAATACCTGGTATTACTGCCTAACATTGTTGAGGTGGATCAACAGAAGCTCGACATATCTAGGTATACACGTGTATAAAAAGCAAGCAACGTCTTGTTTACCATTGTAAATCATACGTAATGAATTTTTTTTTCGGAATGAAAATGCGCAAGGACTAAAGGGAAACGAGCCGACACGAACGAAGCATTCACATTGACGACTATGAGCAACCAACCTCGCGCAGTCGTGCTGGGCTCAGCGAGCCTTGTTTTCCTAAGGCGCGGGGCACGCCTGCTCCCATGGCGCCAGCACCTTGCTACGCTGGCAAAGACTCCTATCGCTAAGACCCTCTAGGGATGGCCCCAACCGCCACTTAACATCTACGCAAACAAAACTCGCGCCCTTAACAAGCTGAGGCGCGAAAAGGAGCCTTTCTTTAGCAGCGTACGCAAGGTGCCACGCGGCCATGCGAGAGATGCCTATTGTTTCCCTGGCAACCTTCTCCTTTTTGTATGAAACATACAAGGGCTTCGTACAGCGTTCAGTGTTGATTGAATTTGCAAATCCGCCCGGGGCGCTGCGTGCCGTCATTCATGCGTACTCGGATGCAGAATAACAAGCACGCAATTGTACTTGTAAATTAAGGGCCGCCCATGGTTTATTTACACAAGCGTCTCCCAATCGCTCGCGCGCGCCTTGTGATGGAGCTCTTCGCTGAACAATGCGAGGAATAACAACAGGCACACAATCATGAGCCGGTTTACTTGGGAAGGTAGCCGGGTATAGGTTAGCGCTTGAAGTTTCGGTGTAGCGTGTCCTGTGGTAATAGCGACTATAATGCGCGTCCTGAAGATAAAGAAAGCGTAGAAAAGTTGGTAAACGCAGAGAGTATACCGATGTGTCGAATTCGTAGTCTTCAAGAAGTCAGCAAAAGTTCTTTCGCGACATTTATGAACCTTTCGTAACCGTTTCGGCATGATTTGGTCTATCTTGTAAAGTTCTCGAGATGAACGTCTTGTTGCGTTTTCGCCTAGGGTGTGCGCAGCAGTGAGTAGTTGACCAGTGCTGAATTCAAGGCGCCAATGAAGGAGTGATTTTGAAATCCAGGATTACGTTGCGCTGAGTTTTATACTGACAAAAAGATGACGAAGAAGGGAACAAGGATGAAGACGGACGAAACGATTTGCTCTTCGCCAGTCTGCGTCCTTGCTTCCTCCTTCGTCATCTTTTTGCCAGCGTAAAACTCAGCGCAACATAATCACGAACCTGCACCAGCTAGCCCCTTTCATTGCTTTACTTAATGATCTTGCAATGCTTGCCTTGCGCTGAGGAAAAATGAGAGCAGCGCCGTTGCATAAAAATATGGGACAAAGCGCATGAGCAGAATGGCATTATAGCTTGTAATATATGTTAGCTTAGGAGAGGAACTGGACTGCTTGCCACGCAAGAAACCAAATTTGCATGCTTGCTGACAGACGCGCTATTCGTCAGGGCACAGCGTAGAAGACCTATACCAGTCGCTAGAAGGTGACAAGCATTTGTATATCTATGTTTGCTTTTGACAGTAATCATATAGCGATCACTTGAAATCTTCCTCTGCTGAAGCACAAAAGGACTCATTCCCGGCACTGGTCGCAAAGAAACAGATCCTCCTTTCTGCTATTTTGTGAGGAGCGGCAGGCCGATTGCTATTTACCTTGACAACACACAGCCGTTCTTCCCGACCATGGTTCCCGGTTTCGCTTTCCGATTTCCTGCAACTAGGCAAGATTCCTCTGATTTCATTACATTGAACACAGACGTGTCGAGGGCTTTTAGAAGTGTAGCACTCAGTTCTGTACGCAGGTCAGAAGAAAGCGACGCGGCCAATAATGCCAAGAGAACGGCGTTCGCCGAGTTCTCCACTGCATCTAGGCGACAATGCGCTTTAATTGGTATGGAGGAAGCAGGCGAGAGCCACAATCATAGCGATTAAGTGAAGCAGTTGCGCTAACGAGGCGCCAAGCCGGCGTGCATTGTGCAAGAGCAGCCCGTCCTCGGAACTTCCAAGCGTGGCGGCCCCTTGGTATCCGATTAGCCCGAAGGGGGCTGGGGATGCAATCAGCATGCAAACTATTCCGCAGATTTTTGCGCTCTCCTGTTCTGCGTTCTCGCCTAATGCACCAATTTGCGCGAGCCCTTCTGCGTATAGCGTGCGCGGAAAAGCGGCTACAGAGGCTGACGTACGACGACAAGGATCCTCCGGCATCGTGTAGTTGCTAATGAGCAGCAAACCTTCATTATACGCTTCGATGGCCTATCCTAAAGTGGCACTTGCTGGTGCCACCATGAAACATACGGCGTGGAGGCCTCGAGCGGTGCTTCCAAATGACGCGCCTGACGGCGGATTCGCCGGCGAGTGCCGCAATTATTATGGCCTCCACGCTTTTAAAAGAGCGCCGGGTAAGCCACCCACAGCATTAGCTCAGCGGCTGTGGCGTTGAATCAACAGGCACAGAGTCTTCAGTTTGATATTCTTGGCAGCGGGGGTCTAACTCTGATGACAGCGAAAAGCAAGTTCAACGGTGCACAATGCCGCCAGTGCGCAAGCGGAGGTGGTTAAAATAAATCTCGAGCTATGGCTTCCCCATATAGAGCCCCGCTTTGTGACCCTATAGTGAACGAGGAGAACGCGGAAAGAAGCGAAACGCAGCGGCGCGGATACATGACAGCCTGTTGTGCTGTCATGTGGGGAAGGCAGTGGCCCAGCCGAGTTGCCTCGCGGGCGAATGTGCTTGTGAAAGCGTGGTACGCATATTTGGTACAAGAAGACGTTAGCACAACCCAACTGTAGCACGAAGCTGCAAAGGAAACTCGTACCGGTTTCTCAGAAAAATACTTCGCTGTTGGAAAAAACAATTCGCTCTGGTACAGGATTCAAACTCGTGACCAACGCCTTACCGGTGTGGTCGCTGTACCATCTGAGCTCACCAGGAGGCTAGCAGATCCCTGGGCGTGGATGAATCAATCGACAACTCGAAACGCTGGAAAATTGAACACGGCAAATGAGTTCTGCGCGAGCCCACAAAGGGGAGGAAAGTTCATGAAAGAATTATCATCCAGCCGACTGTAGCACAAAGCTACATTGGGGTGGATGACGATTCTTCCCTTCGAGTCTCTTATATACATTTCTTTTAAATATTCTGTCGAGTTTGTTTGTTTGAGCAGGCCGATCTTTGCTATTTACTGTTTGCCTAACCGAGAAGGCATCGCCTATGATGCCAACCTCTCCTACACACATTTAATAATAATAAAAAATAAAAGACAGAGTTGGTGGCTTGCTTTGTTCAAGGTGTTGGTGCCAGGACGCAGCGAGAAACACGGCGTCGGAGAAGAACTTGCACCCAATTATTGTGCTAAATTACCTCTATCTGACGGTTAACTGTTCCGAGTGTACAGATGGTTTTTAACAGAATGGCAACAGAATGTCAACAGAATGTTTTTGCGTCCGTGCCTTGAAATGTGTTTTTTTTTTTCTGACATTGCCATTTGTTGGGCGTGTTGGTAAATTGAAAGCATATTTAGCGCCAGCAAACAAGGACGGAAGGGAGACGACAACACAATGCTAAAGAAAGGTTGAAGAAGCGCATTGTGTTGTCGTCTCCCTTCCGTCCTTGTTTGCTGGCGCTAAATATGCTTTTTTTTCTGGCCTCAGCAGAGCAGAATTCAGAGCGCATTCCCTTCCAAGTTGCATGAGCAGCTGCCGTAATTTATTGCTTAAAAGAGCCTGATAACGTAAGTCGTTGCGAGACGGTACAGCAGTACATTGGCTCTGTTTTCATGCGGCCACTCGGCTGATATCAAATTATTTTTTTTTCCGGAAGGACCTGGACTACGTCTGCGAGGTCTATTATTTTGCTTTGTAAGTTGATCTGCCTGCAATTTGTTCAGTGGAGCGTTCCTGCGCCGACCAACGCTCGTAAATAAAACCTTCGTACGATACAAAGTATTCAAGCTCAAGCCTTCTGGTTTGTCTTGGTCTCCCACAGCGTGCGTGTGCAGCAACAACAAATGCAATTGCTGCGGGCCAATTTACCACAAGCTAAAGTGCTGCGAAGGCGCGTGTGGTACATACTAGACTCTTTGTTTAGACCAACCCACCTCTCTCTCGCTCTCTCTCTCTTTATCTCTCTCTATATATATACACACAGGGAAAGCCCGTGCACCTAATTTGGCCGAACAGTATTGTTTCATCTCGGCTGGATACCATCTTGACGCATACGCCAGCGGCGCAACCTTTCCTCCCACTGTGCACGACACAACGCAGCACCGACCGTCCTATCATAAGGCGTGAAGAAAGAAACAAGCGGGGTTGTCTGCCATTCTTGAGCCCAGTGATGGCGTACAGGATTTGCGAAGTGTTTCTGTCATTTGCTTCTCCCGAGCCTTCGTGTTGTCATATTGCGCCTCTTACCGCTAGCCGAGAAGCCACTGACATGTAAATATTGTAATACTGCCCGAATAAATGCGCCTCTCTGTTCTTGAAACAATTGACAGGCTCCATGCATGCATGCTTTCCTCAGATGGCCACATCTGCTGCCGAGAAGCTATTAAGAAGTGTGCTATATCTTAGACGACCTTACAAGTGGAGCACAGTGGCGATCAAGTCCTTCAAGTCTTACAAACCGATGTTGGCATGTGTGCAGTGCCGGTGGGCACACATCAGCCAAGGGTGACTTGCCTTATAGATTTATCCTCACCAGCATCTGGATGCTCTTGCCATGGGGATGCGGTGACTCTGTGCGCACTTATTCTGATGGTATTTTTACTATTGCTGTGGCCATTCCAGTAATCATCGTCGCCATTAAATTTGAGACGTAGGTCTTGACCACGTCGACGTCTATGAAACATGCGTCCTTTAGGTGCGCGCTTCGGTTTGTTGGCCGAGTGCTCTAACAAAGGGACCATTCTTGTGTGATTGATAAAAAGATTCGCATTGCAATCAAGGAGATCACCCGCGAACTGGGTGAAAAAAAGGCAGTGGCATGCGGGGTCATCGTCAATAAGGATAGTGACGAATTAAGCTCCTGGATCAGCGCAGTGAACGAGGCCTGGCCCACTCAGGGTATTTATGTATCCGCAGACCGACTGTTTCGTGCACGGAGGTTATGCGCCCGTTATGTTGTGAGTTAGCACCAATTTGACAGCAGTTTTTAACAGTGCGGATAACAGACCACCCCATCTATGCACCATCGCTTCGGCGCATCTTCAGGAATAGACAAACCACTTAAGCGACGTCGTCCCGTATTCGGAACAACGTGTTTAAAAAGGCACAGACATGTCAAATTGTCACTTTCATTGTCGGTTACGATATTTATACAATGGTGTTACCTGACCAGAATGTATTCGGTTAAACCTTGATTGCACAAATTAAGAAAGAAAACAGCGATTTTGGCTGTACAAAACGTCGCCTGTTTTCTATTTTTTCAAAAAAGCGCCGTTCTTACCCCCACCGACCGAAATTGCACTCGGCTAAGATACTGTACCTCTTCGCTGATGCCACTCGGTGGGTCCTGAATCAAAAGTGTGCACGCAAGACAGAGAAGGAGCAAAACGCGAGCCGCCGTGGTGGCTTATCGGCAATGACGTTGCGCAGCTAAGCACGAGGTTGGGAGTGCAGAGGGACGCGGGAGCGGATAATTGGGGGCGAGGACTTACGGAGTCTCCATCTGTCGGAAGCACCTCCCTTCCGTAGTATGAGGGATCACGCGGCGCGCCCCTCATAAGTTTCGCACGGCGCTGAATAAAAACACCACGCGGCAGCCCACCTGGACATTTATGTAAGTACTCTCAAAACGAAGGAAGTTCTTGGCTGTCGATATAATAATCTTGGGCAAACTCATAGCACAGAATCGTTTACAGACGCTATCTCTTTACTGAATACTTACAGTGAACGCCACTGCGCGTGGTCGCCGCGGTGGAGTCTCCCGAACCGGCTTCTTGCGTGAAAGGTAGGCAGACGCTGAGAGTGAACTATGTGAAATACGTTCTTATAGTGGGCCGTCTGTATAACCAAATGGAGCATAAAAGAATGAACCCTCAATGCAGCGATCGCAGCGACCGACTACGCGTCTGCATGCATATCCGCGCACAAAGTTTTTCTTTCGCTGTGAGCGCGTTTTTGTACCGTGCTGTGAGCTTTAGGCCGCAGCATATGAGCATTTGACAGTACACTAGCAACCATTGTTGCGTGGAAGCTATCAGAACTATTTAAAAATAATTTCGTTATAGATATTTCGACACCTACGGGGACTGCGATGTGCCATCGCGACGAGTCAATCTTTTTTTTGTCTTCTAAATTCTTGGACATTCCAATATTATTTGTCAAGTTCCCTCGCACTGTATGTTTATCGGTCTTCTCAGCGTGCGATTTCCCTCTGCTTCTCTTTCGTAATCCGGTGCATTAATTCATAACACAAACATGACCATATGCCATGCCTTTTTTTAATGTGCGTCTTACCACTACCTTTCCGTTCCAGTGAACTTGCCAGTATCTAGCATCGAAAAGTTCATAGACCAAACCATCATGACATTAGCCGGGCAGCGGGCGCGGGCGAGCGTCTCAGTGCGTGTTTTCTGCAACTCACCGAACATCGCAGTCCCGGCGCCGCAGCAGAAATCTTCCTCGCGTCTGTTCTTGCTGCATACTAGAGTTGTAGCCGATGGCTGTCTGCCGGTTCTAAGTTTCGTGAGCCAAGCTTCACGCAGCTCTTTGTCCTGCGGCTACGTGTGAATAAGGCTGACACCGGGCTCCATTGCGTAAGTCCGGCACTGCGGCACTGAGCAGTAGCCTAGCTACACGCTGCACGCCTCCAAAGGCCGCCACTACCTATTATAGTACTTTCAAATGTTGCCAAGCGGTAAAGCCTCACCACTTAATCAGAACCGCAGTGCAGGAGGGACATTAAACTTTCGTTTTCAGCTCGCATCGGCGCTTCCGAAGCAGCCGACGCGGCCGCTGTGTCCACGTGATCCCTCATGCCACGTCAAGCCGACGGTGGCGCCAGCTTTTCCAGTGGTGGAGCTCGCCCCCGATGCACTTCGTTGTCGCTTGGAAGTCCTACGTCCACCAGCGCTGTTGGTGACAGCTTGGTATAATGGTCTGCACTCTTAAAAAGAAGTTGTTGAAAAGTTTCTGACTGCAGGCGAAAATTTAGCAACTGCATCAGTTACTGCGTCTCAGGTGTTTGCTAGCGTTTAGCTAGCTATTTTCTAACTCTAGAACCATACAGGCGCAATCTTGGTAATGCGTAGAAATAATTATTTTCGCTCTTTCCCGTGATGTAATGTGCCACGTGGTGGTAGTCTCAGTGCAGCATTTAAATCAAATGCAGTGCTTTTTCATTATTTTGGACCAAGAGTTTTGCGCTATGGTGGCTATATGGTATAGGTATATGTTTATGTATTTCAAGGCATGCCGCAAAGTAGCTAGTTCGTTTCGTGTGCAATTTGTTGTTCCGTCTTATCGTGTTTATTTCTGTGCAGTGCAATCAGTTTTCCGCAGCTTAACCTTCCTTGTATGGCCATTATGCGCCAATAGTTTGCAAATATGTCGAAACGTTAACGTGCGCATATGGTCCTTCTTTTTCCTTATATCATTAAATTAAACTATTATGCGGTTTTACGTGCCAAAACCACGCTCTGATTATGAGGCACGCCGTAGTGGGGGACTCGGGAAATTTGGACCACGTGAGGTTCTTTAACGTGCACCTAAATCAATATACTGATTTATATGCATGTTAGGTGCAAGTACACGGGTATTTTCGCATTTCTCCCCCATCAAAATGTGGCCGCTGTGGCCAGGATGCGATCCCGCCACTATATCATCTCTCTTACTATGCTTTAGCTGCACGTATCGCCAGTGGAGTTTTGACAATTGTAATTCAGTGTGGCTGGAACGGTTTCATCGCCACGCCGTGCCCTAATAGAAACTGGCACGCGCAGACATGCTCTCGCTTTTCTAATGAGATTGTCGCTATACGATGGAATGAACGCGCGAGTCGTATCAAAGCGCTAGTTTGCTTTGGCCCGAGAAAAACATTTGCCGCCTAATGGGTAGATCATCCGGCTGCTAGGAGACCCAGATTCCATTGTAAACGTAATTTTTTTTAAGATGCATGAAAAGAGGCGCGACAGGAACTTAGTTATCTACTGCATTATGCCATGGCAGGAAGCAAAGAATGCTTCGGATTAAAAAGAAAGGAAAATGCAAATTGATGAATGAAATGGTATAGACAGGAAGGGTAACTGGAGGAAGAACATCCGCTTTGCTGCCGAACAGGGTCGGAGGAGAATGGTGAGAGAGAGAGAAAGGCAAGCGGGGAAGGGACACACATGCGCGAAAGAAATCGCGGGAGCGTCGAAAGAGTCACGTGTTGAAGGGAAATAGTAGAAGCGCCATGATGAGCAAAATGAGCGCGTTTCTGTACCTTATAGCTGCACTTGCGCTCAACCTTTCATGGTAACGTGGGGACATGGTACGCTCACCTGCGATGAGATCATTTCAGGGGATGATAGGCAAGCACAGCGCGCTTCCTTGTTTCCACAAGGTCGCGAGTAAATGAGATTAGGTCGCAGAGCCATCCTCCGTTTATTTTCTTGCCGCTTGTTCGTACGTTACCTAAAGCCCGTACCACGGAGGAAGGAATATGTAGTTCGTGCACTGTGGCCTCGGGCAAGCGGAAACAGCAAGCCGCACACATTGCGACAACTCATTGATGTTGCATGAAGAGCGGCGAACAGTGCTTACCTTTCAGAGGCAAGTCGCAGATAAATAAACAGAGTACGAATGTCTCAGTAGACCGCACACACATGCATAATTTATAAGATACCTTGTTTGCCAGATCAGTGCTTGCGCATGTTACGTCATCAAAATGCAGGGTCAAGGCACGGCTTTGGAGCAATACGGCGTTTTCTCATGAGAAACCTACAATTTCGCAGAGGAGACATGTTTGAGCGTGCGTTGCCTGTATGCTTGGCGTTTGCGATTTTATGCAGAACCGAGCTTCCGCGTAGGGATGTGTAAGAAACATAGATGGATCATTACAGTAGTGGTCGGTATCTCGGTTCGCTCACAGAATATATTAGAAGGACGTGAACTGCGAATGCGACATGGATCCGTTATTCTCCTGAAGACAACGTAGGGTGCCTTGGAGTCATGGGGCCGCTTGGGGAAGCATTCTGCTTAAGCAAAATTTGTCACTGAACCCGTTCGCACGGGATTGCAGGTGCAAGTATGCCCGCTGGTTGCCAGGTAGGTGCGGTGGCCCGAACCGCCACTACAAACTGTCGTGAGGCGCTATACTAGCGCTTTAACAAAAAGTACCATCAGGGGTGGGAATTTCGTCCATGGCTTATACAGTGACCTTCAGTTTTATTATAAGAAGTTTGAAAGAAGACATAACACTTGGCAATGCCTTGTTAGCGTTTTAATTCTGTAAAAAGTTTCATTTTTATCCCTTCACATTGCTCAATAAGATTGCTTGGCATCGTTGTTAGCCTGGTTCACCATCACTTTCAGTTGCAGGAGTTCGCCTCTCTTATGGTGAATGTGCATATGATGAGATTATTTATTAAATGCGGAAGCATCTACATCTTGACTCATCGGAAAAAACCGTCGCTGATGCGTGACGCTCAGAAGCCGAGTGTCTTATCCACTGGGCTAAACACCCACCCTTGCAGAAGGCGAATATATCTGAACCATATCAATGCGCTGTACCGCGTTAACACAAATAAGCAGTCAATGAGTTCATAAGGATGATAAGGATTGATGAGGGGTTATATGGGTCTTATCACGGTTGATAATGATTTGATGCTGATAGATAAGATGCTAAAGAACGATAAGGGCTAAGCAATTCTGATAAGGTTGATAACGACCGATAAGGATTGATAAGGGTCGGATCAAGCCTGATAAGGTTGATAATGAAGGGTTGATGAGGGTCAGAACAAGTCTCATAAGGTTGATAACAACCAATAAGGGTTGATGAGGGTCAGAACAAATCCGATAAGGTTGATAACACCCAATAAGGGTTGATAAGGGTCGGATAGATTCCGAGGGGATTGATAACGACCGGCAAGGGTTCGCAAAGGTCGGATTGAGTACGATGAGGTTGACAACGACCGATAAGGGTCGGATCGATTACGATAATGTTGATAACGACCGATAACTGTTGATAATGGTCGAATCATGTCCGATAAGGTTGATAAGGACTGAAAAGAGTTGATAAGATTCAGAGCGATTCCGATAACGTTGATAACGACTGCTAAGGGTCGATAAGAGTTGGAACGAGTCGAATCAGGTTGGTAACGACCGATAAGGGTTGATAAGGTGGTTTATACTGGTCGGATCAAAAGTCAAAATAGACTGTAAGGCTAACAAAGCATACATTTAATGAACCGTCTACTGCTTCGTCAATCGCGGTAAACAACATACGTCACGTGGTATGCATGGAAATGAGCAAGTGATACAATGCTTACGCATGCTTAGACAACTCTACAAGTTCTTGCATGACTTTTTATTTTGTTTGGAACAGACCGGGGAAGCGATAATGCTGAGTGTATTTATTGACGATGATGTAAATGCATCTAAAAAACGTGGATGATAGGTGAACACGAGACACCTATAGCGCATGTGAGCTCTGGAAAACGGAACTTAACATTTTTAAATGTAAAGCAATGAGAGTTTCTCGTAACCACGCACCTTTACCTAACTACTCGTATTCTTTGAACACAATCCCGCTTGAATCTGTTCGAACTTATAAGTATATTGGTGCACACACTACTAATTCTTTGCCACAGGCTGATCACATTGATTACGTAACATCCAAATCCAATCGTGCGCTCCGTTACCTAAAGCGTAATTTTCCCTTGCGCCATCATTAAAGAAACAACTATATATCACTTACGTGCGTCTCATGCTGGAATACGCTTCGTCCGCATGGGACCCCGGCCAGGTAACGCTTATCAACAAGCTCGAAGCAATTCAAAATCGCTCAACGCGTCTCATATTTTCGAACTATCATCGAACATCCAGTGCACCCACCATGAAAAACAGCCTTAATCTCTATACCCTTGTCACGCCTCTAGACGACGACGAAGTTATTGTGCTATGTTGCTGGTTTTCTTGTGGCGCTGCGGTTTTTCTTTATTTATATTACTTTCGTGCATCAGTAACAGGCAACGAAGTTTGTGCTGAACCTTGAGGACTCCTACTCTGCTGAGAAATCTTTCCCGCGGAGCTTGCCATGGAAGATATGGTCTTGGACTCGTCTGGCGGTCAGCATAGACCGCCTGCGGCTCGGAAGCGGCTCAGTTCGGCAGTAGGATTTGACGCTGCTGATTCCGAGCTTTCTGACTCAAGATCGGAAGATTCAGATACTTTCATGCCTGTCAAGCACCGCCGTCCAAGACGGACATCTCCGGCATCGTCCTCAAGTGAAGGCACTATCATATACAGCACCATCAAGGCTACGACAGTAGCTTTCATGCCCGTCGACGCGATGGTAAGCCTGAATGCTATCTCTCGACAGAAACTTAATGATTCCTTCTTCAAACTTGCCCCTGCACTAATCCAAGAGGTTCGCGTGAACCCCTGGAAAAACGTCATTGCTGTTGAGACAACTGATGACAAGATGGTGCAAACTCTACTTGGTTTGTCTGAAATCTGTAGTGTCCACATGCGTCCCTACATACCAAAGGGTACAAATATAGGAGCTGGTGTCGTATCTGATGTGGACTTGGATCTCAAAGACAGCGTTTTTAAGAACATGATCGTTTGCACGCCACCATGCAAAATAATTAGCGTTCGAAGGCTGGGCTCGTCAAAGTGTATGAAGATACTTTTCGCCTCTGGAAAGCTGCCTAGTCATATAAAGGCTGGACTTGTGCGCTATCCTGTTCAACCTTTCGTACCACGGCCTTTGCAATGTCATAAGTGTTTTAAGATTGGTCATGTTCAGGAATTTTGCACCAGAGATCTGGTCTGTGCAAATGCGGTGGGAATCACCATGTGGAGTCCTGTGAAAGTCAGGCACATCGGTGCCCTAACTGTAATCGTGAACATTTGGCAACGGATAAAGGATGTCCCTAATTGAAGAATGAACGACAGGCCCTAAAAGAGAAAGCCAAAAAGAAGGCAGCAGGAGATGAAAGCTCCCGTCGCCGTAGTGCTACCCCAGCGACTGGAAAAGCAGCGCACTCAAAGAATGACAAAGACAAGACGCATCGGAAAGTAGACGGGCGGACCTTCTGCCTCTCAGACGCATCGTTGCCAGCGCTTCCATGGAAATCGTCGGAACAAGTATCTACAAAGACTTAGACCATAGTGGAAAGCACGGCAAACACAGTACCTGAACCGGTATCAGCCAACGACCATGTGCAACTTGTCAGTCTTCTGAAGGTTCTTGTCAAGGTCATCAGATCTCTAATCGCCGGTCGCCAGACATCAGCAGCGTCAGCAGCAGAGCAACTTTTGGAGGCCCTCGTTCCAGTCCTCGACGGCCTTCGCTATACGTTTTACCGGAATCAATTTTAACAGTTGTCAGCAGCCTCGCCCCTTTGTGCTGCAATGGAATGTCAGGTCGATGCGAGCGCGGCACGCTGATCTAGTCCTTCGACTCATTGCTATGAAGACTCCACCAGACGTTATAGCGCTTCGGGAAACTAACGTAAGGAAAGACGTATATCTATTGCCAGGCTTCGTGGTGGTCCACAGTAACACTCGATGCGCGGAACCAGTTTGTGCCTCTTTCCAGTGTGTGGACGCAGCGCATACGCGTAATGCTTCAAATGCATCAGTGTACATGTGTGCTGACTTGGACTTCGCGGTTATTGACACAGACAGCATCTGTGACGATGAGTTTGAGTGTGCAGCTGTTAGTCTACGACGGTGGTAATCATATACAACAGGCCTACACGTTCTTCCGATACCTCACTATTTGAGTGCTTAATGTCTCGATGTGGAGGTGTGGAGCATCGTTTGTGTTATGCGGATATTTCAATGCCCAATATCCACGATGGTGTAGCCGTCCCCAAGACAATCGTGGGGCAGAGATTAACGAGATCATTATCAACAACGATCTGCAAATACTGAATGATGGTTCACCTACATTTGTAGGTAGAGGAAAGGAGCATTACACTGTAGACCTTGCGATATCAACGAGAGATGTCTGCTTAGCCTGATCATGTGAACCTGACCCGTGGGGCTCAGATCACCTACCCATTTGGTTAACACTAACACATACTGCGGGTCCCCAGGATGCCGTTTATACAGTGACTAACTAGGACAAGTTCCGTCAGCTGATCTCAGAGGTACCATCTCAAGACAGCCTGTTAAACTTATGAGTGAGTGCTTACGATAAGCTATAGTACAGCGACGACGGAGTATCGGCAAACCAAACCCCGATCTAAAGCTTTTGCGGCTCCGCGCATGTCGACGGCACGCTTATAGACGGGCACAGCGCTCTAAACGACGCACCGAGAGGACAATATATAATCGCATTGATGCAGCCATACGGCGACATAAAAAATAGCTTCGTCGCAAGAGCTGGAAAGCTTTGTGTAGTTCGTTGCATACTGTAAATGGTTTTGGAAGTGTATGGCTCCGTACAGGCCGCCATTGGAATATGAACCTGGCAATGTTTAACGCTAGAACGTTATCTAGTGAGGCGAGTCTAGCAGTAAAATTGCAGGATTTAGAGGGCAGTAAATGGGATATAATAGGGCTCAGTGAACTTAGGAGGCCAAAAGAAGTATATACAGTGCTAAAAAGCGGGCACGTCCTGTGCTACCGGGGCTTAGCGGAGAGACGAGAACTAGAAGTCGGATTCCTGATTAATAAGAATATAGCTGGTAACATAGAGGAATTCTATAGCATTAACGATAGGGTGGCAGGTCTTGTTGTGAAACTTAATAAGAGGTACAAAATGAAGGTTGTAGAGGTCTACGCCCCTACATCCAGTGATGATGACCAGGAAGTCGAAAGCTTCTATGAAGACCTGGAATCGGCGATGGGTAGAGCGAAAACAAAATACACTATACTCATGGGCGACTTCAGTGCCAAGGTAGGCAAGAAGCAGGCTGGAGACAAGGCAGTGGGGGAATATGGCATAGGCACTAGGCATAGCAGGGGAGAGTTATTAGTAGAGCTTGCGGAACAGAATAATATGCAGATAATGAATACCTTCTTCCGCAAGCGGGATAGCCGAAAGTGGACGTGGAGGAGCCCGAACGGCGAGACTAGAAATGAAATAGACTTCATACTCTGCGCTAACCCTGGCATCATACAAGATGTGGACGTGCTCAGCAAGGTGCGCTGCAGTGACCATAGGATGGTAAGAACTCGAATTAGCCTAGACCTGAGGAGGGAACGGAAGAAACTGGTACATAAGAAGCCGATCAATGAGTTAGCGGTAAGAGGGAAAATAGAGGAATTCCAGATCAAGCTACAGAACAGGTATTCGGCTTTAACTCAGGAAGAGGACCTTAGTGTTGAAGCAATGAACGACAATCTTGTAGGCATCATTAAGGAGTGTGCAATAGAAGTCGGTGGTAACTCCGTTAGACAGGGTACCAGTAAGCTATCGCAGGAGACGAAAGATCTCATCAAGAAACGCCAATGTATGAAAGTCTCTAACCCTGCAGCTAGAATAGAACTGGCAGAACTTGCGAAGTTAATCAACAAGTGTAAGACAGCTGACATAAGGAAGTATAATATTGATAGAATTGAACTTGCTCTCAGGAACGGAGGAAGCGTAAAAGCAGTGAAGAGGAAACTAGGAATTGGCAAGAATCAGATGTATGCGTTAAGAGACAAAGCCGGCAATATCATTTCTAATATGGATGAGATAGTTCAAGTGGCTGAGGAGTTCTATAGAGATTTATACAGTACCAGTGGCACCCACGACGATAATGGAAGAGAGAATAGTCTAGAGAAATTAGAAATCCCTCAGGTAACGCCGGAAGAAGTCAAGAAAGCCTTGGGAGCTATTCAAAGGGGGAAGGCAGCTGGGGAGGATCAGGTAACAGCAGATTTGTTGAAGGATGGTGGGCAGATTGTTCTAGAGAAACTGGCCACCCTGAATACGCAATGTCTCATGACTTCAAGCGTACCGGAATCTTGGAAAAACGCTAACATAATCCTAATCCATAAGAAAGGGGACGCCAAAGACTTGAAAAACTATAGACCGATCAGCTTACTGTCCGTTGCCTACAAAGTATTTACTAAGGTAATTGCCAATAGAATCAGGAACACCTTAGACTTCCGACAACCAAAGGACCAGGCAGGCTTCTGTAAAGGCTACTCAACAATAGACCATATTCACACTATCAATCCGGTGATAGAAAAATGTGCGGAATATAACCAACCTTTATATATAACTTTCATTGATTACGAGAAAGCGTTTGATTCAGTCGAAACCTCAGGAGTCATGGAGGCATTGCGGAATCAGGGTGTGGACGAGCCGTATGTAAAAATACTGAAAGATATCTATAGCGGCTCCACAGCCACCGTAGTCCTCCATTAAGAAAGCAACAAAATCCCAATAAAGAAAGGCGTCAGGCAGGGAGATACGATCTCTCCAATGCTATTCACAGCGTGTTTACAGGAGGTATTCAGAGACCTGGATTGGGATGAATTGGGGATAAGAGGTAATGGAGAATACCTTAGTAACTTGCGATTCGCTGATGATATTGCCTTGCTTAGTAACTCAGGAGACCAACTGCAATGCTTGCTCACTGACCTGGAGAGGCAGAGCCGGAGAGTGGGTCTAAAAATTAATGTGCAGAAAACTAAAGTAATGTTTAACAGTCTCGGAAGAGAACAGAAATTTACAATAGGCAGCGAGGCACTGGAAGTTGTAAGGGAATACATCTACTTAGGGCAGGTAGTGACGGCGGATCCGAATCATGAGACGGAAATAATCAGAAGAATAAGAATGGGCTGGGGTGCGTTTGGCAGGCATTCTCAGATCATGAAATGCAGGTTGCCATTATCCCTCAAGAGAAAAGTGTGTAATAGCTGTGTCTTACTCACCTACGGGGCAGAAACCTGGAGGCTTACGAAAAGGGTTCTACTCAAATTGAGGACGACGCAACGAGCTATGGAAAGAAGAATGATAGGTCTAACGTTAAGGGATAAGAAAAGAGCAGATTGGGCGAGGGAACAAGCGCGAGTTAATGACATCTTAGTGGAAATGAAGAAAAAGAAATGGGCATGGGCAGGATACGTAATGAGGAGGGAAGATAACCGATGGTCATTAAGAGTAACGGAATGGATTTCAAGGGAAGGGAAGCGTAGCAGAGGGCGGCAGAAAGTTAGGCGGGCGGATGAGATTAAGAAGTTTGCAAGGACAACATGGCCACAATTAGTACATGACCGGGGTAGTTGGAGAAGTATGCGAGAGGCCTTTGCCCTGCAGTGGGCGTAACCAGGCTGCTGCTGCTGCTGCTGCTGATGATGATGATGATGGCGCATACTGAAGGCTCTCCGCACTCCTGAAATCTGCAAGAATCCTACGGCTGCATTGAGCATAGCGACTGGCCAGTCACCAAAAGTAATAGCGGAGGCATTTGCAGACATTTTCGTCTCTCCTGCATCCAGTGACACCCCAAATAGCGACCTTCTTTCTTTGACAAGTCACAGCACCATGACCGCTTCCTACGGTCTAGCCTGCCAGATGGACGAGGCAGATTTCACTCTTGAGGAGCTGCGACATGCGTTGAGCCTCTTCAAACTCCGCACTGCTCCGGGCGAAGATGGTGTGACGTATCAAGCATTGCGGAACGTTGATAAGAGCTTTCGACCGTATACTTGACGAGCATAATGAAGTATGGAGAAGCGGTGTAATCCCGGCTGAATGGAATTCGTCCGTAGTGATACGAATTTTAAAGCCCGGACGTCCTGCAAGGCACCTCAAGTCCTACTGGCCAATATCACTGACTTCAAATGTGATTAAGTTAATGGAGCTAATGGTCTTGTTTCGCTTAGATGTCAGGCTAGAGGAGCTGAATTTTTTCCCTGATGTCATGAGTGGCTTTCGTCGCCGCCGTTCAGCTCTGGGCAGCATATCAGACCTTGTCTCAGCGCTCGAATTTGCTGAAGGAAACAAGCATTCCGCCCGCATGCTCTTCCTAGACATACAGCAAGCTTTCGATTCAGTTCCGCATAAGGCGATTATTTTCGCTCTTGCAACCGCGCGAATTTCGAGTCGTCTGTTCCACTTTGCCCATAATTTTCTATGGGAGCGCCGGATGAAAGTGCGTGTCGGAGGAGTAACTAGTGAATACCGAAATATGAAGCGCGGTGTTCCACAGGGCAGCGTATTATTGCCGCTTTTGTTTAACACCGTACTCGGCGCGCTTCCAAGTCGTTTGCCTCGGGACAGTGACTTCCCTGTGAGCATAGCTGTCTACGCATATGACATTGCTCTGTGGATGAGCGGCCCTTCGCACATTGGTCCGCGGCTTCGTGCAAGCTATCAAAGAGCTATAAACGCTACTTCGGAGTACTTAGGTGAAGTTGGCCTGCTCATATCACCTGCTAAGTTGGCTGCAATAGCATATCACCCTAAACAACGCGCTAGTCGAACAATGAGCCGACTGTATCTTGACGAAACGCCTATAAACTGGGTGCGACAACACCGTTATTTGGGGTTGATTGTGGATGATCGCATCTCTTGGTGTCCTGCCGTTAAATCTGTACGACGCAAATCGAACTCCATCCTTAACTACGTGGCCGCCTTGACTGCTAGAGGTGCTGGCTGCGACCAAACAACGGCTCTCCAGGTTTACCAGTCATCTGTACTCTCAGGTATGATGTACGCATTACCAGTCCTGAATATACCACCTAGTTTGATGGCCCAACTGGAGCGAGATCACCGCGTTGCCCTTCGACTAATGCTTGGATTACCTCGTGAGGCGCAATCTATTCCATTACTCACTGAAGCGCATCAGTTACCCCTGAGGCTGCAAGCAGACCAGGGAGCTCTGTACCATAGTGAGCGTCTGCACCACGCATCGAATGGTCAATCGCTCCTTGATCGTCTCATTCACCGCCCGCTATCTCGCATGGGAAAAATGGCGGCATTATTTATGAATATCAATAACATTTCTGAACATGCTGCTTCAGTTACGCCTCCGCCTCCAAAAGGTATCACGAAACACGTATTCCCCATTTACCTAACAATCCCCGACATGCATAAAAAGTCTGATAGGCCTGTTTCGGCAATATTACAATTGGCTCAGTTTCACATGTTCGAAAAGTTTCCAAATTATCTTCAAGTATTCACAGATGCATCTGTACACAGCGACGGTCAAGGCGCCTCTGCAGCTTTTTTCTGCCCTTCAACTCAAGTACGACGTATCTTTCAAATACCTCATCCAATTTCGTCAACAACTGCGGAGCTAGCGGCGATTAATGTTGCACTGAAATACGTGCAAGAGGAGTTAACTACATCGAACGTTGCCATCTTTACGGACTCCCGTGCTGCCCTTAGCAGGTTAAAACGCAGTGAGATTGATTGTCCACTTGTGCGCAGCATTACTGACTGCGAGCAAAATTTCATCACGTGGGGTATCCCTCGTTGCTCAATGGATACCTTCACACGTAGGATACGCCGAAAATCAAGAGGCTGATCGGCTCGCTTCAACTTGCGCTCATAACAACTGTGACTGCCCAGAAATTTTGTGCAAGCTTGATGACGCTCGTCTGCTGATTCGTTGCCACCTACTCAAGCAGCATCCAGACCAGCGCGTCGCAAATGGAACATTCGCGCCCCGTGTTCGCGGTCGAGGCTTGCCTCGTCGTGCTAGAGCACAATTACTCAAGCTGAGGGTTGGCTGCGTGAACGTGCACGAGCGTTTATACAGACACGGACGTGTGGCAAGTCAATTGTGTACGTCTTGCCGCTGCGGCGACACACTTCAGCACCTTATATTTGAGTGTCCCGCTTTCAGTGCTCCGCGCATGTCGCTAGTGAGAAACTATCATCTCCTTGGCCTGCGGTGCACGACGCTCGAGGAATGTTTATACCCCAGTGGTTGTGCTTCTAAACGTGATCAGGCTCATCGCGCCCTACTTACTTTCCTAGAGTTAACTAACTTAGGTTCGCGTTTGTAGCGTCGAATCTATTCTATTCAACATTCTGTAGTAGCGTGACCTTCAGTGACCGGCCCTAACTGTATGTGATCTATACTGCGTTCTACTTTAGTCTTTAGATTTGTCTTGTAGCTCTTCCTTTCCTCTTTCCTCCCCTCCTTCCTATCTTCCATTTCTGTGTTGCTGTCACCTCCCTTCTGAATAGTAGGCAGGCGTTGTGCCCCTTCCGGTGGCAGTTGCCAGCCTGCTCCTCGCTTTCCCTTTCCTGTTAATTGTGTATATGTGTTCAAAACAAATAATGATAATAATAATCATGCGCAAGGAATAATCTCGCGTCTGCTTTTTAGAAAAGATCTAGTATCACAATAACGTACTTAAATCGCGCTGGATACAGCCTGCTCCTTTCATATCTTCACGCCTTGATCGCCATTGCAATGTTCCTATTCCTCGAGGAAACACGGTAACATATTCCAATTCACTTCTACCCAAAACTTGCCGTGACTAGAGTCACTTGCCCCGCGAAGAACTTAGCAGGTCCTTTTGATGCCCTTTTCTTTTTGTTTTTACAATTGTTTTTTTTCTCGCCTTTTCCTTCTTCTTTGGTGCGTGTCATCATCATCATCAGACTATTTCATGTCCACTGCAGGACGAAGGCCTCTCCCTGCGATCTCCAATTGGCGCGTGTATGCGTGCATAGCTCAATGACCTGTGTGTTACCACGTCATTCCATGCATCTTATGACAACATGCCATTATCTCTGATTCAGTTTCTTCTGCTGCTTTTTCTTATTTATTTTTGATTTTATGTAAAGTGCTCCTTATCAAATTCGTAAGCGTTCTTTCTATGCCCCTCCCACCTACAATGTTGTAAAGCCTTGAGGGTACAATAAATAAATTAATATGGCGGGCGGCCGCGATCTTATCGCAGTTATGTTTTACACGGAACGTCACGGCGACGTCGACGATGACGACGACGGCGGAAAGACGCCCGAAGTGCCCACACCAATTGCTATCGCAATAAATAAAAAGACGCTCGCGGACAAGGCACGGACAAGACAGGAGCACTTGTGCAGTTTTCTGTCTTGTCTGCGTGCCTCGCTCTCTATGTATGTATGTATGTATGTATGTATGTATGTATGTATGTATGTATGTATGTATGTATGTATGTATGTATGTATGTATGTATGTATGTATGTATGTATGTATGTATGTATGTATGTATGTATGTATGTATGTATGTATGTATGTATGTATGTATGTATGTATGTATGTATGTGTGTATGTATGTATGTATGTACGTATGTATGTACGTATGTATGTGCGTGCATGCGTGCGTGTGTGTGTGTTAGAGTGCATTACCTGAACGCCCATGTAGTTTGTAGCGCATTTTAAGGCCATATATCTCAAAAATGGTGGCATTCTTACGACTTGTACTAAGCAAACATGAGTACTGCTCGACTTCCCGACATTGTAGCCTAGTGGCTATGGTGTTACGTTGCTGTGATCGAGGTCGCGGTTCCGATACCGGACGCGGCAGCCACATTACGATGCGGGCGAAATGCAAAAACGCTCGTGTACTTAGGATTAGGAGCACGTTTAGGGACCGCACGGGGTCAGAATCAGTCCTGAGCCCTCCGCTATAGCTACGGGCCTCATAAAGATATCGGGGCTTTGGCACGTAATACGCCATAATTTTCTTTTCGAGTGCTTGATGTCAATTTCGCAAGTGCAATATGTGGCCTAAACGAGTAGTAGTAGTAGTAGTAGAAGTATAAACTTTATTTCTGTTAGGGCTTTTGGGCGGTGAGTGGGTCCCTCAGTCCAGTGCTCCACTGGTCTCTGTGGCTCGCTGGGCTTGATCGAGAAGAGCTCCCTGGCTCTCTAGATCTTCGCTAGCAAGCTGGAACCTCCCTCTGCCTGTTACTCGGCATTTGCGCCGTAAGGGGTGAATTGGAATTTGGAGGCCGTTGAAGCCAATAATTTAAAATTTTATTTAGTGACCTTTTTAATTAGCCACCTGGGCATCAACATTTGTAGCGCAAGCAACGTCCGCCTGTTTCATAAATGCACCTTGAAAGGCAGTGCAACGCTATCTGTTACAGGCGATGTTTAAAAAACCTGTTCGAACTAAAAATAAATAAAGAAAAGAGAAATAAAGAAAACAGATGGTATGCAAATAAAGCTGTATTCATGGACGACGCAAAACAGGCTGGGCTCCAAATGGGAGCGAATGTTGTACTGCTAAGTTTTAATCTCCTATTCGTAAAACTGTAGTCGCTATTGGTACCCGTGTATGCATTCTACTTGCACATGTTGTCAGCGTAACGTTTATTTGAATTTTCGGTCTTGAGTACGTTCAAGCGAGACTTCTACCGATGCAACAACAATAGGCTGTTCTGAAGCTTTTCGAAGCATTCAAAAAGCTTAATTGACTAGCTAGTCAATTGAAACGCATTTGAGTCACGTTCAGGGAACCTTGCTCGACTTCCTCAGTTCCTACACGTTCTTTTGTGAAGCCCGCTTATAACAGCTACTGATGCCATGAAAAACAACTACAAACAAACTAATCACCTTTCACAAAGATGGTGTTTCTTTTCGCTTTTTGTGAGCGTAACCCAATTTTCCTCGAGCGGCTGCTGAAATGATGTTACGCGCGTGTGACTACGTCATGAACGCGTGTTTGCCAAGAAAGCGTTCTGAATTTTTTAGAAGCTCTGGCTTTTGAAAATCTGTACTAAGCATCTTCTTACCAAACTGCTTTCTTCTGCAATATTAATTTCTTCCTTGTAGTGCCAGCTTGTGGATTTATCTTCCCAAAATCAAAACTGCTTTCTATAGTAATCGCATAAATGTGTTCATTTTCTAAAGATGATACGAGGTATGTTGAAGAATTTGCAGATCGCGGAGAATCCGGCGACCAAATAATGGGCGACATATTTACCTACATTTGAATAAATGGTTGAGTGGGGCTACGAGAAACACGGCAGTGGAGGTTCCCGGGTTAATCTCGAACGCCTGCAGTTCATTCTTTGGCCTGCACTCAAGCCTCAGTGCGCGAGTATTCACGCATTCTGCCTCCCATCAGCCGTCGCCCTCCGTAATGAACCCGCCAAATCGTGCTCAGCAGCGCAAACTTACTGCTAGTAAGCCACTGCTGCTGGTATTAATAGATTTCGTGGAGACATCGAGTCAAAGAGAAGCCACCACACTCATTGTGTAAAAAGTCCACACATCCTTCGTCTGTATGCAAGATATTGAGGTTCGCACTGTGCTCTCGGTTCACAGGCATCTTTCGATCTTACGCCGATAGTAGTACGGTGACCTTTCAGAAGTCCGATCACAAGCCGAACGCCCAATCTTTTCTTCCGCTGCTGTAGATACGGCGAATGCGACCTTCACGACGCACGGAGGCCAGAGGCCGCGCCAAGCATCCTTGCCTTTGTTTTAACATGTAAATGGAAGAATAAAAAGAAAAGAATCAAAGCCTTTTGTTCAGAGTAGAAAAGTCGCAGGATTTCTCCGTGCCATCCTACAAAATTGAAGCGGACGACGCTACTCTCACAGTCGACGTCCGCATTTTGAAAGCGTGCGCATCTCGGAGCAAGACGATGAACACTAGTGCTGGCTGGGTGCGCTATTTGCGTTTCGCTCTCTGTGACATGGGTGGCTGTAAAAGAAGGCCAGATGGCACGCCTCATGTTGAAAGCATTCTCTTTCAGCTGAAGCATTTGCAAAAAACATTTTCCCTTTGTTTGAAACACTTCCCTCATATAACATGTCCGTTGAAGTTTTGACGTTACGAATACTGTTCGGCCTCTAAAAGCTAGGTAGTCCTCTTCCCCCTTCCCTTCTTTTTTATTTGTTCTTCTGCTTCTCACCGCAAACTGTGATGGATGAGTGCGCCTCCCCATTTTGCGTTACAAAATACGACGGGACAACAACCTCTGTAGATGTCATTGCTTTCGATGGAATTGACGTCAACGCTTTCAAAGACACACCGACGGCAAAGGCACAACATAGCTATGTCGTGCGAGCGGGCATTCGCCTTTGTTTGTCGAGCACATTGAACGTCTCACCGCCCGTGCCGCGCTGTTTTCAGAATGGCACTGCGCGCGCACCGGCAGCAGTGTTTACAGCGAGAAGCGTGTAACCGCTTCATGTGCGTTAACGCCGGCTGCCGAGATTTCCGGGCGTTCACGCTGGCCGGGGCCCGCGTTAGGCAACGGTGACCCGCGGTAGCGTCCGTTGCTGGCGACTGGAAAGAAGAACAAACACACGCCGTTGAGACCGCTGAGGCCGAGTTGCGTACGGCTATCGCATTTACGCCGCTCGTGCGGCTATCCCAGCTTACTTCCGCAGAGGCCGCATTCAGTCTTTGTCAACGCGCGGTTTTGCATGGTAAAATAGAAAGGCAAAAGATATGCGGACCTCCTCCGTTTCCTTCCAATCCTGGATCATGTGCGCTCGTGGTTATTATAGTGTCACGTGGTGGCATCGAAGCATCGATAACATTTCAGAAACTTCCGATACATGCAGGCGCGTCCTGAGCTGTACGGGCTACCCGCCGAGGTTGCTCAGTGGCTATGGTGTTGGGCTGCTGAGCACGAGGTCGCGGGATCGAATCCCGGCCACGGCGGCCGCATTTCGATGGGGGCGAAATGCGAAAACACCCGTGTGCTTACATTTAGGTGCACGTTAAAGAACCCCAGGTGGTCAAAATTTCCGGAGTCCTCCACTACGGCGTGCCTCATAATCAGAAAGTGGTTTTGGCACGTAAAACCCCAAATATTATTATTATTGAGCTGTACGATGACATTTGTTAGGAGGTGAAACGTGTCGCCCGATAAAGACAAACAAGTACACGTGTCAATAGTGTCTACTGTCCACTGCACTGATCACTGGTGTGCATTACAATGTCCAGCCGAGGCCCAGCGAGTGCGCCCGCGCATTTGGTTTGTGCCTTTGCGTGCGCAGTAGCGCTTAGCGCGTGAGGGACGTCGTGAAGGGTGCACGACACTGACCGGTGGCACGATCGCAGCTCGTTTTAGGGTCAGTGACACGCCATTGTGCGCCATATGCGGAGCCGGTGGGCCACGTGACCGCCAGGCTCATCGGAACGGAGGCTTAGTGCTGCGCCCTCGGCGAGTTACTGCGACCCCTAAGTACCCCGCTTTATTGCGGGATTTACCTCGAGCGCAATGCGCGCAACGGCTGAGTCGACGGTGCCCCGAGGAGGAATTCCTTAGGCGCATGCACTCGTTTTGTCGTTCCTCGGGCTGCAGCGAGAGCCTCGTTCCTGTTGTGAAACTTTACTGGTTGAAGCCGTAATCATGCACAGATGCC
This sequence comes from Dermacentor variabilis, assembly GCF_050947875.1. Taxonomy (NCBI): domain Eukaryota; kingdom Metazoa; phylum Arthropoda; class Arachnida; order Ixodida; family Ixodidae; genus Dermacentor; species Dermacentor variabilis. Next base: position 40,106,028 of record NW_027460280.1, on the reverse strand, counting down.
TGCATGCATGCAGCACGTATCACGCGCACGCTTTGTCATCCCGGAGAGCTCAGTTGGGGTAAGGAGAAACAGCCCGATACAGGAGAAAAGAGTAAACACTAAAACTGATGATGCGATTTTCGTGGCCGGCGTGCACAACCCAGAGAGCCTGCGCGTTTTGTGGAGAAGGCAATGACCGGCACAACGCACGGTTACGCCGGGCCGTTTGTTCCGTTCTCTTGTATGGGTACATGTATACATGCATGAGACCAACGCTAACATATCGAGTCTGAAGTCTGGCTGAGACAGCCCAGCATGAAAGCGTTTACGCACACTCGTGCGATCGCGCGCACGGATTTCAGAGGCAGATTACGCTGTAGCGACGAAACAGCGTCTGGGTACTGCAAATCACAAAGTCTGCGTTCAGATGAACCCTAAGTGTATGACTCAACTCACACCGGGCTGGCATGCCGACCCGACCCGACTTCATGTTTCAGAAGCCCCACCGGCTGGTGTTTGAATGTAGTGTGGAGCTTTGAGCTACTTCACCCCCGTGCATTCACCGAAACACGCCATTCTCTAACCTTTAAGCAACTGTATTAGGGGCTTGCGAATATTCTAAATTTGGAATGCTAGTCGAATACTTCGACTTTCTTCGAATATTTGATCATGTCTGAATACACGGTTTTGCTACTATTATTACAACCCTTCTTGTCATAGGAGAGGGTCTATATACCCCACCTGGGTATATACCCGGGTAAGGTATACGAACCGCTGTCCGCATGCGGCCTTCCTACCGACCTGTCAAGCGAGATCTACAGAACTGAAATTTATCCACCGACTGCGACAAAAACAGATTGCTCGATATTTTCGGTATCCCGATCGCGGCACACTCACTGGGCGATCGACTCCTTTTAGAAGCAAAGGCCTCGAGAGCCTGGTCTCACAGCTGATCAGCCAGCGTTAGCATACTAAGAAAAAACAACGAGGAAAATCCACGCAAATAAATGATGTGGATGAATTTTCATATGAATGTTGGTCCGGCTCTCCAGGACAGTGCCGGTCGCGTATGTGGCCTCTCAAGAATTATAATTGTCCATCCCAGGCCTTTTTCACCGGCTAATTCGTTCAGTACAAACGAGATAGCGCTTCTGTCGCTCTGTAGCCATTCCTTGGGTCAAGATCCGCCGCGTTGCCTGCGCGGTGATTTGATTACCGGTCGCGGGAATTCAAAACGTTCTTGTGTTTACATTTAGGTGCACGTTATAAAGTATGCCCGATGGTCGAAATGAATCCTGAGGCCCCACACTACCGCACCCCTCATAACGAACTATGCAGCTTGAGAAAACTAAAGCTCACATTCATTTAAAAATATGCTGAATACGCTGTAGGCGTGCACACTTGACTAAGACTCCTGGTTAGTGGATTGACAGCTGTGGCGTTCTCACGTGCATATTTGTATTAAAAGCTGATCGGCTTGCAGTGTTTTGTCACTGCGGAAACATCGAAAAAAAGATGTACCCCTCGTTCCCATGGCGAGTCGCTTACTCTCCTTTACTGTAGCTTTTGTCCGCTCAGGTTTTCTCCGTCCTTGGTTTCCTTGCGTCACGACCCGGGAATAAAATGCCGAACCGTCATCTAACTCAAACCAAGAGTTTGCTGTGACTGAAGAATTTGGCTATTATATTAAAGCGAAGAGATTTCTTAGGCTCATCAGAGCAGTTTTCTTTCCTTGCATCGATCCGTTTTCTTGGGCCGATCCCAAAGGCTGTGCACTCTAACACAGTGTCTCAAAGCGCTAGCTTGGGGCGCTCTGTCCCAATGAAGGAATTGACCAGGGGAGAAGACGAGACACTGACGCGCGACTTTGGCACAATAGAAGCTTGCCCGTGACTGTGGGCATAGAGCGTTGGGCTGCTTTGCTGGAAGACGGGCGTTCGATTCCGCCATAGTTCACGCATTTCTTTGTAGTATCATCGGCGCACTTCGCCTTACTGGAGGTATCTAGCAGAAAACGCGAGGTGTGCGTAGTGAAAGCGTCACACTGCAGTGTGCGTGAAATCTCATGTTTGTAAGAGATATATAGAATACTCGCCCTATAACAAAGCGAATAGCGTTATGGAAGAGTTAGGCCATTCGCTTACGTTAACAGGTGCCGTCGATAGTTTATGCACCATTTCATGATCAAGGGCAAAGTTCCAGGAAAATGTGATGACCAGATAGCGCAGCAAATTTAGTACACAGTTGCTCGCGCTTGCAAAGAGTATTTTTTTGCTGGTTTCCGCTAACGTTTAGTCCCACTCAGCGAGGATCACTGAGACTCACAGCCACGTGTGTGAAATGAGTGGTCTCGTTAGGGAGTATGCCGACCAATAAATAATTTACAGATCCCTGACGCAAGAGCGTTCGAAGCTGAGCGTTTCGTCACGAGCCACAACGTAAACGATTGACGAACGATATTGCCTCTTCTTCTGTAAGCTACGATAAGACTTCAAAACGCCGATCTTGTAAGCTCGGAGCCCGCAATAAAAAAATCTAGCGGAATAGGCATATTCACAAGTGATTACGTAGAAAATGATGCAATGACAATGCACTAAAAAAAGAAAGACGTTATTGCATCAAAAACATGACAACCTGACCCTTAAAATCATTGCCAATACATAAAGAAAACAAATATGATGAGCGAATGACAGTGATTCTAATTTAGTAAAACGGCAACTGTTCACTATGTCTTGACAAACAACTTATAGCCCTGTGTTCTAGTACGCGCACCGGACAACAGTGCTCGCAGCATCTGGACAAGGCGTAAGGAGCTAGGAAGGATGGCTATGTGAGCTATGCAGGCTCTCTTAAGCTTTGATCAAAGTTTTGTGTCCTTCACCTACACATTGTCGACGATAGCTACTGAAATCGTGGCTTGCTGCGTTGCATCGGCGTCATACACTGTCACCGTAAACAGAGGCATTGGAGGCCGTGTGAGGCAAGGAATGAACGCGGCACCACGTGATCAGATATGCCGGTGGCCACGGGAGCGAGGTGGTCCAACGGCGACTCGCAAGCGCCTCTTGTAAGCAAGCTAGATGCACCTTCCCGCTCAGTTACACTTTGTACGGTAGAACTGACCTCAACATAATTCCAGTGAAATATCAATTTCCCCCTGCGTTGATACGTGGTACATCAAAGCACTTCGCCACAAAATTTTAGAGAGAGTTTCTCCAAAGTGATGCTGAGCAAATTATTTTTGCTAAATTATTGCAACTTCACTGCTGCTCTTCTTCAATTCCGCAATTGAAACACGTACCTCAGAGGGAATTAAAAGTTAATAAGTGAAGCTTTGTTAATTACCTATCACACTGCGATTTTTCATGCAAGTAATGTCCGCCTGTTCAAGGAATCCAGCTGATGTGACAGAATTGCGCTTTCTAGCACAGCCAACTTTTCATACGACTGCTCCCACTCAAGAAAAAAAATAAGGACTCTGTATATCATAGCCTAGGTGGAGCAGTCTCGTAAGCTAATTTTACACCAGTGTGAGAAAAGAGCAAGTTGTTAAGAGTACAACAGCACACACACACACACACACACACACACACACACACACGCACACGCACGCACGCGCGCACGCACACGCACGCACGCACGCACACGCGCGCACACACGCACGCACACACACACACACACACACACACACACACACACACACACACACACACACACACACACACACACACACACGCACACACGCACGCACGCGCACACACACACACACACACACACACGCACGCACGCGCACACACACACGCACACGCGCACGCACACACGCACACACGCACGCACGCACACACACACACACACACACACACACACACACACACACACACACACACACACACACACACACACAAAAGCGGGCAAGTTCGCGCAACATTCATCCGCCGCACATGACGTTCAGCATAAAGCTAGTACGCGATTAGATGCAGTTATGATGCATTTGTGCTTGCACCAACAAGAGACTTCCTGGGCCGGCAGCAACGAAGGAAGCCTAGATTATCACGAGATGTTTCCGTTATGCAGCAAAAATGTGGCTCATACCCACTATCAGGAATTGGCCAAGAATTGGATGTATTATTACAAGTGATAATAGGAAACAAATTTTCAGGACTGTGAAAGAGTAAATCATGTGGAAAGGCGAAATTACATGTTAAGAAATAGAAGGACAGTGCCACTAAGGATTACAAATCGGAAAGTATTGAAAAGTGAAAAGAGAAAGTCCAGAGAAAAGAGATACACATTTAACAGGGCAATCAGTGGGACCCCATAATGTCGCGGGTTCGATCCCGACGGTGGCGGCCATATTCCGATGGGGGAAGAATACAAAAACGTTTCTATACCGCACAATGGGTGCACGTTAAAGAGCCCCAGGATTTCAATATAATGCGGAGTCGACCAAGTCTTCCATTCGCTTGCCTCGTAGTTCATTGTAGTTCTGGCACTTGAAACCCCGGAGTTTAGTTATATTATTAATAATAATAATATTTGGGGTTTTACGTGCCAAAACCACTTTCTGATTATGAAGCACGCCGTAGTGGAGGACTCCGGAAATTTTGACCACCTGGGGTTCTTTAACGTGCACCTAAATCTAAGCACACGGGTGTTTTCGCATTTCGCCCCCATCGAAATGCGGCCGCCGTGGCCGGGATTCGATCCCGCGACCTCGTGCTCAGCAGCCCAACACCATAGCCACTGAGCAACCGCGGCGGGTAGTTATATTATTAACACCGCACCTTATCTCCTTTCATTGCCCTTCTACCATCTAGCTTTTTACTTAATACTGTCTCGTGCCCTGTGGAACCACAACAGGTGCCCCCATGAGCCTTAGTTGCCTGTAGCACTTACGCTTTGTTGATTTCGTATGTGCTGACTACTCGCGATAAAGAAACGACCTAAAAATATTATGGCGCACCTAGCGGGTGGCGCAATCTTTCTTGTTGGGAACATTCATGTTTCCATAATGGCTACAGTGCTTTATTTGAGCATTTGCGATTACATTGCCGTCATGATGAAAAGATGAGCGCTCCTTGTTGCGAACCTCTAATACTGAACGGGTTATATAATACCCGTGTCACGCGGGCGTTTGGAAGGCCTTCCAACCGATAGTCAGTTGACTCAAAGGTCAAGTTCGAGCTGCTACACGTACGGTTTCGAAGGCCGCCGAGTCAATAGTCTATCGAGTCAACGGAGCACCTTACAACTCTATCGAAATCTCGGTGGCCTTTGAGCAACGGAAACGGAAACAGTGCGAACCTGCCCTCTCGTTCACAGTGTGCTCGTACTATCGGTTAGAAAGAATAAATCAAACCAAAATACTCTAAAGATACTATATATGGGTATTATTAATTATTCAATAAAGTATTTTTGCCACTTGATATGTGCGAACTGCACATACTCTCGACAACAGCGACATGCAGCGACGCAAACGTTGCCGCAGTTTCGTTACTCAACAACTTAAAAATTAAACATATATGTACACTCTAAGAAGAGTTTACACCCTTTGGCTTGCCCCTTCTGCCACACAAAAATAATCGTCATCTGCCTTGATGCGTTTCCTTTCTTTATCGCTGCAAGCCCGGAACTTTCCAGTGACGAACGGCACGCGCGTTATCAGAAGGGGCACTCCAAAGGGTGTAAACTGTTCTATGCTGATAACGCGCGTGCCATTCGTTACTGGAAAGTTCTGGGCTCGCAGCGATAAAGAAAGGAAACGCATCAAGGCAGATGATTATTTTTGTGTGGCAGAAGGGGCAAGCCAAAGGGTGTAAACTGTTCTTAGAGTGTATGGCAATGTATAAACATTTCTTTAAATTTATAAACAAACATAAAAGAAATTATAGTTCGTTTAAGTGGTTTTAATGTTGCTTAACTTTTCGTGACATGAAAACGAAAGTAAAGATCCGCAGCGTCACACAATTTTAAGAGAAACACGTGAACCACTCAACGGCCTTTCGAAAGTGCCGTGTAGCAGCGCGACAACTCCTTTGAGTCGATAGAGTTGTGGCATTTCGAACACCGTCGACTGGAAGGCCTTCCAAATGTGCCCGTGTGACACAGGTATAAGTGAGACTGAACTGTGCAGAGGTGCTCAACGCAAAGGCAGGTGAGCTGCCTCTGCGCGCCGAACCATAATCACAGAGCAATCGAGCGGCAAACTATTCCCTCCACGCGCTCTTGTATAATCATTGTTGTTGCACGGCGATCGGTGAATATCTGCACGACTTACACCGGCCTCTAACGCACACGAACGCACACGCAGGCACACAGAGATGAGCGTGGGTATGGCCGGAGCTTTATCAGCTATAACGCTCGGCGGGTGATAATAAAAGAAGAATTACAAGTGAAATGAACGGTCAGAAAATAATGACTCCTCGATTACAATTTCTAATGTTTCCACAACTGACGGTTAATTTTCGAGAAAGGCCGTTAGTCGCACCCGAGGGCACGGTGTCAAATTCACGGCACGGGCAGGTCTCGGGGCAAAGAAGGCCACAAATCTGGCGCTCCTTATTACAAAATGTCCCCGTTGTCGGCGCCCACGTTTGATCTATCATTCATTCCATCAATGGCGAAGATGCATGTCCGAGCAAACCATGGTGAGCACAGAGTAATTTTTTCCACGAGTGGAAGGTTGTCGTGTGGTTGTGTAAATTTCCGCACGACGGCTCATACATACAAAATGCGTAATGAACATTCGCAGGGACAAAATGCGTCGCTGTCCGACTTGCCGCTGCGGCGGCTCTCGACGTGCGATGGCGAGGCAAATTACGGGGACGCAAAAGCCGGAAGCTCTAGCACCCGATCTGTGTTAGCGGAACAAAGCCCGACGAGGCTCTCTCGTTTCGCTCAAAAAGCAAACAGAAAGAAAGCCGCCGAGGGGAGACCCTCTTCGGCCCCGTGGGCGACACATCAGCCTCCGCTGGCAGTCCGCGCCCCGATCGCAGCGCGCCCCTTGTACAAAGACGATGTCACGCGCCCGTCCTTCGCTCCGTTCTTGGTCCCAAGCGCAGCGCGCAAATACTGAGCTTAAAAAGCTCCTCGGGAGATTACCGCACGAAACCGCTCGCAGGATTCGTGCGAAAACGGCACTTTCTGTTCCCGGTCGCCATCCGTTTTCGGCTCCTCATCCCCCGTGAAAGCTTTTCTTTAAAGTGCTGGGATTGTGTCGCGGAATCGGTGGAGTGCCACAGCCGCGCGGCGTTGCAGTTTTTATTATTATTATTCTGCAAACCTGTAGTTCGGCTCTCAATTAACCACAGCGCTGTTTTCAGTTTCACGTGCGCACAGCGTGCAAGTTTCTTTGCCCTCTTCGAGAGCAGAGCGAGTCAACGTCTACTATCAGCGGAGCAGTGCTCGGACGCGTGGCTCTATTTTCTCCGCATCATGCGGGTACGAAGAAAACCGTTGTTCAAGGAAGGTGAAAGAACACTCGAGCTCTCGCCGTGCATCGACAGGCCCTGATTTGCATATACTCTTTATTGTTTGTCGCGCTTGTTTCTCCTTTTCTTATATTATTGAGGTGAAGTATACGGAGCGGTTAAGAGCGTAAGGCATATTTCTTTGACGGGCCTGCATATGTTTGCATGTATTATAGGGAGAAACCTTCGGGGTCGCTATCAGAAACAGCGACCGCATTCGACGCTTGTGGGCTCTCGTTGGTCGCTTCAGCGCAGAGTTTCACGAAGAGCCTCAGGCACAGAAAACTATTCAAGCAACGGCCGTGTACTCGCCCCTTGTTTGCTCGTTTTTCAGCGTGAGTGGAGACACGCGTCCAAAAAGTAGCTCAGGTTTGAAGCGCAAAGAAAGAAAAGGAAAAGGCGTAGAGAGCGTCACCTGGCATAGACTTGACGCTGTGTTTTTGCCTCTTATCAGCTACACGCCGTCTTATCAGCAGCGTCTCATGCAGGTATTAAAATGTATACGGGACAGGCAAGAAGACGGTGCCAGTACAGAATCCCGCACAATTTTTAAGCGAAGCTCCGACTCGCAGGCTGTTCATTTTCCACGCTGATGCACACGACTGGTTTCAGGCATATATAAGTTCACTTGCGAGAATCCTTTTTCTATTTGCGCGCTCGATATTTGAGGTTTTGGACCTTCTTGAATCTCATTGGTGGATAAACGCGTCTGAGTAGTGGTTTGAAAGGAAACTGCACATCGAGTGCAATAACTTGCAGAAGAAAGAAAGGGATTGAACCATTCAAGAGCTGCCCGCGTGAAGTAGATGCCTTCGGGGGTTCAACGTACCGCGTTTTCAGTCGCCGTTGAACGGCCTTGAAGGTAACTCGGCTCTATACGAACGTTGTAGCTGCTAGCGAATTCGACTTTCTGACGGCGCGTTCAGTGTAGCGCGAACAACGCGCAATATTTCTCCGCATTTAAGTATGTTTGACGCAATGCTCTCTGGAAGAATAATTAATCTGCGTTTTTTTTTTGTGCAGTACATACTTAATATGAAGGGTAGTATTTCTTTTCATACAGTTATGAAATGTTGAAGAGAATTAAAACGAGAAACTGCATTACGATAGTTATTAAGCGAGTCTCTCTTACATTTAAATGAGACTGCGTTTTCATACTGATTAGGTGGTCTCTCTTGCTGCAGCCCGCTTTGCACTGCGTTTCAGCTTTGACATAAAGGCTTAGGAATGCTTTTTAAAAGGAAGCATAATCTTCTACATTTTATACGAGGCCATTGCAGCTGTGTTTTCTTGTCTCGCTTTGATTCAATAGAGAGAGAGAGAGAGAGAGAGAGAGAGAGAAGAAAACGGGCATCTTACTTACGCATGTAGATGTACGCGGCTTCTTTTAAGTGCCTTTTGTTGCCTTCGTACTCTCATTTCTGCGTTGCCATCGCTGCATGGCATTCGTACTTCAGATAAGTCTTGTATAGGAAGCTACGCTTATTTATATTTCTAATAAAGTGGCTTATTATTTCTTCTTTCCAACAGCTATAACGAAACAAAGTCTATAGCTTTAGTTATCATCACTTTCCTGTTAAAAATTATACGTAAAAATACTTTTTGCACAGCTAATAAAATTCGAGCGACTTATACATCACATAACGAGAAGCTGCATTTATAAGTGCGACATAAGGGAGAGGTTGCTTTGGTGCGCTCGAAGTCCGCGCACCTTCAAACGTTATATGCAGGGTGTCCCAGCTAAAAGTAACCAATGTTAATTTTTAAGCGAAGGAGTGCGCAGGGGAGTGAAACCAATTCAGTGGTGTTGAGAATCGCGCGGCCTAGTCTGCGGTATTTCTGTCGTTTTGCGAAGTCAACTAATTAGTACAAGCTAACTGCTTAAAAGTTTCAAATATTGGCTTCACCAATAAAGTGATGCTACGAAAGTTGTGGATCCCATCTAAAAATGGCCGACTGGAGTGTTTGCAATTAAGTACCACTGATGTAGCTCCTTGTGCTTGCCCTTAAAGAAAGCCCGCGAAATACAAGAACAAGGCGCGTGATGGCGCCACTATTTCAGCGTTTCCAGACGACCGATCAACAAACGAAATCTGCGTGTCTCTGCGGCGCTGTGCGGCGCTGTGCGGGACGGGCTTGACGTTTCTGGTGGCTGCAAGACACGCGCCAGGAACTCTCGCTAGCAAGAAGTGATTGCGAATAGAAGAACATGACGATTGCGTTTTCCTTCCCGATTAAACAGTTCTGAGGTCAACGTTTACTCAAGCCCAAGCGTTTTCTTTTGATTTTTATGCTTTTTTTTCATTCCACAAGCGGAGCGAATGATATGTTTATGCCACGTCACGTCGAAGCGCGACATGCGTTCATCACTGCCGCTCACTCAGTGCGCACGCTTCCTGATCGGACGTCTGGGGGCGCTGAAGTAGTGGCTCTATCACGGAGGGGTTTTTTGTATTTCGCGGGCTTTCTATAAGGGCAAGTACAAGAAGCTCCCTCAATGGTACTTAGTTGCAAACACTCCAATCGGCCATTTTTAGATGTGATCGACAACTTCCGCATTAGAAATTTCTCGGTGAAGTCAATATTTAAAAAGTTAAGCAATTAGTTTGTTCTAATTGAGTTTGCAAAACGAAATAAATACCGCAGGCTAGGCCGCGCGATTCTCAACATCACTGAGTTGGTTTCAGCACCCTAGCACAGTCTGTCATTTTTTAAAACATTGGTTACCTTTAGCTGGGACACACTGTAGATTATCGATAGCTGAGGTCTTTTCTAACGCTTTACGTATCCAGCGTACTCCTTCACTTCAGCGAGGTCTTGCAGATGCAGTCTTTGTAAACGCTTCACCATGTGCAGTACAGCTTTTTGGTTACACCGAAGTCTTTTTAAGTGTTCGATATATCCCAGGTCTAGTATATCCATACCTGAATGTGAGAGGTACACCGGCCACGTCCATATCTATGCTGATGGGTTCAGCCAATCTCAACGACTCGGTCGGGACGGTCGTCTTACAAAACAAGGCCTTCAATTCCAAAACGCCTCCCTCGGCGACATCTAAAGCTGTGTCGCCGGGCTTCTCCCACAAGATAATGGTTATCAAGTACCGTCATCTTCTGAGAGAAGCCACACTGCGCAATCTGGCAGATGCGGTAACGAGCGGCTGATGCTGCACTCTAAAAAAAATGAACAAATTGTCGCCGGATGGTTTTTTTTTGCCTTCATTTCCACAAGTGCGGTTGCCTTCCCTGCTTTCAAGATACAGTTACCATTGGAAAAAAAAAACGGTACTAGGCCTGCCGAATCATTGAAGGCGCTCATACAGAGGCTTAAGGCCAAGCGCGTGTGAAAGAGGTCAGTGTCACCGTCAAAGAAAGAAATGGATTTTCTACGCATGCGTTACCGATAATAGTGACTGCTTGGTTTGTTTCGTCATGTTTTGACTACTAGCACTTATTTCTTTGCATTGTGATTGGTCGCCTGTGTCTGACATAAAGTGCGGGAGGCGCAGGGAGACATTGGATGCCTCCTATATTGTGCTGCTATAATCATGGAGCGGAGCGATAAACAACTAAAGGATAGTGCGCACTCTCCTTGCAAGCACTGTCCTTCGTGCCTGTCCATGTAAGCATTGTCTTGAAAGGAAGCTAAAGGGGAGCGTTAGGTTGGATAGGTAAATTATATTTATGGAATAATAAAAACATGTCATACCATGTGCGGCGTCTTGGTAATGCCTCAAATCATGCAAAAGTGAAAGACGGGTCGGAAGTTTCCGCGCTAGCTCTTCGTGACGTCATAATATTTGGACCTCATCTGATTCGGATCCCTTACTTATTTTCACCACCGCTAGTCTATTAGTCGAGATTGTAATAGATTGGAATAGTAGGCGACGCCAGTATACCACTTGAAACAACACAAAGACAAATAGGGAAAATAGGGGGAAGGCATGAGCTGGAAATTCAAGGTGATGAGCAAAACGAACAAGGGGAAAGCAGGAGCCAACGTTTCGACAAGTGTACTTGTCTTCTTCAAGGCGATATATGCTTTCCTCGCCGCAGTATATATAGGTGGGGTTCTTTTAAAGGAGAGAGGGTGTAAGGCGGGTAGGTGCGGCAGCGAGCGAAGGTGTGCTAGCGGCGAGGGTGTCGAATTGAGAATAAAGGAGTGCTGTGCACAAGGCGAGGTGCACTAGCGCTCAACTATTTCAAATTCGATTTAATTCACTACCTGCAAACTTTCGGCACTAGCATGAGAACCCCATTCGCTCCCACGTGTGCGAACATTTTCATGGGACAGGTTGAAGCAGACCTGTTCAAATTCTATCTTTTAAAACCCCACACTTATCTTCGTTACATTGACGACATATTTATATATGGGAACACGGCACAAGCGCCTTAACCGACTTAATTAGCCATTTAAATCGCTTTCACTTGAGTATTAAATTTGCTGCTCACCACTCTCCTAGTCAGATCAACTTCCTCGACACGACGGTCTACATAGAAAACGGAAAACTGAGAAATGACGCTTTACTTGAAGCCTACCGATAGCCAGCAATATTTAGACTACAACAGTCATAACCCGTGACACTGCAAGCAAGGGATTTTTGTCGGACAAGCGAAAGAAATAAGAAGAATCTGCAGCGAAGACCACAATTATATCAACCACCTAAATGACCTTAAAACAACGCTAGCAGAAAGAAACTATCTACAAGTTGCTCTCGATAGAGCTTATAATGTCAAGATTGGAGATGGCAATCGGAATCAGCGAAAAAACAGCCTACATCAGAATCTGACAGACCGACAACCTTTATAACAAAATATTCTAATGCACTTCCAAACATATACAACATCCTACGGAAATACCACCCAATATTATAAATTAACGAGCGTCTGAGAAAAGCGTTCCCGGATGTACCAAGAGTTACGTATCACCGCAAGAGAAACATTAAAGACATGATAGTGCACGCGAAAGTCAGCCAACATCATTTCCCCATATTAAAAGCACGTTGTCGCCCCAGGTGCAAAGCATGCAAGCCTATTCAAAGTGACGTTAAAATTAAAAGCACCGCAAATATACGCACGGAGTGAAAACTAGCTTAACTTGCGGTAGTCCCGTCGTAATTTATATGGTTGAGTGTTCCTTATGTAATAAACAGTATATCGTTGAAACAGGAAAATCAATAAACGTCAGTTTCTTTATTGATATGATATAAGGAGATGTTGACGCACAATTTAGGGCGCCGGCTATTCCTTATCTCTCGAATGGTCCCATCATTCAACATACAGGGTTCAAGATTACATGTCAGATAACCTTTTCACACAATCACCAGGACTTGCTACGCAGCGTTTTCACAGGAAGATTACGACGTAAGAAGCACATGGTACATACAATATACAAGGCAAACGTCTCCACAGTTCTGTAGAAAAAAGTCTCAAAAATACAAACGATACTGTCGCCTAATAACGCAGTCTCTAGTCAGCGGGTGGCACATACATCGTGTAAATGCATTGTCACATATAGTCACAACAGAACAGTCAACATGACATAATCCACAAACACATGCATATATACAGCGACACTGAAATGAAATGAACAATAAAAGCGTTAATAACTTCCAACAATGCCGCTGTCTTCAAGAAACGTCTTTAATGCTTTTAAAGCGCTCGTATACAAGGACGTTGTTGGCCAAGGACCCATACGTTTCTTTAAGCTGAAAGGTTTGCGGTCTAATTTAATCAGGGTTGATTTAAGTCGATATCTTGGAGTGTCGTGATGTGGGCAATCTAGAAGGAGGTGATATATATCTTCGTCTACAAATCCACAATCACAGTCGGGAGTTTCCGCACGGCCAATTCTATGTAAGAAATGCTTTGTGTAGGCAGTGCCTAGCCTTAATCGATGAATAAGTGTTTCCATAGTTCTGTCTAATGACAATGAAAATTTGAATTCAATAAACGGATCAATATGATATAAGTCCGAGCTCTTAGAATTCTAGCCAAACCAAGTGTTTCGACACATTTTTAAAGACATTGTCCTTATAATGCAACGTAATTCATTCTTTGATATTGGGAGCGGAACCGCATCATCTTTGAGGTGTGCTTATCGTGATGTTTCATCGGCTGCTGTGTTGCCAGGTGTGTTACAATGCCCTGGTATCCACTGGAATGCTATTTCATGTTTCGCTAGACTTTGTGAGGTTTTTAAGTTTTCGTATATTATACTATCACTGAATGTTTTCCCCTTTGTGCTGCAGAGTGATGTTACAGCCGCCTGTGAATCGCTGAAACTTACCCATTTTGCGCATCTCTTTCTGACAATATAAATTTTATCGCACATAGGATTGCGAGCAGTTCAGACGTTGTGGACGAAGCCGCACGAGATAAATGATTCTTGTTTGTTGAGGTGCGGTATAATGAATGATGAAGTTGAAGAGGTTGCTGTACTGGAGCCATCTGTACAGACGTGTGTGTATCCTGAATACCGCATATATATCTGGAAAAGTGCTAGTTGTTGAGCAGCTTGAATGAACATGTCTCTTTTTCTGAATATCCCGCCTACTGACAATTCGATTTTTGAAGTGTAAGCTGCCATGGAGGATATTTGACGTCTGAGTTCCAAAATTCATTTCTTGGCAATATATGAAGATTTTCTCGAATTTCTATATGAACATAACTTCTATCTCGTTTCATTATGTCTCGAGCCAATGGGTGGCTTTATGCTGTGTTTGAAGACGGAAATAATGTCGGCATGTTTATGTAGTTCGCATAACTGAAAATGATGATTGGCGAGCCTCAGCTATTACAAGAGAGCTAAAAGTCGCTCGTGGGACTCCTAGATATATGCGTAGTCCTCTAGCTAAAAGTCTTTGAAGTCGCTCTTCTGTCGTCTGGGAAAGTCCGTGTAAGATGGGCGCGGAATATGCAATTTTTTGTCGTATTAATGCATTGTAAACAGTCAGCATGGACGATACTGATCTGCCCCATGATGTGTCTGCAAGTCTGCGAAGTACAGTCACTGTGGCATTGACCTCGTTTTCGATTTTTTTTTTACGTGGGGTGCCCAGGATAGCTGCCTATCAAGTATTATGCAAAGAAATCGATGCTGTGTGACGATTGTTAGAGGGTGTCCTTCCAGATTAAGAGTGAAATTTTTAACTGCCTCCGAGTGAAGGGCAATACAGCTGTCGTTGCGTGTGATAGAACCATTCCTCTTTCTCTCTCTCTCTCTAAAAAATCGGTTAATTATATTTATGCCGTCTTGCAATGCCATCTAAAGTAGTATAAGTAGTAAAGTAGTAAAGAGTATAAGACCCAGATGTCCAAATACACACATCGTTTGCATACAGTGCAAACTTTAACTGTTATGGCAGTATTCTTGTTAAATCAGAAATGACGCAGTTAGAAAGAAAGGGGTTGAGTACGCTTCCCTGTGGTACTCCCTGTTTGACAACATGTTCAGCACTCTTTCCTTCACCTGTCTGAACAAATATTTTTCGACCTGATAAAAATTCAGAAATCCATCGGAAGGATCTGCCAGACAGTCCGAGGGTCTGTTAGCGGCTAGGGTGTAGAAGTGAAAAAAAAAATCAACACGCTATCGAACGTCGGTGGAGGAAATTGAGGCTGCGCCGTGTATCAGCCTATTGACCTGTCATTGCATGTTCCTTTTTTCGTGGAAGCGGCCTGGACGACGGGATGGGGGAGTAATATGTGCTCTGCTTGAGGTCAATGAACTATCGTCTCTGTGAAAGAGAGTATAAAAGTAGCGGGAAAAAATGGTGCTCGTGTAAAAAAAGAAAGGAAACGGGATAAATATATAAATAAATGAACGAAAGGAATGAATGAAAGAAAATGGAAGTTGGAATACGAGTGACAGCGCAATTAACAACACAAAAAGAAAAAAGAAGCTAAGCGACTCAAAGAAAAACAACGAAGAGCTGCTGGCTATAGTTTGAAGTTTAGCACAGCGAATAGATTCTAAAGCTCCTTTTGAAAGGTTTATGCTTATTGGTTGCAATGTCTTGGACGCGATGGATGAGGCATGATTCTCGGTATTTTCCGTATCGCGCCGAACGGAAATTTGACGGTAGGATGCAGAGTTTAAGTTCATTAAGTTTATGATCTGCTTGGTTGGAATGCTCAGCGACGGCTTTGGGAAGCTTGTTAGCTGTGTCCGCGCGATGTCCGTTTAATCTGACGTTCATAGATTGTCCTGTTTCACCGATATATTGTTTCTTACAGAAGGAACATTCAAGCATATAAATCACATCCGAACTTGTACAAGTGAAGCTAGATTTGGCTTCTTGTGTATAACTATTTGCGGTGCTTTTAATTTTAATGTAACTTTGAAGGTGTCTGCAGGTTTTGAAGCTGGGGCGACAACATGCTTTTATTACAGGGGAATGATGTTGGCTGAATTTTGCGTGCACTAACATATCTTTAAAGTTTCTATTGCGGCGATAGGTAACCATTGGTACATACGGGAACGCTCTTCTCAGACGCTCGTTACTTGACAATATTGGGTGATATTTTAGTAGTATGTTGTTTATGTTTGGGAGTGCATTAGAATATTTGGTTTAAAGGCTGGCGGCCGGTCAGATTCTGGTTTAGGCTGTTTCTTCGCCAATTCCGACTGTCTCTCCAATCTTGACGCGACGTCACAGGCAAGCTCAGTCGAGAGGAACTTGTGGATCGTTTCTTTCTGCTAGCGTTGTCTTAAGGTAATTTAAGTGGTGGATAGAATCATTGTCTTAGCTGAAGATTCTTCTTATACGATTCGCTTGTCCGACAAGAATTCCTTACTTGCAGTGTCGCGGGTGATGGCTCATGTAGTCTATATACTGCTGGCTATCCGCAGGCTTCCGGTAAACTGCCGTTCTCAGTTTTCCATTTTCTCTGTAAACCGTCGTGTCGAGGAAGTTAATCTGACTATGAGAGTGATGAGCAGTACGTAAACTTAACACTAGGGTGAAAGCGGATTGAATTAGCTAATTAGGTCGGTTAGCGCGTTCGTGCCGTGTTCGAATATTATGACTATGGTGTCAATATAACGCAGGTATAGGTGTAGGGTTTTAAAGGGTAGGATTTTATTCGGTTTTCTTAAATTTTAATAAGCACACTTACATAAAATATTCTTGGTAATAGTTTATACACCAGACAATGATTACAGTTCAATCTAACTAAAACAACCTAATGAATTTTGAGAACTTTTCCTGAACACAAACGGCGGAAATAATCCAAGTTACTTTCAAATCCTTAACGTAGCACTAACCTAACGGCCGCTGCTGTTCGGGGACGAAATACAAGAAATAAAAATTTTCCTATCATTTTCTCCGCTAAAAGGCAACTTTGTTCTGCCAAATTAAAACAAGCCCTGAAAATACTTCATCAGCATAGGCTTAATACTGCTCTTTTGTGCACCTTTAAGAGAAGAAGGAAAAGACAGAAAGAAAACCTATGGTTTCTGTCCAATGAGCACGCTCTGCGGGGAGCAGCGCGATCGGCATATTCGGCTGAACCGATGCACACATCGGGATCTGTTCAAGGGAAGTTTTGGCCCGTGACCAACTCCGAGTTCGTTATTTGGCAGCACTTAAAACGCAGAAACAATGACATTCGACACCAGCCGAAGCAATTTTGATAATAATTGTTGCATTTAAGACAGCAAGCTAGAAGACACAGAAGGAAGCAGAATTCTGACATAGCGGTGAGTCTGAGAAAAAGAAAGCACAAAGACTACAACCAGCAATAGCTATCACTATTCTCTGAATTGTACCTGCTGGGTAGTCCGAGGCGTATACATACGTGATGTATTTGTTCATAGCTTGCGGGATTTTGTTATTGTCTCTTGGAGCGTTGTTAAAATATTAAATTATGGGCTTTTATGTGCCAAAACCATGCACGATCTGATTATGAGGCACGCCGTAGTGGGGAAACTCTGGACCACCTGGGGTCCCTTAACGTGCACATAAATCTAAGTACACTGTTGTTTTTCGCATTTCGCCCTCATCGAAATGCGGCAGCCGTGGCCGGGATTCAATTCCGCGACCTCAAGCTTAGCAGCCCAACACCACATCCACTAAGCAACCACGGCGGGTCTGAGCGTTGTCCCAAAACAACTTTGTAAGATTACTGATCGGTCTCATAGCGGTGTATAATATGCAAATTATTTCTGCTTTAGATGCGCCCAATGGATGACGCTTATCCATTTGTGAGGTCATTTTCGTTTGCTGCGTCACAGAGTTTCTTTTCGATTTTCAGCAACTTTTTTTGGCATCCGGAATTATTAGTTTTATCCCTACAGCATGCTTCAAGCACGCTATGCGTCGAGCTGCTACACGCTCTCGTTTTTTACATGCGACCACACATTTTAAAGGAAAACCTCGAGACAGTTTTTTTCTCGAATAACCTTGCGCATTTAGTGGGCTGGACCTTGAAGATTTCTCGCAAAAATCTTGTGGCTTATTTTTATTTCTTGTTCGATACAAATCAAATAAAGAAAGTAAATTCAGGCAGCCGTTGCTTCTTCTTTGGAGTTAGGCATTATGGATTTCTTCATATTACACCACGTGTCCCCGCTAACATTTGCCAAACTGTTCAATGAAAAAATAAAAAAATAAAAATACACGTTACGAGATACAATTA
Organism: Dermacentor variabilis; assembly: GCF_050947875.1. NCBI lineage: Eukaryota > Metazoa > Arthropoda > Arachnida > Ixodida > Ixodidae > Dermacentor > Dermacentor variabilis. Next base: position 40,087,940 of record NW_027460280.1, on the reverse strand, counting down.
CGAAACGCACGGTGTTCGGTTGTCAGAGTTCTGTCAACCGAACAATCATGGGTCTGAAAGTCGTGTCTTGCAACGGATGTTTTTAAATACATCTTTTTTTCCGTTGAAGAGCTTCGCTAACATTAGTGAGCACACGCTATAGAAACAAACAGCTGAAGTAAAGCCCGCCAGTCAAAGCAGAGTTTTTTTGTCATTTAGTCTTTTTTTTCTGTACCTAATATGCGTTGCAAGTTAGGACACTGAGAAGACAAAGTGCATGAGGGGATTAAAATTGTTGTAAGAGTGAAGTTTTTTGGGAAGAATTGTTCGGTAGCTTTGCCACTCGGCTAAGACTTAAAATGAGCAGCGTGGTGTTTTTACGGGGAATTACCTCTATCTTTCGATTTCAGGTTCTGAATTCAGTGGCTGCGACTATATTATATATATATATATATTATATATATATATATATATATATATATATATATTGTCACGTGGTGGTGACGTTGAAGAACACTGTAGCAATACTGTTAACGACAAAGCTAACTTTTATTGGGCGAACCTGTGCCCACAAAACAGGCTACACATATAGCACAAGGATAGCGGCGAACACGGTCGGCGATCGTCGAAAATCTGATCAGCGGCTCAAGCGCGTCGGCTTTTATAGATCGGTCGTCGAATGTTCCAGATTAACCGCTGGGACCCGCGTGTCTTCCACAAAGTTCTACACTATTCGCGTCGCGCATAGATGCAATCAGATTACGCAAGTTGTGGTGAAAGACAGTGGACGGAACCATCGATAACATTCCAGAAACTTCTTTTACATGCAGGCGCGTCCTGCGCTGTGCGATAACATTTGTTAGGCGCCGAAACGTGGTCACCCGATAAAGTACACGTGTCATTACCCCCCTCTTAAAGAGCATCGACCCGATGCTGCAAACAAACGAAAATAACAAAAGCACTCGTAGCAAAGAAAACAACAAAAATAAGGAAGTTCGTCAGCGTCCGTAAAAGGGTTTAAGGCGCACCACGTGGACAACTTCAGATCGTGCGCGGCGCCGCTGTGAATGCGAAGTGCCGTCTGGCACGACCTCATAGTCCAGAGCGCCAATACGTCGGATGACCTTGTAGGGTCCGAAATAGCGTCGGAGTAGTTTCTCACTGAGTCCTCGTCGGCGTATCGGGTTCCATACCCAAACACGGTCGCCGGGCTGGTACTCGACGAAGCGTCGTCGGAGGTTGTAGTGTCGGCTGTCTGTTATCTGCTGGTTCTTGATCCGCAGGCGGGCGAGCCATAGGGGCGAGGTGTCGGGCTTCTTCGGCGCGCTGGAGATAGGTAGCGACGTCAAGATTTTCCTCGTCAGTGACGTGCGGCAGCATGGCGTCGAGCGTCATCGTCGGGTTCCTGCCGTAAACCAGCTTGAATGGCGTGATCTGTGTTGTTTCTTACACCGCCGTGTTGTAAGCTAATGTTACGTACGGCAGTACCACATCCCACGTCTTGTGCTCGACGTCGACGTACATTGCAAGCATGACGGCGAGGGTCTTGTTCAGGCGCTCCGTGAGACCATTCGTTTGCGGGTGGTAGGCAGTTGTCCTCCTGTGATTTGTCTGGCTGTATTGCAGAATGGCTTGCATGAGCTCTGCTGTAAAAGCCATTCCTCTGTCGGTGATGAGGACTTCTGGCGCACCATGTCGCAGCAGGATGTTCTCGACGAAAAATTTCGCCACTTCGGCTGCGCTGCCTTTTGGTAGAGCTTTAGTTCCAGCCAAGGGGGTGAGATAGTCCATCGCCACGACGATCCACTTATTTCCGGAAGTTGATGTCGGAAACGGTCCCAACAAGTCCATCGCGATCTGCTGAAAAGGTCGGTGAGGAGGCTTGATCGGCTGTAGTAGTCCCGCTGGCCTTGCCGGTGGTGTCTTGCGTCGCTGACAGTCTCGGCATGTCTTGACATAACGGGCCACGTCGGTTGTTAGTCGTGGCCAGTAATACCTTTCTTGTATCCTCGATAGCGTCCGGGAGAAGCCGAGGTGCCCGGCGGTCGGATCGTCATGTAGGGCGCGTAGTACTTCTGGACGCAGCGCCGACGGAACAAGAAGGTAGTTGGCGCGGACTGGTGAGAAGTTCATCTTCACGAGTAGATTGTTTTCAAGCGTGAAGGAAGATAATCCGCGCTTAAATGCCGTGGGGACAACGTCGGTGTGCCCTTCCAAATACTCGATGAGGTTTTTCAACTCCGGGTCTGCTCGCTGCTGTTCAGCGAAGTTTTCTGCGCTTAAAATGCCGAGGAAGGCGTCGTCATCTTCGTCATCTTGCGGCGGCGAGTCAATGGGGGCGCGTGATAGGCAATCGGCATCAGAGTGTTTTCGTCCGGACTTATAGGTTACAGTGATATCATATTCTTGAAGTCTTAGGCCCCACCGCGCCAGCCGTCCCGAAGGATCCTTTAAATTTGCTAGCCAACACAACGCGTGATGGTCGCTGACGACTTTGAATGGCCTGCCATATAGATAAGGGTGAAATTTAGCTGTAGCCCAAACGATGGCGAGGCATTCCTTTTCGGTCGTAGAATAGTTGCCTTCCGCTTTTGACAGCGACCGGCTAGCATAAGCTATCACCTGTTGGACTCCGTTTCTCCTCTGGACTAGAACGGTACCGAGGCCTAGGCTACTGGCGTCAGTATGGATTTCTGTATCGCCGTACTCGTCGAAGTGCGCAAGTACCGGCGGCGACTGCATGCGTAGTTTGAGTTCTTCAAATGCGTCGGACTGCACCGTTTCCCACTTGAACTCAACATCACATTTAGTTAGACGTGTGAACGGCTCAACGATGCGTGAAAAGTCCTTGACAAAGCGCCTGTAGTAGGCACACATGCCAAGGAATCCACGCACTGCCTTCTTGTCGGTGGGTTGCGGGAACTTTGCGATGGCAGCTGTCTTCTGCGGGTCGGGGCGGACTCCAGGTTTGCTGATGACGTGGCCTAGAAACAGAAGCTCCTCGTAAGCGAATCGGCACTTTTCCGGCTTCAAAGTAAGCCCTGATGACCTGATGGCCTCTAGTACTGTCGCAAGCCGCTTCAGGTGGTCGTCGAAATTTCCGGCGAAGACGACGACGTCATCCAAGTAAACGAGACAGGTCTGCCACTTTAAACTTGCTAAAAACGTGTCCATCACGCGCTGGAACGTTGCAGGCGCCGAGCACAGTCCGAATGGCATGACCTTGAACTCGTAGAGGCCGTCTGGCGTGATGAAGGCGGTCTTTTCGCGATCTCTTTCGTCGACTTCTATTTGCCAATAGCCAGACTTGAGGTCCATCAACGAGAAGTATTTAGCGTTGCAGAGCCGATCCAATGCGTCGTCTATCCGTGGGAGGGGGTATACGACCTTTTTCGTGACCTTGTTCAGACGGCGACAATCGACGCAGAAACGTAGGGTTCCGTCCCTTTTTTTTCACCAAGACTACAGGAGATGCCTACGGGCTTTTAGACGGCTGGATGAAGTCGTCGCGCAGCATTTCGTCGACTTGGTGCCTTATAGCTTCACGTTCTCGCGTCGAAACTCGGTATGGGCTCTGGCGGAGAGGTCGAGTGCACTCTTCGTCTATTATGCGATGCTTTGCGACTGGGGTTCGTCGAATCCTTAATGACGACGTCGAAAAGCACTCTTTGTATCGTCGAAGTAGACTTCTGAGCTGTTGTTGCTTAATCATGGGGAGACTTGGATTTATGTCGAAATCTGGCTCGGGAACTACAGTCGTCGGGGTAGATGCGGCAGAATCCGAGAGGACAAACGCATTGCTGTTTTCCAGAATTTCCTCGATGTATGCGATCGTCGTGCCCTTGTTGATGTGCTTGAACTCCTGGCTGCAGTTTGTCAGCAACACTTTCGTGTTTCCTCCGTGCAGTCGAGCGATCCCTCTTGCGACGCAAATTTCACGGTCGAGCAGTAGACGTTGGTCGCCTTCGATGACGCCTTCTACGTCAGCGGGCGTTTCGGTGCCGACCGAAGTAACAATGCTCGAGCGAGGCGGGATGCTCACTTGATCTTCGAGCCCACTCAAGGCGCGGTGACTAGGAAGGCTGTCCGGCGGTATCGCATGATCTTCCGACAGCGTTATTGACTTCGACTTCAGGTCGATGACTGCGCCGTGTTCGTTGAGGAAGTCCATGCCGAGAATGGCGTCTTGTGAACACTGTTGGAGGATAACGAAGGTGACAGGGTAAGTCCGGTCGTGAATGGTAATTCTTGCCGTGCACATTCCAGTCGGCGTTATGAGGTGTCCTCCAGCGGTCCGAATTTGAGGGCCTTCCCATGTAGTCTTAACTTTCTTCAACTAGGCGGCGATGTGTCCACTCATCACGGAGTAATCAGCCTCTGTGTCGACTAAGGCGGTGACTGCGTGGCCGTCGAGAAGCACGTCGAGGTCGGTGGTTCTTTGTCTTGCATTACATTTCGGTCTTGGCGTCTGGTCACAACTGCGTCGCGTTGACCTGTGGCTGGTATGTGACGTCATCAGGTCGTCTTTTGTCGTCGTATTCTTTGCTTCCGGACTTCGTCGGGACGACGGCGTGGTGTTATGTCGTCGAGGTAGTTTCTTCGGCGTCTTCGTCGGCGGCGGAGGATCTTCGTCAGTTCGACGAACAGCAACCGCACCTCCATCGGTTGCTGCTTTTAGTTTTCCGGATATGGGCTCGCTGACCGGCCCCGCTGGGCCAGTGTATGGCCGGCGCTGCGGCGACAGGTAACGGCCTGGTGATGGCGAACGCGACGGTCGTCGAGAGCTCCACTGAGTAGCGGCGAGGTAGTCAGCGATATCGCGAGGGCGTTCCCCTTGCTGCGGGCGCGGAGCGTTGACGGCGAAACCTCGCAGTCCCATCTCCCGGTATGGACATCGTCGGTAGACGTGACCCGCTTCTCCGCAGTGGTAGGTGAGCGGGCGGTGGTCAGGAGCGCGCCAAACGTCTGTCTTCCTCGGGTAGCTGCGCTGGGCGACGGGTGGGCGTGCTGGCGGCGGCGGCGGCGGTGGTCGACGGAATTGCGGCGTTACAGTGCCCTGGCGCGGTCGCGGAGGAGGACCTTGACGGCGTGCGACGGCGGCGTAGGTCATCGCTTCTGGCTGGGGTTGAGGTAATTGAGGTTGCACCTCCGGAACTCCAAGCGACCGCCGAACCTCATCTTTGACGATGTCGGCGATCGAGGCCACTTGAGGCTGCGACGACGGGAAGATCTTCTGAAGCTCCTCTCGTACGACTACCCTGATAGCCTCGCGCAGGTCGTCGGAGGCCAGTGATTGAACGTCGGCATAGTTTGTAGAGTTGGTGCGGCGGTCGAATTGCCGGTTTCGCATCTCGAGTTTCTTCTCGATGCTGGTGGCCTCACAAACAAACTCGTCGACGGTATTCGGTGGGATTCGTACTGTTCCGGCAAAAAGCTCCTCCTTCACACCACGCATGAGTAGGCGGACTTTCTTCTCCGCGGGCATTTCAGGGTCGGCGTGGCGGAATAGACGCCTCATTTCCTCCGTGAAGATCGCGGTTGTCTGATTAGGTAGCTGCACCCGGGTTTCTAATAGCGCTTGGGCTCGCTCTCGGCGTACGACGCTTGCGAATGTCTGCAGGAAGGCACTTCGGAACATGTCCCAGGTCGTTAAGGTGGCTTCTCGGTTCTCGAACCACGTCCTGGCGGCGTCCTCCAATGCAAAATATACATGTCGCAGCTTGCCGTCGCTTTCCCAGCTGTTAAACGTAGCCACCCTCTCATACGTGCCAGCTTTCCGGGTCCTCAAATGTGGAACCGCGGAATGTCGGTGGTTCTCTGGGCTGCTGAAGAATTATTGGGGCCGCTGCGACTGCCATTGGGGATGTCTTCTTGGTCGTTTCTGGACGACCTTCTTGGACTGTCTTCTTGGTCGTATCTGGTAGAAGACCGTGTTCCGGGGGCAGCTGCTGTAGCCGGCGGCTTGCTCGGTGTTCCTGGACGACGTTGGTGTTGTCTTTGCGGTCCGGGCTTGGATTACGGTTTGTCGGGGGCGTCCGGTACATGAACGTAAAGCACCTCCACCAGATGTCACGTGGTGGTGACGTTGAAGAACACAGTAACAATACTGTGAACGACAAAACTTAACTTTTATTGGGCGAACCTGTGCCCACAAAACAGGCTACACATATAGCACAAGGATAGCGGCGAACACGGTCGGCGATCATCGAAAATCTGATCAGCGGGTCAACTGCGTCGGCTTTTATAGATCGGTCGTCGTATGTTCCAGATTAACCGCTGGGACCCGCGTGTCTTCCACAAAGTTCTACACTATTCGCGTCGCGCATAGATGCAATCAGATTACACAAGTTGCGCTGAAAGACAGTGGACGGAACCATCGATAACATTCCAGAAACTTCTTTTACATGCAGGCGCGTCCTGCGCTGTGCGATAACATTTGTTAGGCGGCGAAACGTGGTCGCCCGATAAAGTTAAGTACACGTGTCAATATATAATTTCCCGTGTTTCGAAAGCAGCCAGTTCCTCGTTAACACTTTCGTGATTTGTATTTGCGCATAATTTTCTTACCTGATCTTGGTATCGTTACTCTTCCTTGTATACTTTTGCTGCAGTGACATAAATATGTTTCTAATTGTGTACCCACTCCCGAATGGAACGCCTATAGGATGCCGGTTATACTGATCGCATAAAAAAAGTAACTGAACATAAACATGATTGGACGCGTATCATAGCACTAAATGTACCTACAAGGGTCCTATCTGCCTACTTAAAGGTCGATAAGGAGCGTATGCATTATGTTTACTATATTGATTGTTATTTTGAGGCTGACAGCCTTAAAACCGCGGCAGCACTGGGACATAAGCCACACACACAAAAAACAAATGACGCTAAAACGTAGAAATGTCAGTGCAGTAAAAGATATTCATGGCGAGCAGCAGAAAACAATCAGCAGATAAACTCGCATTCTAAGTAAACAAAAGCACTTTCGATGCGAGTGTGTCAGGGCATTTTACGTCTGCGCCCATCCGCATGCTTTTTCTTTTTCTTCCATATATATGAACACAATAGATCGAAAACGACGGATTTCACAACGAACAAGCAAGCATCATTTTCACGGTTTCCCTGTTTGTCATTGAAGTAGCACCTTCATTTCAGGGTTGTTCAGGGAAAAAAATGCACGCTTATACTGGAATTTAAACTTACATGCGGCTTACGAATGCAGTAAAACAAAAGCGCGGAAGCCGTAAACCTCCTATAGGATCGAATAGGATGGCCGTGACACCAGCCTAACGCATCGCCACGCTAATCTTTTACCACACAATGAATAATTGTGCGGCTCTAAAGTATCTACCTTCTGCAGCGTCTGCACAAGTGTGCACGTTTTTCCCATATTCGCACGTGTTATTCGCATAAAAAGTTTCGAGAGGCACATCCAGAATAAGCTTAGCATGCTACGATACCGATGGCGCGTGTGCCTTGAAAACTTAGGAATTGCTTGCCTTGACGTTGCTTTTTTCGAGAGCTATTCGGAGTCTCACTCGCGAAATATTGCGACGCTGGACAAAGATCGCAGAACACTGTGAAACGGATCTGCGATAGAGACTAGTAAGAAACAAACCCGAAGAGTGGTGGCGTATATGTAGACATATATATATATATATATATATATATATATATATATATATATATATATATATATATATATATATATATATATATATATATATATATGTGTGTGTGTGTGTGTGTGTGTGTGTGTGTGTGTGTGTGTGTGTGTGTGTGTGTGTGTGTGTGTGTGTGTGTAGACGTATATGGGGCACATCACCGCTCGGAACTTGGTCATGATTTCGCCCCTGCTTACGCAGGCTTTTATTCTGCTCTGCATCCCCCCACCGCCCTCCGGCTTCAACTATCCTGTTGGATTCTTCGATTTCATCGACTTACCTTGGAACCCTTCCGTCACCGCCCACGAAGAACTTGAAACCTGCCTACCACCGCCGTTCCAGCAGCTTGTCAAGTATGACGCCTGGCAACCTGGCGGAACTATCAGCGCGGGAGATAGGCATCGACTAGAAAAGACGCATCTGCTCTGGAGCCACTTGGGGTACATCACCGCTCGGAACTTGGTCATGATTTCGCCCCTTCTTACGCAGGTTAGTTACCTGCCGTCCTCGGCATCGCTCCGTTCAAATGACCCGTTCTTGCTCGCGGTGGCGTGCCCCCCTGAAATGCTTGATTGTTGTCGACGAATGCTTCGCCTGTCATGTTTTCACTATTTTAATGCATTCCTTGTTTTTTTGATGCTCGTTCATTCAGGTGATATTGAACTTAACCCTGGGCCCCCTGTGTCATTAGAGTCTATTTCTGAAGCCTTCGCTCGTCTCGAACAATCTCATGCCACAATAATTGCCGAGTTGTCAGCTATTCGTGGTGCGCAGTCAAACATAGAAGAAACTGTCAATTGTCTGTCGCTGCGTGTCGATGATTTGGAAAGAAATAATGGGAATGTTCCATCGAGTAGCCCCTGCCCACACAACAACACAAGCCAGAACAGTACTAAGCTCTCGTTTGAAATCAAACAGCTCGCCGAAAAATCTGATGACGCGGAGAACCGCCTCCGCAGGTCGAACCTTATCTTTTTTGGAATTTCGGATGTAATAGAAGAAACGTGGGCGCAATCTGAAGAACATGTCGTTTCCTTCTGTCGCGAGAAACTTCGTGTGTCACTTGATCCTGCTGACATTGAGCGCGCGCACCGAATGGGTCGTTACACGGAAGCAAAGAATCGCCCCATTATTGTAAAATTTGCGCGTTTCAAAACAAAATCATTAATATTTTCAGTACGTCTCAGCTTAAAAATTCAGGGTATACTGTTCGCGAAGATTATTCAGCCCGTGTCAGATTGGCCCGGAAAAAACTTCTTTGCGTATGCTCAGCAAACTTACGCTGCGTTCAAGATAGGTTTCAACAAACTTGTTATTGGTAGCAAGCAATACGTCTACAATGACACAACCGATACTGTAACAGAGCTATTGTCATCATAGCCATCACCACCACCTGCTTTCCGCCCACTACGTGCCAATCCTCATTAAACATCATTAGCTAACAGAAATGCGCGGGTTTCAAAGAATATGACTCGAATATTGACTAATATCCGCAGTTACCTCCCAAAGAAAGAAGCAGTAGGGTCCCTTCTTGAAGATAGATCCGCGGACATTACTATTTTTACCGAGTCTTGGCTAACTCCAGATATAGACGACACAGAACTTCTTTCCGAAACGAAACCTTTTATTGCTTACAGGCTCGATAGATCGGGAAGAAGGGGTGGTGGCGTCCTTGTTCTCTCGAAAGCAGAATTGCATACATCCCTCGTCCATGTTAGTTCCTCTCACGAGACACTTTGCGTTAAACTGGCCCTTCCTAGCTGTACAAACATTATTGTTGCTTGTTATCGGCCTCCTAATTCCGACTCCTCCTTCCTTACCGACCTACACTCCGTCCTACTTGATCTGCGCTCTCGGTTTGTCCATGCGAACTTCCTACTTTGTGGAGACTTTTACTTTCCCGATATCGACTGGGAAACACTGTCAGCAGCGTCCAGTCCGTCGAACAACTTCATTGACTTAGTCCTCACGTTTAACTTCACCAAGACAGTTAAAGTGCATTCTCGATCTTGTTCTCGCTTCCAAACCTGAGTTAATTGAGTCATTAACAAGCATCACTGGTCTGAGCGATCACGAGTTGCTTGCGTTCAATTTTTCCGTTCGCATCCTCGCAAAGCAACGCTCCATAAAATACATTCCCGACTACAATAAAGCAGATTTTCGCCCTATTAACTGAGCTAGAAACTTTTTCCACCTTTTCCAGCAGGCCGCACCGACTAGATCAGTAGAACAAAACTGGTTGCTCTACAAGAATAAAATCTTATCCCTTGTCGAAACCAATGTCCCCCTTGTCTGCACACGTGGTGACTGTAACAAGCACTGGTATAGCAACGCCTTGCGACAGTTAGCAAACAAAAAGAAGCGCCTCTGTCGTGCGGCCAAGCACACAAATTTTGTAAAAAAAATGGGAAACGTACAGCAAACGCCTACAAGAATACATTAGCATACTACGACGTTCTAAAAAGAAATTTTTTCACGAAGATCTTGAAAACATTACGCGCGTTAACCCCCGAAAATTCTGGAATCTGGTCACCCCGTGCAAAAGCCGTACTCAAAACATTTCTTTGGTTAACGATGATGGCTTACATGTCCCCGATATTGAGCGCGCAGATGTCATGAATTCGTATTTTTCCTCCGCGTTCACCCACGAACCTGCACTTCGTATTCCCCCAATACCTGCCACTAGTTTTTCCCAAATGCCACCAGTTTTTATAACCCATGAAGGTATCGCTAAACTCATCGACAACCTTAAGTTGTCAAGCGCTCCTGGGCCAGACAATATAACTGCCAAAATATTGAAGGGCACCGTGAGCATTTCTAGCCGCATTTTGCAAATTTTTCAGCAGTCTGTTTCAAACGGCGAAATACCAAATGATTGGAAAACTAGTAAAGTAACCCCAGTATTTAAGGCAGGCAATCGATCCGACCCTTCTAATTACCGCCCAATTTCATTAACATCTATTCCATGCAAGCTACTGGAGCACATTCTATATTCGCAGATCGCATCACACCTCGACAATAACGCTTTCTTTTATGAGAAACAGCACTGTTTTAGATCAGGCCATTCTTGCGAGTCCCAGCTCTTCGAATTCACCACAGACCTTCACTTAGATTCTTCTTTTCAAACTGACGTCATTTACCTAGACTTCTCCAAAGCCTTCGATCGCGTTCCACATCGGCGTTTAATGGCAAAAGTGTCCTGCCTCCACATTAACCCTTTAATCTTGTCATGGATTGACTGCTTCCTCCGCGAACGCTCACAATATACAGTAATAGGGAACCACAGATCGCAAAATACTACAGTCATCTCTGGTGTCCCCCAGGGAGCGGTGCTGGGACCACTCCTTTTTCTGATATTTATAAATGATCTTCCTAATGCTATATCATCTTGTATCCGCCTCTTCGCAGACGATTGTGTCCTTTACCGCCGCATATATACTCCCGATGATCAGACTCTGCTTCAATGCGACTTAAATCTCATAGAAACCTGGTGTACGTCATGGCTTATGCAACTGCACATTTCCAAATGTAAGTTCATGCATGTATCAAGAAAGCCAATTAACCTCAGCTATCCGTATTCATTAAATTCTACACCACTCTCTGAAACAGAATCATACAGGTATCTTGGAATCATCGTGAACAACATACTAACATGGTCTGAGCACATTGCAAAACTTTGTACAGATGCTTCCAAGTTGCTTGGGTTTATCAGACGATCCCTCGCTTCTTCACCCCGTTCTGTCCGTCAACTCGCCTACTTAACATTCATCCGTTCGAAACTTGAATATGCCTCGGCGATCTGGAATCCCCATCAGAACTATCTGATCGATCAGCTTGAAGCCATCCAAAATCGCGCGGCCCGTTTTATCACATCGCAGTATGACAGACGACACAGTATAACTCTTATCAAGGCATCCCTTAATCTTCAACCCCTGGCACTTCGGCGTAAAATTTCACAGCTTTGCCTATTTCACAAATTGTACTATACCTTCCCACAGCTAAGAAATTCTGTATTACACCCGCCGCTTCGCACGTCACGCAGTTTTTTCAACTCTTTAAGTTTGCAGCGCATACATTGCTCCACAAACTCATTTAATAAATCTTTTTTACCTAGCTTCATTACATTGTGGAATGACTTACCCGATTCCATAGTTATTGAATTAGAACCTAATAAATTCAGGCACTTATTAACAACACATTTCAAGGGCTGAGTTATTTTGCCATGTTTTTGAATGTGTATGCGTGTTTTGTTTTGTTTCCAAGTTGTTCTTGAGCCGCTGTCTCTAACTTAGTGTTGATGCTTCTGATGATGTTAATGTTGAACATGAACCCTGCACTTTGTATTGATTTTTTGTTGTTACTGACCATTGTATATGTAACGACTGCTCCCCCCCCCTTATGTAATGCCCTAAGTCAGGGGCCTTTAAGGGTAAATAAATGATGATGATGATGAAGAAAGAAAATAGCGGTAACCATAACGTGCTGCGTCTACTTTAGGCATCGTATACATGAAAATACTGAAAGACTACGCGGCTCGCTTCCACAACCGATCGAACTGAAGAACCGAGACAAACAGCAAGACCCACTAGAAAGATAAAAAAGAACGAGCTTGGCGGTTCCCACCAGTTTCTAAGCCGATGCTCGTCATGTCACCCATCGATCCATCCATGCTCGACTTCCGCCTCCTTATAGCGCAACTCCCACTACCATATTTAACATTGCGCACATAATTTTCTGTGACATTGCTCTTCGCGTTGCTCTTGTATTCGTTTCATGCTATCGTATTACCATTCAAGATTCGGCAGAATACATGGGCAATGAAATTTGGAAAGATACAGTGATTATGTTCCTTTCTCATATCGTTAAGCTGGAGCTTATCGTTTAGGAGCGAAACCTCAGCAGTCATGGAGGCATTACGGAATCAGGGGGTAGACGAGCCATATGTAAAAAATACTGAAAGATATCTATAGCGGCTCCACAGCCACCGTAGTCCTCCATAAAGAAAGCAGCAAAATCCCAATAAAGAAAGGCGTCAGGCAGGGAGATACGATATCTCCAATGCTATTCACAGCGTGTTTACAGGAGGTATTCAGAGACCTGGATTGGGAAGAATTGGGGATAAAAGTTAATGGAGAATACCTTAGTAACTTGCGATTCGCTGATGATATTGCCTTGCTTAGTAACTCAGGGGACCAATTGCAATGCATGCTCACTGACCTGGAGAGGCAAAGCAGAAGAGTGGGTCTAAAAATTAATATGCAGAAAACTAAAGTAATGCTTAACAGTCTCGGGAGAGAACAGCAATTTACAATAGGCAGCGAGGCACTGGAAGTCGTAAGGGAATACATCTACTTAGGGCAGGTAGTGACGGCGGATCCGGATCATGAGACTGAAATAATCGGAAGAATAAGAATGGGCTGGGGTGCGTTTGGCAGGCATTCTCAGATCATGAACAGCAGATTGCCATTATCCCTCAAGAGAAAAGTGCATAACAGCTGTCTCTTACCAGTACTCACGTACGGGGCAGAAACCTGGAGGCTTATGAAAAGGGTTCTACTTAAATTGAGTACGACGCAACGGGCTATGGAAAGAAGGATGATGGGTGTAACGTTAAGGGATAAGAAAAGAGCAGATTGGGTGAGGGAACAAACGCGAGTAAATGACATCATAGTTGAAATCAAGAAAAAGAAATGGGGCATGGGCAGGACATGTAATGAGGAGGGAAGATAACCGATGGTGATTAAGGGTTACGGACTGGATTCCAAGGGAAGGGAAGCGTAGCAGGGGGCGGCAGGGAGTTAGGTGGGCGGATGAGATTAAGAAGTTTGCAGGGAAAACATGGCCAGAATTATTACATGACAGGGGTAGTTGGAGAAGTATGGGAGATGCCTTTGCCCTACAGTGGGCGTAACCAGGCTGATGATGATGATGCCACATTAAGATTAAGTTCTTTAGCTTTACCTGTCCAAACCACGATCTGATAATGAGTCACGCCTTTAGTGGGGGACTCCGGATTAATGTCTACCACCCGCGGTTCTTTAACGTGCAGCCAAAGCAGGGTTCTTGCATTCCGCCCCCATCGAAATGGGGCCACCGTGGGCAAGGCCGAACACGTGACCTCGAGCTCAGCACATTGACGCCATAGCTGCTGGACTATCGCGGCATGCATACATGTGATGAATTCACTCAAAACCAGCGCTGCGTGGCAAAATAAATAAATAACAAAGAAAGGACGCTCGCGGATTCGCATCACGAATCTGTGAATATTTTTTTTTTAGAATCTTCAGCTATAGTGTTTCTGGACGATTTTTTTTTTTGAGGCGGAATACCGCAAGCAAGAAATTCATACAACAAACGTGCGTCGTATACTAGGGCAGGAATTTCGACATGAAATGATGAAAGTAGCCTCAAATGCATCCCCACGAGGAGAGGACAATTTTGAAACGACATAGGAACGGGGATTACGCAACGCGCATGTGCGGCGAGATTTCCCAAGGCGGTGCTTACTATATACTGACAATGCGGCAGCACCAAATCTCAACAAGCCCCCATATAGGGATCGAACTGCAATCTTGAGCGAGGCCTGTGGCAGAATATCAAAGCGCCCTCAACCGACAGAGACGCGCCATTTGAAGGTGCGTTTATGTTAAGTTTGTCGTTGAAACGACGCACGTATCATTAGTCTCAGCGCTGAGTAGAAACGCACGTCCGAGCATCGCTATAGCGCCTGCATGCGGCGCTGTTTTGAGCGGGCTTACGAAACAATGCATTACTGCAGTCGCCTACTTTGTTTTCCGTCAATGTTTCAAATTCCGCGCTGAGAGCAAATCACAGAAAGGAGCCGCCTTTACGTAAGGCGCGCGTGGGGCTATCTCCAAAGATTACGTAAAGCTACAAGCATCGAGCTGCGCTTCATTTCGTCTGTTTATATTGGTCCGTGCCCTCCGTGTATGACACTTCAACGTGTTCCAAACAGAACTTGACCTTGCAGCCATGTCCTCTGCTATTTGTCCTCGTGAATGTGAGTTGCGCGAGGGCTAAATTTGACGTCCAGTCGGGGCAGTCAAGGCTCGGACCACGTGTTTCTGAAGGCTGCCAGCGGCTGTATTTTGCAAAAATTCTTTCCCTCTTCTAATCATCTAGCCCTTCATCATTGGCTCGCCCGAAGTCGTGCTTTTTGCTATCGCAGAGATTCGGCCACTCGGCGTGACGAATGATCAGAAATACATAGAATACGAGAAAATGGCTGTTACAAAATCATCATCATCATCATCATCATCATCATCATCATCATCATCATCATCCTGGTTACGCCTACTGCAGGGCAAAGGCCTCTCCGATACTTCTCCAACTACCCCGGCCATGTGCTAATTGTGGCCATGTTGTCCCTGCAAAAAACTTCTTAATCTCATCCGCCCACCTAACTTTCTGCCGCCCCTGCTACGCTTTCCCTTCCCTTGGAATCCAGTCCGTAACCCTTGATGACCATTGATTATCTTCCCTCCTCATTACATGTCGTGCCCATGCCCCCCCCCCCCCCCATTTCTTTTTCTTGATTTCAACTAAGATGCCATTACAAATTACGGCCCCATTTTCCCCACAGAGGCACCCGAAGAAGTACAAAAGAAGAAAGGGGAAAAAAAATGCGACGCCGCCTTCTTTTCCTGATTGCGATCCAACCACGTTTTCATCAGCAAATTGTGTCAATGCGTCGTCCTGTACCCTTCGGTCTCGAATTAAGATGGACTGCCAATAAACGAGACAATTAAAGCTGATTAACTTCATTCCGACGTGCTGGAGACTGAATCAAAAGATCGTCACTTTAACACGGTGATATGCTGTGCATTTTCTACTGAGTCCTCATAATTAGGGGTAATTAAATATTGGCTATTGTGCCGTCAGACGCGTCGCATTACTTTTAATATGAAAATTAGGTAAGCGCCTGCTCAACTTATATGGATGAGCTTATTAGTTGCTGCAGGAATTACGAGGCACAATTGTTTGTCATTACTAAGTGAACGGGGCAGGACGAACATTCAGTCAAACACTGCATCAAAGTGGCCGATGCCCGTGGTTCCTTATTTGCCGCTACTGAACAGAACTGCCAAGAAAGAAATCGTGTACAGTACACAAGTATGTATTGACAGTGACTGAAGGGTCCTGAAATGCCGGATTTCTGATTTTTATTTCTTCTCTCCAAGCACATATTGCTTGCTTCCCTTAACTAAAAAGCTGCTTCGTCCACACAGCTTCTCACTGCGTCATAGACTTGTGAAGACGATTTCGAGGTTCCTATAGTGCAAGCTTACGAGACATTTTGACATGGTTGTTTACGTGTGTTGCGTCTGCGTATTCTGTTGCACCGGACGCAATGCAGTTACAGCCGGGAAAAAACAGAGAATTCTGCAAACACAGTTTCTTTCTTGTTTTTTTCCCAGGGAATAGAAAGCGTAAAGGAAAAAAATAACTAACGGTCAAATTCACACAATTAAATGAAGTGCATTGGCGTAAAGCATGCAAAAGTTAGGTTGGCGTCACTTGGTGAGCACAAAAACCCGGCAACATATTGTTTCCTTCAGTTGGCGTAAATTTTTGATGCCGGTGGCCTGCCGCATCTCCATCGCTTGTTGCTCAGAAACGTAACCTCTATATGCGTCGTCACACACTGCGGGAGACAGGATGCGACCTATTACGCCTATGTAAACGTCACGAAGGGCAGTCCTTGTAAAGCTCCCATTCCTAATGACCAAAAACCGGTTTCGATAGCCCCGTCGGACGCCTTGCCTAGTCTGAAATGGCATTGCAGAACAAGATCTGCCTTTGCCTTAAGCAGTGCTCTGATAAAACGCACGTGAGCTGAGAGCGTGGCAATTCAATGCAGCATTTCCGAGTAGCTACCCTGTATACGCTTGTTTCTTGGTGTCAAAGCAAGGCGCGTCATTCTATAGTAGTTCCATCTGACTTTCACTGTGGTGTCACAAAACATACCTACTCGTGTCGCTTCGTTGTGTGTTTAGAAACATACTGGACCAGTAGCTTTCCTCTGCAGAGGCGCAGCTTGACTTGGGTTTCTGTATTACTCTATCAAGGAAAACCTCCACGGAGGTGCCTTCTTTTTCTTGACTCTCAATGTCCATGCAAGCCTTTATACTGTCATATCCCAAGTCGGTAGGCTGTCTTCCTGCACAAAACGAACCGACGCATTTCTAGAGCAAGAATATAAAGTTCTTGTTTCCGACAAATAAATTCCTTCACTATATTTTGCTTCAGGCGGATATTTTCAACTTTTAAAGGTAGACGAAAAAATAACGTTAGGCAGTATTAGTACATTACGCTTGACAAATGGGAAAAAGCCATCTTTTACCCTGAGAAGTCTAAGACAGAAATGAAAAAATTAGTGCCCTTACACTCTGTGAAGAAGGATAACCAACGAAGCTGTAATGGGAAGACTATATTGACAATTATATTGATTGAATAAAAACACAAACACGTAACTTGGTGGTTCTTATCGTCTTTATTTTGTCTCAGTCGTTACCACACTGACCATAGCTTTGTGATCGCTGTGGTACACCGCGATCGGTTGTACTGCTATGCTAGACATATTCTTGCCAGAGATTAAATTTATGCATGACCGGTGACGCGTGGTCGGCACACCGGCGTCCCCGTAGCACTCAATTCCAAACCGTTCCAACAGGAAGGATACAATACACTTGCCGTCGGAGCGCGCTAGTTCGACGTTAACGTCGGCGATTGGCGGGTACACTACTGCGTTTTATTGTGCTCTTCGACCCTCCAATGAGAGCGAAGGAGCACCGCCATCCCACCTTTTCTATATGGCCATGAAGGTCATGCGTCATAACATGGTCGATAAGATAACATTCAGAGCGACCGCCGCGCCTGATAACGTCACGCGGAAACAGTTGGACGACAATATATGTTTTTCCATTCTACACGGCTCTTGCCCACGGACACATTTTTCGTCAGAACCTGGCTCCCCCCCCCCCCCCATATACAGCTTTGCTGTAAAAACGTAAAAAACGAGATCCGTCTCGTACCTGAAGTTCTCCGCACGGGCTCGCCAAGACGTCTTCGATTTTGACAGCATTTGCATGGACCTATAGCATACGTGCCGATCTGTGAACATTAAGATTCGTAAACATCCCGCGGACGGGGATGTTGCACCCATCTTTAAGAGCTTTCCCGCAGCACACACACACACACGTTTTGTGCCACAGGCACGCACTCTGCTGACGATGATTCACTTTAGACGCAGCACGCAAGCAGCAGCAACCTTGGTGCAGCAGAGAGCGGCAAGCAACGCATTGTGTTCAGATCAGTTAATATTTTTATTGGCTTTGCTGGTCACCGATCTTGACTGCTTTAGGCAGTACGTGCTGAATAAGCTTGTGCAAAGCAAATGCCACTCTGACATATGGCACCCTGCGCTGGCACAAGAAGGTGATGCAAGGGCCACTAGCTTCTTCTTTTGCATGCATTTCTTGCAATCTTACGCCACACCACCTTTAACACCCTTGAAACATTTTTGCGAACAGAACTTAATTTAGAAAAATGCTGGGCTAATTGGTGATCTTTCATACTAAAAAGATCTTGTTCCAAAACAAAACACACAAGAAGACGACACCACGGCTCCCGTGGTGTCGTCGTCTTTCTCGTGTGTGAGATTTGGCGCAAAATCTTTTTAGTATGCAAGAACTTAATTTCCGTATAACATGATGAAACCTTCGTAAGACCTTAGAACGAGCCTAAATGCATAAAGTTTACGAAAAGATCGTAAGAATTGGCAGACATGCTATACTAAACTGTTTCTTTATAAAAGAAAAGCTACAGTATCTATTGCATCTTGAATAAAGAAACGTTTGAATTTAGCAAGTTTTCAAAACTTATCTAGCGTCAGCCCCCCAGGGGCCCAAATTCTAGAACAAAACTTCAAATTCGTGACGTCCCAATTAAATTACTTGATGGCTGTGAGATTTCGCCAAGACATTCAGGAAACAATGTTCGGCATTCGTTTCTTTAATTATCAATTACAAACATTTTCTCACAATATGAATAAGAGCGGTTTTGGGAGAACATTTTGCCATTGTCAACTGGTTGCAAGCGGGTCGCAGAAGATATTTTATATTTATGGTTGCTCCTTCCTCATGTTCCGCACGTCTAAAGGCGCCCACACGTTTGACCTGTAGTTTTTACCATGGTGAACCCGCAACATGTACTTGACCGCGTGCCATCCTCAATCGGAAAAAAATGAACTCCCAGAAGTGTGCAGATGGTAGACCGGCCTCTGCTCGCTAATGGAGCAAAGAAGCGCAGCTTTCGTGGTCAGTCGACGAGGGTTACGAAAGCTGCGCAGAATGTCTGAGCAAATTTAAAAAAAAAGAGGGGGGGGGGGGTACTTTCATAGAATGACAATATCTTGCCATAACTTTTGAAAACACGTTTTTGCATGCCCAATCGTCTGCTGTTATTTTTGCTTCCATATGATAATGAAGGTTGGAACGGCGACTCGACTTGACGGCTCCGCGCCGGAAGTTCCTCGGAGGTTTCTTCATTCATTGCCTGAAAGAGGCAGCACCAGCTCCCAGAATTTGCAGAGAAACAAAGGGAAGAAGCAGAGACAAGTTTACAAGCGTTCTACTAAAGAATCACTTCGCTTTCCTCTTCCCAGTGTGAGTGGTTGAGAGAAGGGCCAACGAGTTTATTCATACTTGATACTGTTCAAGCTAAGAATTTAGAAAAACCACAAAGAGACACGAACGGTACAGGCTCTGTGTCCTGCCCCGTTGGCGTCCTGACCTGTTGGTGTCCCTTCGCGGTTTTCGTAAATTCTCTGCTTAAACAGTATTAATAAGTATGCATTAATTACAAAGTAGCCCAAACCAACGGGTTGCTGAGTTTATTCAGAAATGTCTGCGTAGACGCAAAGATAGTGCATTCTTGTATAGAGTATGTAATTTATACTACGGTGGCTGATTTCTGCAGCGCAAAATCACAGCGTGTCGAAGGACCATGGCGTGGTTTATTAACGTCGGAGAAGAAATTTATTTATTTATTTATTTATTTATTTATTTATTTATTTTCACAATACTGCGGACATCTGTCCAAGCAGGAGGGGGCTACATGAGCAAATACAAGAAAAGCAAACATAGAAATGTATACAAGTGATACAGTCAACAAGACAGATGAAGTGGGTGGTTGTAACAAGTGGGAATTTCCAGGTCGGGCATTCCAATCATTGATTGTTTTCGCAAAAAAAAAAATGAGTTTTTGAAAAGGTTTGTTCGTGCAAAGATCGGTTTTAAATACTGGCTACGTTTGTGGCGGGAAATTCGAGATGTGTCCTTAATTATATAGTCACGCGATTGTATTCCTGGTTTCCCGTAATAAAGCTGGCGAAAGAAATTTATTCTGGCAGTTTTTCTTTGATCAGTTAGTGGTTCCAATTTTGCGGCTTCCAGCATACTCGTTGGGGAATCACGTCGTTTGAAGCGCTTTAAATGAAGTGAGCGGCTAACCTTTGAATTCTTTCTAGTTTTTCAATACGTACCTACCCCTGTGTGAGGATCCCAAACGATACTCGAATATTCTATGAGAGGTCTAACATACGTTTTATAGGCTTTTAATCTTAATGAGGATGTGGAGTCACCTAATTTAAACTTTAGAAATCCTACTCTTTTTCGGGCTGCACAGGTTATATTGTCTATGTGAGGCACCCAGGATAGACGTGAACTTAAAGTTATCCCCAAGTATTTGCAGCTTTCTACTTTCCTAATCTTATTATCCTTCTTTTTGTACAAGTATTCTAGCTTTCTTAACTTATTTGTAATAAACATATCCACTGTTTTGTCATAATTAATAACCATATCCCATTCATTGCGCCATTCTGCCAACCTATCCAAGGTTTTTTCCAGAAAAAGCTGATCAGAGACAGTTCGAATGTTGCTAAATATAATACAATCATCTGCAAACAATTTGACACGAACAGGTGATTCCGCAATTTTAACTAGGTCATTATTATTCAATAGTACTGGACCAAGCACCCATCCCTGAGGTACGCCTGAAGTTACCCCCAAAAACCGGGAGCATAAAAAGAAATCGTAACGAAAAACGAGGCAGTACCTGCAGGCTACGAGGCGTCAACACCTCTCGGTGCTTTTCACTCGCGTCTTCATATGACACGCAACATAGGCGCGGGAAGGCTGCAGATTTGCTAGTAAGGAGTCAGCACGGCTGTATAACGATATGCTTGATCGAATGGACTGACCACCCAACGACTTCTACATCTGCGAAACTAGCTGCTCTTCGAGCTGCACTTTGTTTTGTCAATCGGGAACCACCTCGACAATGGTCAATTTTCAGCGACTCAAAGGCAGCCCTACAATCTGTACTATCAGCTCTGCGTCGCGGGCCATTCGACCAGCTCGTATTCGATATTAGATGCCTACTTCATACATCACATGAGAAAGGACATCACGTGACGTTTCAGTGGCTGCCAAGTCACTGCGGCGTCATCGGAAATGAAGACGCCGATAAAGCCGCTCGGACAGCTCTTGAAGACACACAGGAAGAGGCCATACCACTTTCACGGTCCGACGCAGCCAGCAGACTTCAAGTGCTTGCACGGGAGATCACGCTCTCTCTATGGTGCACACCCAGCAGCCAGACCAACCGCAGCAATCATCAACACGACCTGCCCTCCTTGATGCATCTATGTATGCCAACCGGACTCCGCCGAAGTGAGGCCACCCTGCTTTATCGCTTATGGCTAGGGGTGGCCTTCACGAAATCTTACTCGTTTCGCATTGGAATGGCCGACAACGCTCTCTGCAATGCCTGTCTTTGCGAGGAGACGCTGGAACACATTCTGTGCGACTGTCCTGAATATAATGTTCAGAGACAGTCCATGGCGTCCGTTCTAGCGCACCTTGACAATAGACCATTGTCAGTTGCAACCATTTTCACATATCGCCGACTGAAGTCATCGCAGCTGAAGGCGACGAAGGGACTACTTCGGTTTATGAAGGATACGGGCTTGGACAAGCGGCTGTGACAGTGATGTCACGTACCGCACAAGAGTGACAGACTGTAACCAACGATGTGTGTGCCGTGTTATGTGCCCTCTATCTCTTCTCCCCATCTTTCATCCCCCCCCATCCCGCTCCCATGTGTAGGGTAGCAAACCGGTTAGGCAAAACTGGTTAACCTCCCTGCCTTCCTTCTCCACTTTTTCCTTCCTTCCTTGATCGAATGGGCTTCGACGTCCCAAAGCAGGCGACGAGAGGCGCAGCTGTGCGAGGTTGCAAATTAATTTGGACCCCCTGGGGATCTTAACGTACACGTAAAACATGGTTACACGAGTGTTTTT
This sequence comes from Dermacentor variabilis, assembly GCF_050947875.1. Classification (NCBI taxonomy): domain Eukaryota; kingdom Metazoa; phylum Arthropoda; class Arachnida; order Ixodida; family Ixodidae; genus Dermacentor; species Dermacentor variabilis. The sequence goes on along the minus strand of NW_027460280.1, from coordinate 40,065,914 downwards.
TTGCAAATCGCCCCGTATCTGGACGTGGCCATCGCAGCCGAGAATCGAAACCACGACCAAAGCCACTGAACCACTGCTATACGTCAGCAGATTAAAAGGAGACTAGTCAGAAACACCAGTTGAGTCGCATTAGTCCTTGTACAAAAAAAAAAGAAAAGAAAAAGTCCTCTCCTATTGTGAGATGGAGGCGTGATAAGGCTAGAAGGGACGCGGAAAACAAAAGACGGGCGGTGACGCCACCTGGAAGTTCCGGCGGCGTCATGATTGTGAGCGTGTCCACCGGAGCCTATAGGTAAATTTTTATCGGTAACTATGGGCTACGTTATAGTCTCAAGAAGCCAGAGATTGATCTAACAAGTTTTGAGAAGTTTCGCGAACTTCCAGAACGGCTCAAGTTCGAGGAAATACTTTAAATCACTTGCGTGACGATGAAGTACCGACGCCGGAATTTCGGCGGGAAATTCGAAGACTAGAACTTTGGCCCGAATGTTCCCTTCTGTGGCCATGAACTTGTTATCGCGACATTAATGAAGATAGATTTCTGAGTGCATATTTTATTAATCTGAATTGTATTTCTCTTTAATGTCCCTTTAAGGACTGCTATTGTTCTTTTCAACCCCTCCTCTTATACCCTCCAGCGCTGATATGGTAATGTAGGGCATGTTTCTCAACATCTCCGTGTGCGTGCGTACGTGCGCGTGTGCGTGCGCGTGTGCGTGTGCGTGTGCGTGCGCGTGCGCGTGCGCGTGCGCGTGCGCGTGTGCGTGTGCGTGTGCGCGTGTGCGCGTGTGCGTGTGCGCGTGTGCGTGTGCGCGTGTGCGTGCGCGTGCGCGTGTGCGTGTGTGCGTGTGCGTGTGCGCGTGTGTGCGTGTGCGTGTGCGTGTGTGCGTGTGCGTGTGTGTGTGTGTTGCTTTGAAAGGGCGTAATTTGTTTGCGACGCTATGTAGCGGCGAACACGTATACGTTCGAAGCTCGTGTCTCGGCGTGCATACGGGCGTGGTCCTACTCTAGAAAATGGATGCGGTCGAGCCTCCAAGATGAGGACCGCAGAATTGGATGGGTAGAAACGGAGGTGGTGTCTACTTTGACAAGAGCCCGTTGTCGGAGACACGCATTAAAGAAGCGAGACCAGCGACGGCCGCCGAAATCATTACTAGAGCGCGCACAGAATGTAGTGCCTCGGATGTAAAACTTTCTACACTCATTTTTAGTACGTTCGGGCAATTGCTTACGTGCGCTATATTGCATTCATGCCGGGACAGAGCCTGTGAAAAAAAAAAGAAAAGAAAAAGCGTTCCAGAATTCAACGGGAACCAACCAAACCTTGCGGTAAGTAAAAAAAAAAGTTATATTGATGGGTGTTCTTTCGAATAGTTAATGGCTGCAAGCTTTTTAAGTAATGGTGGTAATTCATTCTGGAAGTTAAATGGTGGAAAGAGACCGTAGGCGAGGAATAAACCGTGGTTTTCTGTATATTACGTAAGGGCCTTTTTTTCTTTCCTTTAACTGGTTTATACGTTATTCTGAGCAAATTACTAAGCACATTGCTAATTTGGTTTTATGTCATGAAGGCGGAAAGTCGCGCTAATTGGGAACTGTTCATGATTAAGACAAGGTAGAGCGGAGGCGGGTACGGCGCGAAGAAGAAAAACAAAATGAAAGCGCTCACTCGCAAGCCTGACAAATCGAGAATACAAAACGTGTCAATTAACGAATCTAGCCGCATGAGGGACTCGTTTATACATAATGGACTTGCCGTACTGAAGAAATCGTTCCTTGCTCAGCTTCAATTATTTCGTTCGGCTCACTTCTGTTTTGTTTCACACCGTTTGATATGGAAATTGTGAGACATCATGTACTTCGGTTATGCTATTTTCATGCATTTGTGCGAGCAAATAAATATAACAAAGAATCGTCATCATTTTTGATAAGCGGTCCGTTTCAGAAATTGCCTTACAGCGACTGCTTCAATACGATTACGGTGCACACTGCATATTTGTAAAACAGCACACTGAACCAGTTCACGGCTGTGCAAAACTTCAAACAAGTCGTATAGAGCAAGTTCTGGCCAACCTAAGAATCGGCCTTACCGCAAACGCTCTTTGCACCACCATTAAAGCCGAGCTTCGCAGAGGAAGAGAGGTAATTGGACCGCGATGTCCTTTCCACGAAAATGCCGAAGCAGCTACCGCGAGAAACACAAGGTCTTGTGAGAAGGCCGAAAACAAACACAGTGGTGTCGACTCACAAAAGACATCTCTTTTTTTTTTTGTGTGTGTAAACGAGACAAATGGGGGTGAATATATGCGCAATGTGCCAGCAACAAGCCACTACGAATTGTTACATGGGGTCGTGCAAGGCCCGGGACACTCCGCAAGCGCATGATAGAAGGGATACCGGGAGAAATCAAGCTGACCACAATGGAAGATCGGACTCGACCTCAACGCAGCAAGACGTCTTCTTCGTGCGGACTCGCTTAATTAGTCTACGACGAGTACGATCAGACTGCGGTCTCCAAGGGCACAAACAGCCGAGGCTTGCACAAGAAGTTCACGCGCACTCCCTAATGTCTAGGAAGTTGGCGCAATCTTATTTTAGTGTAATTTTGAAAGTGGATACATTGCACATTAAATTTCTGCCAACTGCGCCTCGACGTTCCTTACGCGCCTTTCTTCTTGTATATCGTAAAAAATCATGCAGATGCCACACTATGTTGTGCCAATCGGTGTAAGCGAATCTTAGACGAGCCTGTCGGACGAAACTGCGGTACACGATAAGAGATTCCCAGCGGAATTCGGCGACGGACGCGTCCCACAACCGTCCTCCGACACAACTTCGGGCCTTGCATAAACACGATACAGCACCACCACTGATTAAAACACCTAACCTTCAGACGCCACAAAGACAGCTTCATAAAGACGGGCAGACATCTCAAAGTCCCTCTTAGGTCTCACTCACAAAACCTTTTTCCGTGCGCTGGCATGTGACGACAGACAGGCGACGCAGGAGCCGTCCAGCTCCACCGCCAGCCACCCCTAGCGCGTTGTGTTCATGCACATCGGACGAGATAGCGCTGAATATGCCACTGTGTGCAACGAGTGCCTTGTCATGGACTCCCATATCGCGCGATCTCGGAGGCCACGGCCTTTCGTGCTTGCGTTTTTCATTCGCTGTCAACTGACACCAAGCAATGCAGAACCCTCCCAACTCCATCGCCACTTGACGCCACGCTTCCGTGCGCGTTAGTTTTTTGCTCAACCGGCGATGATGCCACTGTGTGCGACGATCGCCTTTCGTGCTTGCTTATTCTGCCCACAGCTAGGTGAAGCGATCTAGGCTAATACCACCTACATAGCACAAGGCCTGTTCACTCCGATCCATGACGTCATGCTATCTGGCCCGACTGGCATAGAATCTAATGGGGATGCTGCCGAGTAAGCAACAGTGATTTCGATGTCACCGCTTTCGTCACGCCAGCCCTGGGGCGCTATTCTGGACATTCCGCCATTTTCTTCGACGCGTGACGTAGGCGCGACGCAAAGAAAATGGCGCTGGTGGGCCCGTTTTGCTTACGTAACGTGACGCCAACTTGACGTTTCGCCTAAGAAACTGAAATGAAGGCACTGAATGTGGCATTATCAGTAAAGCAAAACAGTTTTCCTCCGCAGTAAAAATAAAGCACCTATCTCAAAGCGTACGATTATTCCGTCGAAAACGCTTCCCGCTTCCGTCGTCTGCTGCGTACAAGCCGTCGTCTGCTTCAATACCTAGGATGCGTGTCCCCGGAAAGTGGAATGAGTCATCGCATGTTGGCGCCAAAGCGCTTGTTTTCTTGCTTGAGACAACATACGCGACCTACCAGTGGCGATGCGCGCACGTTCTAGGCAACGTTATCGCTATCTCATGAAATGCAGGTGACTCAGCCCGACTCGGCTCGCTGAGAAACGACCGAATATCACCGATAGCGTTGCGCGCGCCAGAGATATCCACTAGCGCGACGCAAGCGCCGGCGCTGCCATCTCTTGTTCGTTTCGCTGGTTACTCGCACCGCGGAAGGAAACTTCAAGGCGCCGCCTTGCGTACATTTCTTTTTATAAATTAGAAACAGGCCGTTGTCATAACTTCTGATTGTGCGAAAAGGCATTAATCTTGATTACAATACAAATGCAGCAGTGAAAAGTGGACAACATTGCCGAAAGTTTGCTATGTTCAACCAATATTATTTCGTGTAAACACGTTCTTTTAAAGAACGGTGGCCCCAAACACAAATGCCAACACCACCCGACAGCGATGCAAATACTATCAGCACGCGTTATGAACAAAAGATTTTCGAGGCGCCAAACGACGGGGAAAATGTGGCGATACGCATTCCTCTCGGCTGCCATTGCATATGGCTGCTCATTAGCATAATTCGAGCGGCTCGTCGCAGCAAAAATTATGGCGGAAAATCTCAGCAATGGCGGCCCAGCGCAACGTCACGCATCGTCAAAATTACGTTTACGAAACAGCCCTTCCTGTGACACTTCTCATGAGATATTCCTTCAGCCAATCAGCAAGCTGATATGGTGCGTATCTTGGATCGCCACCACATATTCGCGCAATTGCAGATGCACTGCACTGGCTTCTGCACGCTACCGCTCACATTCTTTTTGAAGCACTAACATCACAATATATCTGCCAAGGACCGCAAAAATGTATTAATTCATAAAATTTGCAGCTTCACGTCACGTTTCGTCATCTTGATGAAAACGCAAAATGATATTTCGCAAAGCTTCCGTTTCCCGGCACAAATTTCAAGGCACCTTAGCTCGCCACAGCCAATCAGAGAGTCAAGATGGCGGATAATGGCGGCCGTGCAGCCGCCATGCGTGTCGAGAATAGCACCTCTGGCCAGGTAGCATGACGTCATGGACCGGAGTGAACAGGCCTTGTGTTATCTAGGTGGTGTTGCCCAGGCAATGCAACAGCCTCCCAAATCCACCGCCAGGTAACGCCACTCTTTTCTGTGCGCTGGGTTTTGGCTCAATCGACCAAGCTGCGACCGTGTACAACAAAGGTGTTTAGTGCTTACGGCTGTGGCCAATACGGCAGCTACGCTGAAGTATCAGCTGAAGTGCATGTGGTTCAGATGAAGCCCCATTACTTTCGATTAGCTACCTGTTCTCAACTATCGTGTTAACGCTATTATTTTCTTCTTTTCATAGTATTTTTCTTCTCCACTTCTCTTCTTTGTGACCTGACTCAAACGCGTTTTAGCATCGGGACGATATATTTTCGGTGGAAGGACGTCTGTTTTACGTGTTCATTACATAATCATCATCATCAGACCGGGCGTCTATTTTCGAACTGGTTGTGGGTAGAAGACGACGAGAACACTGTTGGCTGTTGTGGCCGTCTCAGTAAAGGCGCCATTCGCTGCCGGTAGACTTCTCTCACCGTTTCTCTCGCGACAATATATATATATATATATATATATATATATATATATATATATATATATATATATATATGTATGAACGAGAGAAGGGAAACCGACCGGTTAGATTTTTGTTACTGATGATATACAGCCAGCAGATGCCTAGGACAGCATCGACGAAATTAGCGGTGAAATGGAGACGTAAAAAATAATACAGAAAAGTGAAATGAAAATGGACGAAAAGTTAGCTTGTCGCAGGTGGGAGACGAACCCACAACCTCAGCATTACGAATGCGCTGGAGTACCAAGGGTATTCCAGATCCGACCACCTTGGCTTTCAGTGGCGCTGGTTAACACTCCCAGGTGTTGATCTAGTAAACATAAATACCTAAGTTAGTGGAGGAACTGATGGCCGTTACTACAGCACAATTGGCAGTGCAACGCATGTGTAATGCGGAGGTTGTGAGTTCATCCTGCACCGGCAACAAGTTATCTTTTCGTCCCCTTTGATCTCCCCTTTTATTTATTATTTTCTACATTTCCATTTCACAGCTAATTTCCCCGATACTTTCCTTGCCTTCATTGTCTGTTGGCTGTATATTGCCACGTAGTATATAGTGACGGTGAAGAAAGCAGCGAAGTTGGGAATGACGAAATCATCGTTTTACTGGGCGAACCTCTGCCCTCAAAATAGGCGACACTCAAAGTACGGCGATAGCGGCGAACTCAATCGGCGATCGTCGAAAATCTGGTCTACCGGTCAAGCGCGTCGGCTTCTCTGCGTGAGTCCTCGAACGCTCCAAAGTAATGGCTGGTGCCCGTGTGTCCTCCAGAAAGTTCTGCACAATTCGCGTCAGACATGCAGTCAGTTTGCAGAAGCTTAGGTGACAACAGACAGCAGGTAGAACCACCGATAACATGCAAGAAACTTCCGGTACATGCAGGCGCGTCCTGCGCTGAGCGATAGCATTTCGCATATATATATATATATATATATATATATATATATATATATATATATATAATTACGGCCATATAAAGCCAACATGCAAGAAAAGCATAGGTGTCACTAGCTGTAACTGAATATATTGAGAATATGGGGAATTTACGCGTACATATATATTTTGATCCAAAATCAAGAAAGCGGCTGGCTGATGTCCCCCCCCCCCCTTTTTTTTTCTCTCTCTCCTTTTCTCTCTTTTCTTTTCTCCCCACATTCCCACTTTCCCGCTCTTGTCCCTTCGTCTTGGGAACCACGCTCACAGACGTCAGGCGACAGCGCTCATACTCTTTGAAGTCTCTCCTTTTACAACCAGCCGTCACCGACAACGACCGCACGTGACGTCCCTGCACTAACCCTTTAAAACTAACATGCCGAGGATGACGAGGCCGCCTTTGACGCAGATAGGCCCTCCTACTGAAACGTTAGCCAGCCTTTCTGAGGCACCTTATCGCTGTTTATAATCTTTATACCACAATATATATTTTGAGGATGCGTCTATTCGGCGACACGAACCAGTGTTAGACCGATCGACCGGCCTAGGCCAAACCAAATTCTTGCACTTGCCCCGCTAAGCAGACTTATAATAAACTGAGTTGAACGGTAATAAACGTATATTAACACGAGGCTTACTTTCCCGATGCTAGAATCATGCCCATCAAGCCAACGAGCAAACCGTAGCCACGGCGTCATTTCGTTCGCCTCTTTCGATCGTCAGCGCATCTAGCAACAGCGCGCTATATTATCTCTGGACTGTTAAAAAAACCTTCGACAGCGTGACATACGATGCAATGTTGCAGAGACTTGCTCACGCATGCTGTGGCGCTCGAATGTAGAATTATGTTCGCGCGTTCCTACGCGGACGCTCCTACTGCCCACAATTCGCCGATGCCCCGACATCACCCGCATAATCGCACTCTCAACGCGGCATACCGCAAGGCTCGGTTCTCTATTCTCTTCAACCTCGCCATGTGGGTCGTTCACCGCGCCCTCGAACCGCTAACCTCCATCCGCTACACTATCTATACAGACGACACAACTATCTGGTCTTATCTATAGGCTCAAGGGATATATACAAGACTTTCAACAGGACGCCCTTGCTACCGCTTCTGCTGCCACCAAAACAATCGGGATCTCTTCCTCACCTGCTAAATCTGCTCTCCTCCTTGTACATCATCCTCGATGGAAACCCCCTCTCCTAGCACCACTGCTGGATCGTCATCCCATTCTACTAGTAAAATCCATAAAAAATTATCACCCCCTTAAAACCGATGGTGGAGCCTCTGTGGCGGTCCGGCAGATTCAGCAAGGAGAAATAATTTTACACCTAATGCGTCGAGTCACTAACCATGCTAGCAGCCTACGTGAATCTGAACTCATTCGTCTTCGGGACGCATTCATTCTATCTCGCTATCGCTACCATGCTTCATTATTTATCTCTTTGCCAACAGGAACTTAATCGTCTTGACACACTCGTACGCAAAGCAACAGCAATTTTAGCAAAGTGTAGAAAACCATTTCTAAAAGCCAAGCACCGACTAGCCCGGCAGCAGACGCAACTAAACAACAAAAGTTGATTTGGGTCTCCCAATCAGTGCGAGCGACGACAGCCACGCTCAGTTGGGCGTCCACAACACTACAGAAGAGATCATCCTGACTCACTGTCGCAACCAGGAACTTCGCCAGAGCACTGCCACTCCGGGCGCCACATCCTGGCCAATGCCGAATTCTCTGTCTCCACGTCCCTCCCTTCCACCACCTCTACCTCACTTTCGTCATCCTGCGCGGCATTTCTACGAATGGCGCCATTACCTCGCAACTTGAACCCATGTGTACACACGCAACGCCGTGCGGCTAGAATTCGCCCCCTCCCCCCATTTTCAGCATTTCATCTACCGTAATCCAAATCATCATTTCTAGTACACGGACGCTAGCATCTCCTCACTCAGCTCTGCCACGGTGGTTCTTTCGAGCAGCTATGCTATCCTTCATAGGGAAGTCCTCTCGGTTACAGATCTCATACTTGCTGAACTGCATGCCATAGTAGCGGCTTGCCGTTATCTTTTCACCTCCCCCCCCCCCCCCACCGTCACTCCTCACTTGCCCATGATTTTCACAGACTTAATGGCCACCTGTCTTCGTCTCTTATACGCCTACACTTCTGACACACATTTTCCAATGTAGTCTCCTTACACCCGTTGAAATCGTGCGGGTACCTGGCCACGCGGGACTGTCGGGGAACGAACGGGCTAATCGGCTCGCCTGTGACACGCTTTGCTGCAGGCTCCCGAGTTTTCCGGACCAAGGCCACACAATTCCCGACCTCCTAATATTTCTCTCCAGCCCCATCGACTTGCCTGCCGCGTGTTTCCGCCTTTACAACTCAGTCTTGCGCACACAGCGTCCTTGTCCGACAAGCTTAGGCGGGTCCTCTTCTTTCTCTCACGCGTCTACATTTCCTTCGCGCATTCGCGGAAGGACTGCTTCCGCGATGTCGCAGATGTGGCAGACGTCCCAATGGCTCTCATATACTGTTATTCTGCCCTCCTCCCCACCCTTCCCCCCAAACATCCATCAACTTATCCCCTATCCCTACGGTTGCTTGGTTAACTTTCCCAGCATCATTGCTGGCTCACCAGCACCTGGCAACCTTCATCGCTGAAGCGATGAAAGGCGTGCCTGGCGGGAACCTGGACTCAGGGACCCTCTCCACTACTGCTACTCGTATCTTTTCATTTAATATAGCGTGTCATCATGATCTTCATCGATCGTCAGCGAAATGCAACGGTCTAAGCGGCACTGTGGCCATAGCGGCGTTTCAAGAGCGACACAATCGCCGCATCACGGGGTCCTGTCGTGTTGGTGAAATTGTGAGTCTGCCGAAATGCCTATTTGTCGACTTACCACGTCACGTATGTTGACGCAATGCACCACTCGTGCCATGCTTACGTGTCCGAATAGTTTGAGTTTCTCGAAGTTCGAGACGGTTGCCCGTGGCCGTGGGCCCAATTCGGTGCTCCTGCACGCAACCCGAAAGCACAAGCTTTCGCAGGAACTCGGTCTTACAGGAATGTCTGAGCGCCGCTCGTGATGCCGCTCGGTAAACACGGTCAGCCTTGTTGCCGAGCACAGAAGTCTACTTTGCGCTAACGAATGCAACCCGAGCCGGCGGCGTGGCACGCGGCTTACGCGGTGCTCGTGTTGCAGCCAGTCTCGCAAATATGCTCTCGCCTTTGCTATCTTCTATGAGAAAGGCACGTGGCTGGATGGCAACGAGGCTCGCGTAGAGTCACGTGGCTTATTTGGATTAGTCGAATTCTAGCGACGCGTATATTTGAGGAAGCAGGTCAAACTCTTACGCTCCAGGCACATAGCAAACGAGAAGAAAAAAAAACGGAGGGTGGGGGGATAGAGAGAGAGGCGTACGACGCCCCCTGACAAAAGGACGGAACGAAAAAAACAAAAGAAAGATATTCACCCCCACATTGTTTAATGAATCGTTTTTGATATGTTGGAGCAAGCTTTCCGTTGTAATTCAGTAAGCCAGTTACTTATTAATGAACTACGATACTAAATAACATTTATTAAAAAAATATTTTTGTTTGGGGGGGGAGGCGGTGCGTGTGTACTCTCCGCTGTCAGAAATAAAGGTCGGAAAGTTCGCATTTTCCGTCATATGGAATGTTGCTTTGGGTTTTGTGGGGTTAAGGTTGTCGAGCGTTCTTAACAGAGGCGCACTAGTGTACGCTTTCACACATAGACGCCAGCACGTGGCAGTTTCCATGCAGTATACAATACTAATAGCGAAAACAGCATTCGCGACGAGCCGTACGTTGGCACGTAATAGACATGTCTCTAAAGAAGGGTCACGTTAAGCTCGGTCTCCGTGAGCGGGAATATTGTCCGCGCACGAACGATATAGCCTATGTATAGACATCGCCCGCTTTCAGAGGTCTCACGCCAAGTTGAACCGTGCGACGTACGTCGAGTACGTCGGTCTCCATTGGCTAACAATGCTCTCACAAGTCGCACCATCGCCCATGCAAAATTCGTGTCTTTCGTTTGCTGCATCAAATAGTTGCGCAATCCGCGCTTTCACAGCGAAGCTTGCCGGCATTTGCCGGCAAGAAAGAATACGACGAAGAATCAGACGCACAGGGGCAGACTCCTTTGGTTCGATGGCATGCATTCGTGCTGCTCTTCAGTGCGCTGTGCCGGCATCTTGAGCGTCGCGCACGATTTCTGCATTCGCGCGTGTAACCCGGCGAATACATCAGTGTCGCGCTTTGTGTATCGTTCTGACTGATTGGGCGGAGCTGGTGTACTCGCATTATAGAGCAACGACGCGGCAGACGGTGCAGAGGAGCCGAGACGAGGCCGCCCGTCAGGTTTATCCTCGTCAGCTTGCACAATCTGTCCTGCTGTCTTGCCATCACGGGAGATTTCCAGCAACGTGCGTTTTGCAAGGCCGTCGTTCGTGCGACTTCCCCGTATGCCCACGAGGCATGACGGATGCTGCGCAGTCGTACAGTAAAAAGGGCGCCGCTATAGACTCCCCGCTCAAAAAAAAAAAAAAAAAATAAAGGAGATAGACGGAGATGAGGAATAATGGAGAGGGACAAAAACGCAGTATCTTGATTGATGAACTGAGGTTGTTGACAGTGAAGCACATCGAAAAGAATCATCTGTATGTGCTCGCGCATGGCGGGATCCTTCACACACGCAATCAGGTCATGGCTGGCGTTGCATATTATTCCGGCAAAATTTCAATCTGCGCACTTATTCTCTCTCTTTGCATCTAGGCTCAAACTTCGCCTACGGGAGATGCTGTTGCATCATACTCTATACAGTACAGTGTTTTGAGGGGAAACACATAACCACACTTTTCGGGAAGCTGGTTGTAGAAGCTAAAAGGAAAAAAAAAGTAGGGAACGTCATTCAAAACGAAAGAACAGATAAATAAATAGCAATACGAGAAAAAGTTAGAAAGTCGTGCAAGTATGAAACAGTTGTTTATTTTTTTTCTTTTAAATTGGAGATATGCCCCTAATAATACGCACTAATAAATAGAGCGTGTTAGCTGAGCCTTTATGGTCGGTTTTCCACAGCGTGCACGACCTATGAAAGCCAAAAAGTGACACACAACATTCTCTGCATGCGCTGCATAATATCGACCGTGAATAACAAGGGCGCCCAACTCTACGTTTCCGTAGGGATGCGCACCAGCAATGTCTGAAGGAGGTGAACACTCGAAGGAAGGTTGTTAGATGTGTTTCTTTATAAACTAAAGAAAAAGTGCGATTTGAAGTGCGTTTCGGCACAAAGCAGACAGTGTAAATTCTCTCCAAAATGCGAGCAATTTTCCGCAGAAGCTTGCTTGACCTTTATTCGCTGCGAAGTAAGGTGGTGTAGCTGTTTTTTCATATGCAGACAGAAACCGTATAAGTCAGCCGTTCGGACGCCATGACAGTGCTGTGCAAGTATTCGACGATGTATCCTAATCAACTACACGTTCGCGTCACAAAGAGCTGAGAGGAACATGAGTAGGCAATAAGCGTAAGAGTTGACATCACAGTTGTGGAGCGGGACCCTCCATTCTATTCCCTCTCAATACCTGAGTGGCAGTCCATGTAATTCGATTCCTTTTGACTGCACGAAATGGTGAGGGCTGGGCCATTCCCACTCCTTGAGTGGCTGAGCTGGTCCACTTTATTCCTCCAATTGCAGTAAACGAACGCTTTATCTGTTATTCTTTACGCCTTGCGCTAAACGACAACAACAAAAAAGGTTTTAAGAATTTCACAAATGATATTACGTAATATGTTTTCGCTATTATTATTAATGTTACATACTATTTCATTCGCCTGGCAACAACGCTCTTGAGAGCGTTGTTGCCAGTAATATCTGTAATAATTATTAGAGTAAATTAATGTACCAAACAATCTTACACCGTGTCCGCCTTAGAGGCTAAGTTCAATTATTTGAGGAAAAAGAAGGCAAGCAAAATTAAGATGGAGGTCTTCAAGAAAAATGCTGCTATTGTAGTAAATGAGTTCAAAGCCGAAAGATTCGCAGCGTTATTCTTTCATATTTCTTTGGGTGCATCGGTACATTAAGGTGTAAAATATTCCAGCACGTCTCTCTGACAGCGTGTTAAACCGCGCCTCCTCGATACGCGACAGTGCGAAAAAACATAGCGCGCGTTCCAAATCCCCGTAGTCTCGAGCAGGGTGTACCCGTTTGCGATGCCGCCGTTCTTGACCTGCTCCCTTTGTTGTAGGTCAAGCATGCCCTCGCTAAATAAATAACTCTTGACAACTTAACTCTTTAGGTAGATGTTACTGAATTAAATAAAACTGAGGATTTAGTTAACTTCTTGGCTCAAAACAGAATAATTAACCCTAACTGAAATTTGCTATTTTTAAATGTACTGCAACATTGTAACGAATAAAGGTTTCCGGGTCCTCAGAAGCGTATTATGTGTCAAATACCGCGTTGTTTATAATTACCGTGGCAGAGGTAGTCAGCTATAGGTAGAAATTGGAAGAGCCGTATTGAGTAAAAAATGAGAAGTTGGCCAAGTATAGTTCAGTTAAATCGGAAAATTTCCCGGTTTTGCAGTCTCTCTTGTGGGAGAGTAGTTTCGGTATCGCTGCGAGCGGACGCACCGTGTATGGGCTCCTCCTTCGAAGTCCACAGCGACCGGACGTTTCGACTTGAGGCTCTCAACATTGCCACCATCGTATCCGGGAAGGTGAGCTGCCCATTTTGAGCCCACCCGGTTGTCACTATCCCGCCCGGGTCAGATTTTCGGCCTTTTCTCCGTCTCCCTGGTGCACGCCGAAGCTAGGCCTGTTCTAGGCCTAGCGTCCGCGGCCCCCACAGCCCACTCAGCCATGGAATACCAAGTAAACGACACTGACATCGACCCCGCCGAAGCCCTAAACGGACAATGGCAGACTGTCCTGCGTCTCCGCAACCAGTACCGCCCGGCGACGGCCACTCACTCTCCCCAAACGGAACCCAAGGGCGGCGTCGGCCATTCAGCCGCCGAGAAATCCCGAGCTGCGGCGCCGCCAGCTGCGTACGCGACGCGCACCTCTCCCGCAGCTCTCGCGGGGAGACTTCAAAATCGTAGTTCGACCACGCGGCGGTTTGGACGTAACACGGCTGTTTGGACGAATTCATTTCATTCCTGTAAGTTGCACGTGCACATTCTTTACAGTTGCTTAACTTCCTTTTTATTATTGCTTTTAATAATGTTCATATTTTAAAGTGTAACAGTACATATTCCCCTGGCGCTAATGTTATTCACCCGAATTTCAGTGCGCTCGTACTGATTATGCATGTATGAAGATCTATTCATGCCCAGGGAAGTGGATTTATACCACGTGTTGTATTAATGAAGCTACTTACGAAAGCTTATTGTTTGTACTGCGGATGTGTGTGATGCCGATGTTGCCTGGTGGTGGCCCCCTTGGCGTCGTCAAGCTGTATGTTTACAGCTTTCTTGCCAGGGTGGCCGTCAACACTGTACTTTGTACATGTTGTAAATAAACTTGACTTGACCAAGGAGACCCCTCGAACGCTCTTCGCAGCAATATGTGATGCGACGAAAATCCCCCTGCAGGAAGCGCTCGCTCAGGACCTGGTGCGGCAGCAGCCAACAAACCATACCTTGACGATCAGCACTCGAGAGGAGGCTCGAGCTCGGGCTTATGCCCAAATAACGTCAATCCGCATCGGCACGAGCGCAACTGATGTCACCGCATACCTCGCTCCGCCCGATGATGCCGTGAGGGGCGTCATTCACATGGCCCACAGTGGTGAGTCGCACGGTGAAATCCTGAAAGGACTTGTTCCGCTCAATCCTCAACTAACAATTATTGACGCTCGGCCCTTGGGGAAAAAGCGATCCATTATGATCACTTTCGCCACCGGCTTCCTGCCCGAAGCTGTCCGCTTTTGCGCGGGTATTCACACTTGCTTTCCTAGTCGACCCAAAATGGAGGCTTCCTACAACTGCCGCCGTATAGGACACCGCCAGGATGCCTGTCCCGCCCCAACTAGCGCACGTTGCCACAATTGCGGTGGTAAGCACACGTCAACGGAACCCCCAACCTGTACGCCCAAGTGCATCGTCTGTGGGGACGGGCATCACACTGTGAATATTCAATGTAAGTACCGGTACGCCCACCCGCCACCACGCACTACCCAGCCAACCACCGGACGCCAGTCAAGAACCCCGGAGCAGAAGCCAGCCATTATGGGTGGCAGTGGCAATGGCTAGTGCAAAGAGGGAATCAAAGCGGTGGTGTTTGTCTTGTCGACGACTGCAGATATTGATAATGTAAAGACCAGATGCGTTATTTTTGTGAGGAATAATTTTTAGGAAATCTTGCTCCATATCAACGCTGTCGAATTGCGAGTGATTGGCATGATGTGTTTTTGCGTAAGAATTTCCGTGTCGAGCCGGGATACCTTATTGGTCTGATAGACGTTATAACCTGGGAAGCTGATTGGTCCGTGCGTTTCCTGAAGCGCAATGACTGTTGGGAGATTAGAAGAGGAGGCTATAGAAACTTGAAGGTGTGCTATCTTTTTTTGGAACCCCATAGAGTTCCATCGCCACAATTCAAAGTCGGAGTGAGTCGGATTATCGGCCATTGTTAAGCGCAGCTGATGGAGAGGCGATTGAAGCAGGTGCAGCTATGTTAGGGTGATTTGCAGTGACTCCAGCTATCCAACTTGTAGTTTGTTGGACATGTGCTTGTACGAAGTCAATAAATTTTCGAGCCTTTCATTCTTGGCTGCGTAATCTGTATTAATTTTGTCAACTGCGATGAGTATATTATAAAATTTAGTCTCCGAAGAGGTTAGCCTATCGTTATATTATAAGATTGTCTCGTCCAAGGCCTCCTCTGATAGCGGAGTGCTCGCAGTTTTACGTTTACCGGGGGCAGGGTGAAGCGGTCCCCCTTCAGCGGAGGGGCTAGTATTCATGGGGCGATGTGAAGAGGGTTCAGGTATACGGCTGACGGATGATGTATCGAAGGGATGGATTTAGAGGGAACGGTTTGAGTGGTTGAAACAGAGGTGTGACGAGATTGGAGTTCTAGTTTAATTCTTTTAATTTCGGTTCTTAGAATTGAATGTTCTTTAAGGAGGAGGGATTCAGTGTTACCAGTCTGATTTTAGGAGGAGCTGGAAGAGGCTACCTGAGCCCAGCTTACCTGGGGTGGGTTGCGCGAGGAGTTGGCGAAAGGTGGGCTTGGTGATAGGGCTGGCCAGGGGACGTCTTGGGTTGCGGAGCGAAGGCCGCGTTCCTTGCTTTTTCTCCGACTTCTTCGTAGACTTGGGTCGTGAGTGCGGTCGAGACTGGGAGATCGTCTCGTTGGTGAAGTGTCTTGCTTGTTCCTTGGATGTGTAGGGCGCGGCTTCAATCTTTGTGCAGCGAGAAGCCGGTTTGATGGTTTCCATTGCACACAACACAGATGGCGCAACATTCGTGGTCGATGGGTGCATCTTTTACTCCGTACTTGGGGCACAATGTGTCCCCCGCGAACTCTTAGAATGATTTTAGAATCACTGTGGGGCAGCGGCGGGGGCTTTGGTTCTGCTTTTGATTGCGTCTTCTGAGACACTGCAGGGTTTGCTGGTGGCGAATGATGTTGACGTTGTCTTGAGGGGCTATCGTGGATCTCGCGCCAGGAGCGCGCGCCATCGACGCCAGCTGCGTCGCGCGCCGTTCCTCTGCTCATGCTAGTGGATTTAGGCCTAGCAGCGATACGGCCAGCCGAGAGCCCTAAAGAGGGTTGGGGCTCGCGTAACGGATCGTCTAAGTCGGAGTTGCAACCC
Source organism: Dermacentor variabilis (assembly GCF_050947875.1). NCBI lineage: Eukaryota > Metazoa > Arthropoda > Arachnida > Ixodida > Ixodidae > Dermacentor > Dermacentor variabilis. The sequence continues at coordinate 40,049,640 of NW_027460280.1, read as the reverse complement.
CCCCCCCCCCGAAAAAAAAAAAAGCTGGCACGAAATGCCGATAACGCTCACATAGGGCAAGTGAAGAAATCAGGGCGTTTGGGATCATCGGGCAGGCACAAAAAGAAAAAAAAAATGCAGGAGCCTAGGTAACAAGTGACCGCTCGTACCGAGACGCTGCGGCGTTCCCTTTATTGCGGAATTTCGGGCTCCCGTTCCATACCCATGCCATCTCTGCCAGACTGGTGCCATCATTCGATCCCCATTCCATTCCGGGTGTCTGAAGATATGAAATGATTACGGAATAATTCAAACTCTGGATTTGCCACTCCGCAACTCCGGTCAGCATGTCATGTTGAGTGCGGCACGCATAATAACTCAAGCTGTGCACTCTCCTGTGTTCAAGACACGTTCAGCAAAGCGCCGGAGGGATCGCAGAGAAACTTTCGCTTTAAGAACGGCTGAGTGTGCGGTATTCCGGTTCTTCCTTGAGCAGTCCAAGTGCCTCTACAGCGCATCACAGAATAAAGACCATAATTTTTTTTGTTCACGTGAAGTATTTGTAGACATGTATTACGTCAGGATTGCCGTACGATACTATCGCCGGCAGGTGTTTCAGGCAGGGCGCACGCTTTCCGAAATTTCCCGCAGTACCTTGACAAGTTAAGCGGAGCGCTCGAGTTGAGGTGACGAATCGATCTTGTGGCGCGCTGTGGTTGCTTAGTGGCTCTGTTGTAGCGCTGCTTAGCACGATCGAGGTCGCGGGATCAAATGTCGGCCTCATTTTGATTGGGGCGAAATGCAAAACGCCCGTGTGCCGTACAATGGGTGCACGTTAAAGATCTCCAGGTGGATGGATGGAAAAACTTTATTGAGGTCCATGGGAACGCGCACTAGCGCGTAGCGGGCCGCTCCCACGTCGGTACAGAAAGACGTATACCCTCTCCGCCCCGTCGCGGGCCCGTTGGACTGCCCATAATAGGGCTTAAAAATCGGGACTGCGTAAGGCAGCCTCCCACTTAGACGACGTAGCGTCTTCGTCGTCCCGTAATGCAGGGCGCCGCCAGAGCATGTGATCTAAGTTGAGAAAGTCTGAGCATAGCGTGCGAGTGTTTGACCTTTCAATTTCTGGATGGACAAAATTAATCCGGAGACCCCCGCTACGGCGTGCCTCATAATCATATGGTGGTTTTGGCCCGTAATACACGAGAATTTAATTTTTGATCAATCCTGGTTTGGCTCCCGATCCTATCTTAACATGCGCAGACGCGTGCGAAAGGGGTTTTCTGTCGCCACTATAAAAGGAACCTCATAAAAGGAACCACAAAACTGCGCCTCGCCAAGCGGACGCGCAGTTTCGCCGAAGGAGGGGGGCCGGAGCACATCAGAGTCGGACACGCATTCTTGAAGCTTGTGCTGTGTGCTGCACTGCACCGTACGCAGTATAAACTCTGTCGTTCTCATTTCAATGAAACGTGATAGTCATTTTCAGGGCGAATGACACAGCGACCAAGAAGCCGAGTTCGAACTGCAACATCCGGAAGTATAGCGGCTGGTCGGTTGGCCAAAGAAATCAATGCTGCACGCGCTGTTGCGGCTCTAGGTGGCGTTTGGGCCAGGAATCGAGTACGTCCGGTAGTAGGAATGAAAGAAAGAGGGTTTATTTTATATTATTTACACTGGCTTCAGATATATACTGAAGCCCACTCCATGTAGGAGCATATTAAACATCTGAGTTCACATCAGGACACTTCAGCACACTGCTCACTGCACCAAAGGTATCCGCTTTTAATACTATCGTCTGTCCTGGGAGACTATACTAGGGATCTGGTGACGGTATCTCGGCCAATCACAATCGTCGAACTAGTCGCAATATCCCGCCCATGTCGTCGCATCGTTTCGCTGAACTCCGCCTCCTATGTTGCATCTTCGCGTCCACATATGGCGCAAGCATGCAGGGATCCTGTTTTTATTCCAATCTCCTGATGTCAAATTTGCGTAACCGCCAACGCAAGAATCGGGCGGTAACCCACTACACGGCTGTCTGAACAGACCAATCAAAAGCTCTCCTCGATCATAGGAGGTCACTTTCGTTTGCTTGAAAAACGAATGACATTGCCTACATTGAGCGGCTTGTTGTGTCTAATTGGCTGACAAGAGGCGAGGAGCATACTCAAGTGGATTCGATGGGGCCGAGCCACTGTACTGAAAATCGATAACCGGATGAAGGAGGTGGTGCTGGCGTCTGCGATTGGTCCGCTTCCCTCAATTAGCTTGCGGTGGCTGGTCGAAAATCGCGGCGGCATGCAACGGAAGCTTAAGAATGACACTACAACGGATCTTCAACAAAGAAGCGTGGGTCGAATGAGGTCGCAAACATGCCGAAAGTGCTCGAAAACGTTACAGGGCCATGCAGAAAGCTTTATTATACGCAAATAAACCTATGCTCTCCGGCAGGTGCGAGTAGCCAGAGCCTGAGCGATTGGCGGCAGCCATCTTTTATTCCTTTCAGAACGGGGCAGCCTGCGGCTATTCCGAAGATTATTCAGATTTGTTCGGCATATTTTTGCATCTTTAACGCGTACACGTCACTTTGACGCGGTGAGATTTCGCGGTTTTGTGACGTCACCTGACAAGCAGATGAAGTGGGTGCAGCCCGAAAACCCTTGACCAATAGCCGAGGGCTAACATTGAAAAGGCGCCGAATCAGAAATAACCACTTTCCTTTTGTTCGGTCAAATCATACATAATCAGGGTGTACACGTCATATAAGATGGGGAGCTATCGCGGTTTTCGTGACGTCGCATGATAGACAGGCGAAGTAGGGGTGGTCCAAAAAAAGTTTTCGACCAATCACAGAGGGCTGATTAGAATGAAAAAAATTGGAATAGCTTTACGTTATAGCGCCCCAGCAATCTGGGAATCCCATGTTGACGCTGTTCCCTCGGTAGCCTTCGACGTTGGCCCCTTTCATCTATTAGTTCAGCATGTCAAGCTCAGGTTTAGGTAGAGTGATCTTCGTGGCAGTTGTCACCTCGAAGTAAGCTCCTTTGTTTGCGCGTCACAATCTATATTGGGCCTCGCGTCGTCTGGGAGCATGCCCATGAAAAGAACTGCGAGTAACAGACTTAGATGAGCTAGTTGGTTACTGGCTTGATGGAACATGGTTATAACGGCGCGTTTTGAGGACAGGACACAGAAAGAATGCACACAGGACAGTCGCCGAACTTCAACTGAGCTTTACGACGTAAAAACTACACCAGCAGCAGTTGCTGCGCAGAAACATTAGAAACGATATTGCCACAGCGCACTTTGTCAGTACAAAAGCAGATCACCATGTCTTACTTAACTATTGAAAGTCCTGATTTGCGCAAGACTAAAGACACATTTCTAACCACGCTATAGCACTTTCTACACTCTTCATATCCGCGGACTTCGATTGTTATTGTGCAAATATATCTCTTCTTTTCTCGATAAATTAAGCGACGCGGTGCTAATGCAACCTTCTCTTTCTTTCTTTATACGCAATGCCTCAAACAATTCCCTCTGTTTTTGAGCCTTGAAACTTCCGAGTATACAAGTGTCTCTGTACACTGAAGTACACGGGCACCTTTTGCAATGTATTTGTCTCAAGAGAGCGGAATGCGGTTTACCACCTGCTTTTAGTAGCTTACAAGGGGCGCAACATGCTTTCTTTCGCACTCTTGCGAAGTGCGTGCACAGTTCGCTGTCCGGCGCACACGCGCCAGTTTCTCAGGGGCGGAGAAGACGCCGCACTTTCCGGCCACTTTCTTCTAGCGGTAGGAGAGGTTGTGCAAATAAGGCACCACCACAGGCTTACTTGGCCTTTCTTTCTCAGCTCCCCTGCTCGGTGCAACTGACCTTACTTCACCGATAAGGCACTCAAGAACAGAAGCGGTGCCTACACTAGGAAAACCCGCTTGCTGGAGTCTCATAACTCACCACTAAATTCTGGCAGCTTTTAAACCGTTGTTACCCTGACTGACGATTCTGGACGTGTTATTTCAGACGTTGAGTGCACTAACATATTTAATTCTGCCTTCGCATCTGTATTCACTAAAGAACAAAAACCACCACCCCTCATGACAGCCAGTGACCCCACAAATGCAATGCCAGCCGTTACGTTCTCAGAAACCGGCATATCCCTTCTTATAGATAAGTTAAAACTTTCTTCATCTACCGGCATTGATGAAAGCAACACAAAGGTCTTGAAAAACACTCGCCACACGTCTGCCCCAAGTTTTTATGCTTGCTGTCCTCACAGTCCATTTCTACAGGTATCATACCCCACGAGTGGAAAGTGGGGAAGGTCGTCCCAGTCCACAAGTCGGGTAAAAAAGATTCATCACTTAACTACCGCCCCATATCACTTACCAGCATACCCTCGAAGCTCATGGAACACGTCATTTACTCTTTAACAATGCAGTTTCTGGACTCAAATAATTTCTTTCATTCATCACAGCATGGATTTCGTAAAGGTTACTCCTGTGAGACTCAACTAGCCATTTTCGTTCCCGACCTGCATGCCAACCTTGACGCTAACCTCCAAACTGACGCAATCTTCCTCGACTTTGCTAAGGCATTTGACAAGGTACCCCATAACTGCCTATTTCTGAATCTTTCAGGCCTAAACTTGCATTGTGACATACTAGCATGGATAAAAGAATTCTTGACTCACCGCTCCCAATCAGTCGTCATTAATAAGCAAATGTCTAACTTACTACCAGTTTCCTCAGGGGTGCCCCAACGATCCGTCCTAGGGCCTCTTTTGTTTTTAATTAATATTAATGGCCTACCTCAGAAATTAAATTGCCATATTCGGATGTTTTCCGACGAGTGCGTTATTTACAAAACAGTTACTGACACCTTTAACCAACGATCCCTACAAGATAACCTAAATCTGGTACAAAACTGGTGCAACGGCTGGCTAATGACACTTAATATAAACAAATGCAAATATATATATTTCCACCATCACAGTAAACTTCTCCTGTTTCCCTACACTATCTCTAACGTTCCTATCGACCCTGTCCAATCATATAAATATTTAAGTGTTCACCTCAGTCATGATCTTACGTGGAATAGCCCGTATCGCGAATTTATTTCATCTGCTAACAAAACGCTTGGCTTCCTAAAGCGTCATCTCCACTCTGCCCCCCTGCATGTTAGGCGACTCGCATACAAATCACTAGTTCGATCAGAATTAGAATACGCATCGCCTATCTGGTCCCCGAAACAAGTATACCTGGCTAATTCACTTGAATCGGTTCAAAACAGGGCAACTAGATTCATTCATTCCTCGTACTCTTTTGATATCAGCATATCATCTCTGATATCGCAGTTCAACCTACCTACTCTTGCACTTCGTCGCCACATTTCTAGTTTGGGCTTATTTGATAAATTCTTTTATTCCTAGCTATCACAGGAACCCTACATCTGCCCTACCCCACCACGTTTCTCTCTTCGCACCGGACATCAGCAGCAGGTATCTCGACCACGAGAACGCACAAAAACTTTTGCTTCGTCATTCTTCCCCCGGACTGCTTGCGACTGGAACGGCCTTCCCCAAGAACTTGCTGCCATCACATGCCCATCTATGTTCCTTAACCAAATTACGCGTGCGCTTGCATCACAATAATCATTTTTGTTTGTATAATTCGTTCAAAATTTTTTTCTGTATACTGTTGTTAACCTATATGTGTCCCACCCCTTATATAATACCCTCACATCAGGGTCTTTAAGGAAATAAAGTGAAGTGAAGTGAGGCTGTTCACGCTCAGAGCATGTTGGTGCTCGCATGACCGTTCGAGGGCGGATCCTGTACAACTCAATGCAATGTCTCTCTTGACAAGTTTTGAGTGGGCCGAATCATAATTCAGCAAACGCTTTTTTTGATCTTGGCTGATATCTCCAGCACACACCATCCTTTCCAAGGACCATGCGCAAGTCCAGAAACTGCAACTCCCCGTTTAATGGAAGTTCATGCGTTAGCTTCAAGCCCGTCGCAACTGGCTTTAAACTTATCCAGCATATGTATAACCTTAAGAGTTTTCGTGACCTCTCTAACACCACAAATAACAAGATAATCATCTACATATCTAAAAACCTTTACCACTGAGGCTTTGTCAATGCTTGCTTCAATTCTATTGTCACAATACGCAAGATACAAATTACTTACCAAAGGTGCGATGCATGATCCGATGCAGATCCCTTCTGTTTGGGTAAAGAATTTGTCGGCAAAGTTAATCAATGTGGATGATAGGTAAAACGCTAAAAGCTCTAAAAAACTGTCGATAGACAAACCAACCGAAGTCTGGAAAGCCACAGGATCTTTGTCTTCGCGAAAGGAACGTACAGCGAGAAACAGATCTGGTTGGGGAATAAAGTAAAACAAATCTTCTGCATCTATTGACGAAGCGCGCGCAGGCGTGGGGAGCACGGTGTCCGGCTTCACCAAAAAACCAATGACTTCCCCCGAGTGGCTAACCAGGAAAGGGTCATCAAAGCGACGTGCACTCAGGTGCTTCTGCAGAAACTTGGACAAAGACCCTTGCCAAGTGCCCCTCTCAGAAACGACAGACCTGAACGGCATGCCCTCTTTGTGCGTCTTCGCCGTGAAAAAAACGCTTAACTCCTCATTTTTTGCACTTTGGAAACTCTTGCACAAGCTATTTTGGTTCATTTGTTCCCACAAAGCCAAAGCTTCCTTCCTTAACTTCGCGCTCAGTACCTCAGCCGGAACAAAGTTCTTCTGCATGGCTTCGCAGGCTTTGCGCTGATACACATCGTTCTTCATAACCATAAGACCGCGTTCCTTTTCTTCAACCAGCAGCGCTGGATTATTGCTTCGAGGGAAATCGATGACTTGTTTAATTGCTCCAACACGGTCATGCTCCTCAAGCCTTGCACGCCTTCTGGTAGGCACGCAAGAAGAATAATGAAGATCATACGTTCCGAGACCTGGAGACAAGTCCGTTACCTGCACCTATGCATTAGCGTATACTCCAAGACTGCCTACGGGGTCTTAAGGGAGCAACGTTGTGTTCAGGACTTTGTCAGGAAAAGCAAGACACTTGACTGAAATTTTATGGCAGCAATATATTCCTTCTTTGTATGCTTGCAAGAAAACGCAAGAAAGAAGGAAGCGCTCAGACAACATGGCGACATGTTGTCTGAGGCAGGCCAGTGCTCTCTGCCTGAAAACTTGAAATCTATACTCATTCGCGGTCCTAAGTTTTGTACTCAGCCTAAGAGCTCTCCTGTATGGTCGTTGTCCTTAGTGCGAAGAATCGCGGAGCGTGCCCCTCAGGAAGGGAAGGAAAAGTGTCTTTCGGAATCTGTAGATTGTTCCTGGTCCCTGGAAAAAGGCGTGACCGTGTTAGAGGAATTAAAGAAGTAATTGATTTCCTTCGAAGCAATAAGCTAGCGCTGCTGGTTGAAGACAAGCAAGGCGGTAATGTGGTTATCAAGAACGATGTGTATCAGCGCAAAGCCCGTGAAGTCATGCAAAAGAACTTTGTTCCGGCTGAGGTACTGAGCGCGAAGTTAAGGAAGAAAGCTTTGGCTTTGTGGGAACAAATGAACCAAAATAGCTTGTGCAAGAGTTTCCAAAGTGCAAAAAATGAGGAGTTAAGCGTTTTTTTCACGGCGAAGACGCACAAAGCGGGAATACCGTTCAGGTCTATCGTTTCTGAGAGGGGCACTTGGCAAGGGTCTTTGTCCAAGTTTCTGCAGAAGCTTCTGAGTGCACGTCGCTTTGATGACCCTTTCCTGGTTAGCCGCTCAGGGGAAGTCATTGGTTTGTTGGTGAAGCTGGACATGTGCTCATCACGCCTGTGTGCGCTTTTGAATAGATGAAAAAGATTTGTTTTACTCTATTCCCCAACGAGATCTGTTTCTCGCTATACGTTCCTTTATCGAAGACAAAGGTCCCGTGGCTTTCCAGAATTCGGCTGCTTTGTCTATCAACAGTTTTTTTCGAGATTTTAACGTTTTACTTATCATCCACATTGATTAACTTTGGCGACAAATTCTTCATCCAAAGTGAAGGGATCTGTATCGGATCATGCATCGCACTTCTGATAAGTAATCAGTATCTTGCGTATTGTGACAATCGAATTGAAGCAAGCATTGACATAGCCTCAGTGGTAAAGGTGTTCAGATATGTAGATGATTCTATTGGTACGATGTGTGGCGTTAGAGAGGACACGAAAGCCTTAAGGTTAGACATGTGCTGGATAAGTTTAAAGCCAGTTGCGACGGGCTGCAGCTAACGCATGAACTTCCATTGAACGGGAAGTTGCAGTTTCTGGACTTGCGCTTGATCCTCGGAAAGGATGGTGTGTGCTGGAGATATCAGCCAAGATAAAAAAAGGGGTTTGCTGAATTATGATTCGGCCCACTCAAAACTTGTCAAGAGAGACGTTGCATTGAGTTGTACAGGATCCGCCCTCGTACGGTCATGCGAGGACCAACAAGTTCTGAGCGTGAACAGCCACGTTATCAGACTCCAGCAAGCGGGTTTTCCTAGTGTAGCCACCGCTTCTGTTCTTGAGTGCCTTATCGGTGAAGTAAGGTCAGTTGTACCGAGCAGGGGAGCTGAGAAAGAAAGGCCAAGTAAGCCTGTGGTGGTGCCTTATTTGCACAACCTCTGCCACCGCTGGAAGAAAGTGGCCGGAAAGTGCGGCGTCTTCGCCCCTGAGAAACTGGCGCGCGTGCGCCGGACAGCGAACTGTGCACGCACTTCGCAAGAGTGCGAAAGAAAGCATGTTGCGCCCCTTGTAAGCTACCAAAAGCAGGTGGTAAACCGCATTCCGCTCTCTTGAGACAAATGTTACGTCGGCCAGACTGGTCATTGTACTAGTAACCGTTTGAGGGAGCATCGAGCAAATGAGCAGGCTTTCGTAGCGGGGGGTCACTTGGCTGTCCATTGCAAAAGGTGCTCGTGTACTCCATTGAACAGACACTTGTATACTCGGAAGTTTCAACGCACAAAAACACAGGGAATTGTTTGAGGCATTGTGTATGAAGAAAAAAGGCGAAGGTTGCATTAGCACCGCGTCGCTTAATTTATGGAGAAAAGAAGATGTATATTTGCACAAGAAGTAACGAAGTCCGCGGATATGAAGAGTGTAGAAAGTGCTGTAGCGGGGTTACAAATGTGTCTTTAATCTTGCGCAGATCAGGACTTTCAGTAGTGAAGTGAGACATGGTGATCTGCTTTTGTGCTGGCAAAGTGCGCTGTGGCAATATCGTTTCTAATGTTTCTGCGCAGCAACTGCTGCTCGTCTAATTTTTACGCAGTAAAGCTCAGTTGAAGTTCGGCGACTGCCCTGGGTGCATTCTTTCTGTGTCCTGTCCTCAAAACGCGCCGTTATAACGATGTTGCACCAAGAGAAGAACTGCCTCGTGGAAAACATCTAAGGAATGCTGATCGCCGTATTGAAACGTAACAGCAGACGCATGCTACACGCGTGCGCGAACTTGTCGATGAGAGGGCGCGTTCGTTTTCTTGCTTAGCATGACGGTGGCGCTCACTCAGTACCGCCCTTTCCCAGACATGTTTCGGTACTCGAAGAGATTATATGCAGGCTGCGCCTCGGTGAGGCCGGGCACGGCAGCTCCTGGCGTTCTTTTTGGACTGATGTCAGGAGATGCTCGACCAGTCGAGGGAAGTGTGATACGATCGGCGCATGCGCGTTGTACTATCTATACCAGCCGCGCACGTTTACTTGCTTTAATCATAACGCAGTACTCACTTGGAAACATCCACACGGACGTTCCCGTGGTTTTGCCGACGGCACTGAGTAGAGCACCTTCGCATCTTCTCAAACTCGTCGTAGGTTAGAAGTAATGCGGTTGTGTCACTGAGATCGAGGTCGCTGAATTCGATTCCGGCTGCGGCGGTCGCATTTTGATGGGGTGAAACGCAAAATACGCTCTCGTATATACTCCGATTCCGGTGCACGTTAAAGAAGCCCAGGTGGTCAAAATGAATCCATAATAGCGAAACTTTCCATGTCGTCACAGGTAATAAACAAAATCATGGTTCTGGCACGTGAAACCCCAGAACTTATTTTCCCATCTTCACGTGCTGAACACGCAAAATTGCGGCAAACTATGCAAAATATATCGATCTCCAATTGGCGAACAGCTAGCAGGGCGCGCAAGACGTGCTCAGACAGCTATGCGGTGGAATCGGCGATCGGTTGTTCAGAAGCAGCTTCTGCACAAAAGGCAGGTGCGTTGATTACCGGTGAAAGGTAGTCATCATTCCAGAATAGTACCATTGCAAGTAGGACGGTATAAATGAAAACAATATCGCTTCCTAAGCATGTTGCTTTTGCGATGTCATCGCTCGAAGGCAGCTGAAGTGCACTGTGAAAACGACTTGAAAACGTTACGTTATGCAACGGATTTTACATTAAGAAATGAGTAAGAAAAGAATAGCAACCATGAATAGCATTTCGGATTAGCACCCCCTGATAAAAGCCTTCCAGAGGCATCCTGCTGCAGTGGAGGCGGCTACTATTGCGGAACATACGTGAGCACATTATCTTGTGCTCACGCACTGCTGACACTCCCCCCCCCCCCCCCTAACCCGTTCCTTCTCTTTGGCACGCCCTCACCGACGTGAGCGTTGTCGAGACGGCGATAAACGACTGTGGTCGTAGCTCTTTCGCCGGCGTATTCTTCAATGGACCCTGGGAGGCTGTTGGAGCTCGAAAGGAGACAGCCACCCACAACGCTGCTATACTGAAGTCGTCGAAATGTGTCTCTGTTTTGACGTCAGCACTTTTACATGGCCTTGGTGTGCACGATTGTAACCACCATCCATCACGACGTAATAACTGCGGGATCGTTAGTGTGGATTTCATGTTATGAGTAGACAGGTTTAGAGTGGAGTTTGTCGATCGCCTTACGTACTTTAAACGTCAGCACCATTGCGGCACGTTACGGTGCGCGTCCTTTCAAGATTAGTGCACGGGAACCCAAACGCAAGGAAAGCGTTAAAAGACAGGGCGCCCTCTGGTGCCTTGTGACAAACATATCCAAGCAAAGAGAATCTATTAGCAGCCACTGTTGTTCATATATGCGGACACGTCTTGTCAGGCCTACGGACACCGAATCGCCGAACGAGCTCAGAAATTAGACGCGCTGTGTGGTCATATAGCGTTTTAGGTGAGTTTAGAGGAAGCGAAAGCTCACTTCATTAGTTACTGTTGATCAACGAGATTGCGAGCATAGCCACCACGAGAATTCACGGTGAAGCGGGAGCCATTAGGGCCGCTATGTTCGACAACGCTGTTTCTTAGCGGCCGTAAACATTACGAACGTTAAACTCTCCAAATAACGCACGTTATCATAGCGCACGTAAAGCACAGAAACCCAATAATCTTCGAGCATGAGCAGCGAGGACAACGCTATTTCTTTACGTGCGCAATGTGTTTACGTTTGATTTCAAACGGTATTCTAAAGCTGCCTAGTATTACGTTTAATAGTGACATATTCCTGGATATACCGGCATTTGCTGTGTGCGCTTACAGAGACTAGGACTCCTATTTGTTTTGCCACCGTCGCGCGGTGTTGCGGCATCGATTCGTCCTCGGAGGCGCTTTATTCGAACGGGATTGGATAGAGTACGTTAGCGTTGGTTCTCCCCTGCGTAGTGCTAGAGACAAAGCAGTCGTTGCCCGATTGATCCCCGCTAGTTATCCCCGCGAAGCCTTTGCTTTCAATATATCGAATTGTGAGGACAAACGACCAGACGGTGAAGGGAATCAGTGGCGCCCCTTCGCTGCTCGCCTTCCCACAGTGTGTCTTGTTTTCGTGCAGCATCAGTAGTCAGCGCCGGTAATGGGTTCGTTGCCGGGCACACGACTTTTGGCGGCGCCCTTCGGCCATCTCGCTCTCTGTCGGAACACACCCGGGCTTAACGACCCGCGACGACAGAGATGAAGGGTCGTCTGCTGCACGCGCAGTCAGTGGGTCGCCTTGTCGCCGGGTCGCGACCACTGGACACAAATCGACAGAGGCGCGAAGGAGACGATGCGTGCGCGCCGCCCGGCGCGGGCCCGTTGGCACATCGGAGGAAGATGGGTCACGCAGCCATCACGCCTGCCGCACTTGGGCGAGAACGCTCGTGGCGCTGTAGGTTGTGCCCGGACGGAAACGCTTGTTTCTTAGTCAGGTTTTGCGTGACCTCTTTCTCGAAACGGTTGTTTTATTTCTGCCACTTCAAGTTAATACTTCTATAACCTGGAGCACGTTCAATAACCCGGAGCACATTCAATTTATTTGTTTATTTTCGGTGCCGCCAGGTGCAATGCGTGCTTCTCAGTTCAGTCAAGCAACGGAGTATCTGACATTGATCTACGCGTTTTGGCGGCGCCAGTCGTGGACGAAAAGTGGCAGTGCGGCGCTGCAGCGCTTTCGAAGGGCATTCTGCCTTTGCTTCCAAGCTTTAGGAGTCGCTGCCAGCGAGAAGTTGGGGCAGCTGCAACATCAGTCTTTTAGCAAAAGCGAAGGCTGGTTATTGCGTTCGCGTAGTGGTGACACGACAAGGGCGAAGCCGATCGAGATAGTAATGGAAAGGAGACAAGGTGCCAGCGAGAACTTGCATGGCCAACCCCGGCTTATAAATTAAAAGATATAGTCAGATGAAAGCACCGAATGGACATTTTATTAAAGCAGCAAGGAGTTCAATAGAGATTTATACAGTACCAGTAGCACCCACGACGATAATGTGAGAGCGAACAGTCTAGAGGAATTTGAAATCCCACAAGTAACGTCGGAAGAAGTAAAGAACGCCTTGGGAGCTATGCAAAGGGGGAAGGCAGCTGGGGAGGATCAGGTAACAGCAGATTTGTTGACGGATGGTGGGCACATTGTTCTAGAAAAACTGGCCACCCTGTATACACAATGCCTCATGACCTCGAGCGTACTGGAATCTTGGAAGAACGCTAACATAATCCTAATCCATAAGAAAGGGGACGCCGAAGACTTGAAAAATTATAGACCGATCAGCTTACTGTCAGTTGCCTACAAACTATTTACTAAGGTAATCGCAAATAGAATGAGGAACACCTTAGACTCCTGTCAACCAAAAGACCAGGCAGGATTCCGTAAAGGCTACTCAACAATAGACCATATTCCCACTATCAATCAGGTGATAGAGAAATGTGCGGAATATAACCAACCCTTATATATAGCTTTCATTGATTGCGAAAAAGCGTTTGATTCAGTCGAAACCTAATAATATTTGGGGTTTTACGTGCCAAAACCACTTTCTGATTATGAGGCACGCCGTAGTGGAGGACTCCGGAAATTTTGACCACCTGGGGTTCTTTAACGTGCACCTAAATCTAAGCACACGGGTGTTTTCGCATTTCGCCCCCATCGAAATGCGGCCGCCGTGGCCGGGATTCGATCCCGCGACCTCGTGCTCAGCAGCCCAACACCATAGCCACTGAGCAACCACGGCGGGTACAGTCGAAACCTCAGCAGTCATGGAGGCATTACGGAATCATGGTGTAGACGAGCCATATGTAAATATACTGAAAGATATTTATAACGGCTCTACAGCCACCGCAGTCCTACATAAAGAAAGCAACAAAATCCCAATAAAGAAAGGCGTGAGGCAGGGAGATACGATCTCTCCAATGCTATTTACAGCGTGTTTACAGGAGGTATTTAGAGACCTGGACTGGGAAGAATAGGGGATAAGAGTTAGTGGAGAATACCTTAGTAACTTGCGATTCGCTGATGATATTGCCTTGCTTAGTAACTTAGGGGACCAATTGCAATGCATGCTCACTGACCTGGAGAGGCAAAGCAGAAAAGTGGGTCTAAAAATTCATCTGCAGAAAACTAATATTTAAAAGTCTCGGAAGAGAACAGCAGTTTACGATAGGTAGCGAGGCACTGGGAGTGGTAAGGGAATACATCTACTTAGGGCAGGTAGTGACCACGGATCCGGATCATGAGACTGAAATAATCAGAAGAATAAGAATGGGCTGGGGTGCGTTTGGCAGGCATTCTCAAATCATGAACAGCAGGTTGCCACTATCCCTCAAGTAAAAAGTGTATAACAGCTGTGTCTTACCAGTACTCGCGTATGGGGCAGAAACCTGGAGGCTTATGAAGAGGGTTCTACTCAAACTGAGGACTGCGCAAGGAGCTATGGAAAGAAGAATGATGGGTGTAACGTTAAGGGATAAGAAAAGAGCAGATTGGGTGAGGGAACAAACGCGAGTTAATGACATTTTAGTTGAAATCAAGAAAAAGAAATGGGGCATGGGCAGGACATATAATGAGGAAGGAAGGTAACCGATGGTCATTAAGGGTTACGGACTGGATTCCAAGGGAAGGGAAGCGTAGCAGGGGGCGGTAGAAAGTTAGGTAGAGGATGAGATTAAGAAGTTTGCAGGGACAACATGGCCACAATTAGTACATGACCGGGGCAGTTGGAGAAGTATGGGAGAGGCGTTTGCCCTGCAGTGGGCGTAACCAGGCTGATGATGAGTCACTATAGTTAAAGTGAAACTCACTTTAACATGTGATACGAATAGTGCATACGTATAGAGGGAGTCAAGTAAGTTTCTCTACAACCATTAGCCCGGAAGCACATTCATGAGTGGACAGTTTGGCGTTCATTTTATTTATTTACTTTATTTATAGATACTGCAACCCTGAGTTGGGGTTTTAGGAGAGTGCAGTTACATTTATTGGGGTTTGCAAATTGGCAAACAACTAGAAATAAAAGAAGTACACGGAAAGGAATTACATAATTTGGCAATGTAAACACAATGATGTATCGGAACCAAGCATAAGAGCATATAAAAAGCTTAGCGCGACATGTGTAACAAGTCACTGCTGTAGGTGTACAGCAAGAAGGTTTAAGGATGGTTGTGAAACGACTTCCTTACTAAGTTTATTCCATTCAGTTATAGTCCTAAGAATAACCGAATACTTCAAAGTATTATTTCGAGTTGAAAAAGGAGTTATGGCCAAGACGTGTCTCTGCCTTGTGGCATATCCTGTAGAAAAAGGAAGTATCTACGATATGCCTACCTTATAATAACCTTTAACTAACTTAACAAAAATTTCAATCTGAAAACGCGATTTCCTTGTGTTAGATTTGGGAGGTTGGCTTTTGCTAATAATATTATGATCGAAGTTAGCCCAAAGCTGTTATAAATAACCCTCACCGCTGTCTTTTATATATTTTTTTCAATTTGGTTAACATGTTTCCGAGTTTACGGGTACCAAATTATAGATGCGTAATCTAAGGTTGGCTGAACAATTGCCTTAATCGCAATAAGGCGAACAGCTGGAGTTGAAAGTTTGAGAGCTCGTCTTACATAAAAGAGCTTATAGTTAGATGAGCTAATTACAGCATGTATGTATTTCTTCCAGCTAAGGTCATGTGAAATCCAAGGAACAAGATACTTGCAGTGCTCCACTTACGACAGAAAGACGTTACAAGCTGAATATGTGTAATGAAAAAGACTACGTTTATAAGAAATTTTCATGAAAACGGTGTTTTCAAAATTAATAGACATTTGCCATTTATCACACCAACGAACAACCCTTTGAACTGCTTCATTCAAAGGGATTTGATCTTGCTGGCTTTTAATTTCAGAGTAAAGGATGCATTCATCTGCATATAACTTAACTTTTGCAGGTATGTATCGTATTATATCATTTATATATAAAAGAAACAAAAGGGGCCCGAGAACAGAGCCCTGAGGCACACCAGAGTCGACTGATACTGTGTGAGAACACTGATCATTAAAGGAAACAATGTTTTCGATTTGAGAGATACGCAGAAATCCAATTTACAAGCTGAATGTTTTTAAGCATTACATCAAGGTCAAAGAGTAGTTTATTGCGAGAGACTTTATCAAAAGCTTTAGCGAAATCCATAAAAATTGCATCAATCTGTTTTCCGGAATTTAAAGCATGAGCGAAGTCATATACGGTAGTTACTAATTGAGTGCAAGTAGGAAACCATTTCCTGAATCCATGTTGCGAACATGACAACATATTATACTTATCTAAAAATTCCGAGATATGCTTATGTATTATATGTTCAAGAATTTTACATGAAGTGGGAATTAAAGAGATTGAGCAAAAATTAGTAACATAATGTCTGTTTCCACTCTTATGAAGGGTCTTGACTTGCGAAGGGTCATCTAGCACTCGGATCTCATTCAAAGATTAAGAGAATAGAATTGTCAGGTACTTTCAAACCCACTCTGCATGACGTTTTAAGAACTCATTCGGTATTCCATCCGGCCCAGGAGATTTTTTACATCAAGTTGCAAAAGTAACTTAAGAACACCCTGCTCACTAATCGTAATGTCAGATATAGGTGGACACGACACATCAAAACGCTCAAGGTTTCCGTTATCCTTAGTGAATACTGATTTAAAATGATCATTGAAAGCATTATAAATAACAAAACAGTCGCTAGTTTCTACACCGTTAATTTCAAAAACATCACTGGTCAAAGTATTTGGGGTAATCAGCCTCCATAACCTTTCAGGAGACGACAATATGAAGTTGGGAAGCTGTTCCCCGAAATAGCGTTGCTTGTCAGCCGATACATTTGTCTTGAAAAGAAAGTTCCGTTATTCGCTGCTGGAGAGCACCTACGTCATTAAAATACGTGCTTTATTTTTGAACCGTTTTAGTCGTCTTTGTAATTGCAACGTCTCCCGAGAAGTCCAGGGGTTCTTTCCTTTCGATTTCTGTACAATATGTGGAACAAATCTTTCAATGCACTCATTTATGAGGTCCTTAAAAGTATTCTGTAAATCATGGATATCTGCAGCACTACTTGAAAAAGAATCGTATGCAAATGAAAGCAATTCCAATACTGAAGTATCACCTGCACGGGAAAAGTTAGGGAAAGAGACCCTCTTGGAATTTTTATTTGAAACAACATCGGAAAGAGTCAGTATCATAGCCTCATGATCAGATATTCTGGGGAGAACATCACAGCTAACTTGAGCAGCAACTGCACCACTTATGAAAAAAAGATCGAGTATTGAACAAGAGTTTCCCTGAATTCTGGTAAATTCATTGAAAATTTGCAACAAGTCAAAGGAAAATACGATATCGATCATTTTTTCACCGATTGTGTCGTTAGGCTGTTTCAAATAACAAGAAGGCCAATTAACATGCGGTAAATTAAAATCCCCGGCCAAAATAATCTGATCTTCAGGCTTTACAGTTGCAACAAGATATTTATTTTTATTCGTCAAGAACATCAGTGTGTGGCCGATAAATAGCTCCGATGATATACCTCGTTTTTCCATAATAAGCTTTGCGGAATACACCTTCAACGTTAAGTATGTCTGGCATTTTCAAAATCTGTAGCGACTGTCTAAAAAGAATCGCCACTGCACCACCTCTACTACCACGGTCATTCCTGTACACGCGGTAGCCCAGTGGAACAAATTCACTGTCATGTATTTCATCATGCAACCAAGTTTCTGTTAGGACAGTAATATCAAGAGCGTAAGCCAAAAAGATCCCTTCCAATTCAGCAGTTTTACTAATCACACTCCTACAGTTTACATTTAAAATGTTTAGTGATTGAGAGCTGCAGTTGTTTCGTCATTTTTCATCCTTCTTTAGTTTAACACGTGCACTTTTCGTTTCATCCCAACCAGATAAGTTGCCGCCCTCTCAGTCGATTGTACAGACGTTTTACTTTAGCACCATTCGTTCTCTCTCTTCTTCAGAGCTTTTCCAAAGCTTCTTGCGTGTTTCACGAACCTTGAAGGAAAAATCTTCAGATATGGACAATGCAGAGCCCTTTAACTTGTAGAAAATCTTTAACATAGACATCTTCTCACGATAATCAATGAACTTAAGGATCGCTGGTTTTTAATTACCTGGCCAAGCCTTTGACATCTTTCAAGAGCGAACTTTGCTATACCTAACTTATTTTCTAGAATTTCTTTGAGACTTTCTTGGAGCATCTGAGGAGTTTCATTGTTTGGCTCTTACAAGCCGTAAATGATAAAGTTATTTTTGCGGGTACGACTTTCAAAATCATCTATTTTTTCCTCGAGGGATGCTATTTGGGATTGCATTTGAGTCATCACCTCCTCCATTTCTTTTCTTTGTTTAGGCAACAGGCTAAATTTATTCAAGTGACGCTCAGTGGCATCAACACATTCGGTTAGTGTGCTGAATTTCTCTACAATGTCTCTCTGATCGGCCTGTACGTCCTCAATAGCTGCTTTGATTGTCTTTCATTGTTCCCTACATCAACCTTCAAAGAGTTCTATTCACCTTTTGGCCACCAACGGCTAGTCTCCTGGCCAGTTCGGCACGTCCCAGAGAAGCGATTTTTCAGGCCTTGTTCTTGGGTAGAAGTGAAATTTCTTCTCACAGACGAAGCTTCTGTTTTAACGAAATCGTACGGGTTTTCATAGTAAGACTTTCCTGTGATCATAGGCACATTTTGCTTTCAAATATGTGCACACAAGCAAATGAAGGTGAAACAGCGTTCTAATACGGGTCCTTGTTTTTCTCGTTCTTCCGGAGCAATTGAAATGCAAGGCTATGAAAATCCATCAGTTCTCTCTTTAAATATGTTAAAAATTGTGAAGAGGTTAATTGTACAAATAAAAAATAGAAATTAAATTATGGCGTTTTACGTGCCAAGACTACGATCTGATTATGAGGCACGCAGTAGTTGAGGACTCCTGAAGTTTTTACCATCCGGTGTTCTTTAATGTGTGCCTAAACCAATGTACACGGGTGTTTTCGCATTTCGCCCCCATCGACATGCGGCCACCGTGGCCGGGATTCGATCCCGCGACCTCGTGCTTAGTTGCCTAACACCATAGCCACTAAGCAATCACGGCGGGTTATTGGTACAACTAGGGTAAAAGGGTAAAACAGAAGATGTGTTTCACTAAAACTACAAAACGCGTTGATGCTTTCTATTTTTCTTTTGCAACAAATATTTTGCAGTGCAGAGGACAATGAGGAGAAAATTTGAGTTTTGAGAATCTACTGTCACACTTGCAGATGTAAACTTCGATTGATTGATGAGGTTTTGCATCACGTACGGTCCGAAGCATCGTATCAAGGGCTCAGAATTAATTTAAAGAACGAACAATTTCTTTGACATCCCTTCAAATCGCGGTAGTTGGGCATATCCTTTTTTTATTATTTCGTCTTCATTTAGGCGTAGCCCACACAGCAGAGATTTAAAAACGTTACGTCGGGATCAGCAGAATGAGAAAAGTCGCAGTTTCGCTCGAAAGGCGGAGCATCGATTGCGATAGCAAACTAGCAGATAGCTATACGAAGTAATCAGAGTAGTTTTATCGGCCTTAGAAACTTCTAAACATTCGCTTACCAATAAACAAGCATGGTGTCACGCGCGCACAAGCAAAGATGAACACATCTCACTCGATGACCGCGCAAACTCGCTGTTGAAACGCTTGAATGAGGAAGTGCAGCAGCAACAACGAGCGAATTGATCTTCGTGCTGCCTCTCGCTTCAACGCCAACTAAGCGGCGAAAACAGAGAGCACACGAAGCTATCAGCATTTGGCGCGCACTCTCTCGCCTTCGCAGGTCGCTTTCAAGATAGGACCCGGGCGTCAGCGCCAGGCTGTGCCAAACGCAGCAACCGCCGCAGTACAACTCCCCTCCCTCCCCGCGGTGCCTTGCGCGCGACGGAAGACGACGCGCTTCCTCCGCGCTTTCTTGCCTCGCGCGCGTGAGATTGAGCCGCCATCGTCGGCTCTCCCTCACACGCTTTCACTCGCACATACAGCATACGGCGCGCGGTGACAATGTTATCGCGCTAGGATTTTATACAGAACACCACAGCGACGGCGTCGACGACGGCATAAATGAGCCTGGAATGCACGTTCAATCGTTATCGCAGTAATACCCTCTGAGCCAATACACCACTGGCGGGGGTGAACTTTCCCGCCGGATTGTTAAGCATGAGGCGTTTTTCTTGCCTTGTATCAATGCTTACAGTGAAATGAGACTAATAATATGCAATTTTGTGTCCCGTATACGTGGCAATTTATGTGGTTTATACCAACGTAAACGTTTGCACGTTTTCTTTTTCTCAATAGTTCTGCGAGTTAAATTCTCCAGAGGACGAGCAATGACGACAGAATTTATCAGCGACGCGCCTCTTCAGATTCCCCCTCTATATGTACTAGCCGTCTGACCTCTCTACGCTTGTGCTTGTATCTCTCACATTTCTATTTTTGCCTATGTGGTGTATAGCATTTACGCGCACTAATATTTGCGGGCGACATTTTATGAAAACCTTGCGCAGGTGCACATGCATTGCGAACTGAACTTGTAACGCTTTTTTTACTCGAGTTTTATGAGGAAGCGTAAGATTAAGGATGAAAGAATATGCGTCTCAACAAATGCGCTTCTTGAGGTGAACCGATGTGTTGAGGCTGAGGTGGGCTGTAATATTTTTGTATCGTTTAATAAATATTTTTTCTACCTTTCGTATTTTACTAGCACTTATGTTGCAGCACAGAATTGCCTGTTTTACTGATTTTTAACTCCGCCACCAAGTTGCCTTTTCTTCTCCTTGGAACACGAATTTTTGCAAAAGTAGCTTTGTTTATGATTTTTTCCACTCTCTCTCTCTCTCTCTCTCTCTCTCTCTCTCCCTGCTATAGCACTGGCGGTCATTGATATGTTCAAATAATTTTAAGTCATAGTTGAATTAAACGACTACAAGACCACTCTTTTTCTTTTTTGCCCATCACTTTTTTTTTTGCCCTTGCGCTAGTAAAACTCCATAAGCGCCTTATGATTTTCACCGCAATTTCCCGTGTCAGAGTTGTACAACTCATTTCTTAAAATAAATATTATTTCAGAGGTTAGAACAACGTATTTACTTTGTAAGGGTAGAGCTTCGGTCATGTTGGTACGACGTGCAGCAGACGGTTAATTTATTCGTCCAACGAATCAGCTATCTCACGTAGCTCTAAAAGAAAATGCGTGTCTTACAGTACTTCCTGAATTGGTTTTTACCGAAAATGGAAGTGTCGCCGTTTGATAAGAAGACTTTTTATGGTTCAATTTAACCGGGAAATACCGTTTCGCGCAGCCGGCAGCACCTATTAACTTTACCAGTGAGATCCGTGATGGCTGAGGGAAAAAAAAATAGAACAATGTCCGCCTCTTCGAAGAAATACAGTTCAAGTACTACAATTGTGCTTATATAATTCTAGGGGTTTACGTGCCACAACCAAGATTTGGTTACGAAGCACGCCACAGTGGGGCACTCCGGATCAATTTTGAAGCCACCGAGGATCTCTTACGGGCCTCTAATGCACGGGTCCCGGCCGTTGTCGCATTTCGACCCGAAATGCGGCCGCCGCGGCCGGGATTTGATCCCGCGATACCGTGCTTGGCAGCGCCACACCATAGTCGCTATAAGCCATCGCGGCGGGTGATCGATTGTGCTATCCGCCAGAGGTAATCTTTAAAAACTCTGTATAGCCTTAAAAACAAGGAGGGAAAAGGAGCACCTGGTATGCTCATACCTGTGTGGCAATTTTCCCTAAAATATGTCGCACTTGCGCTTGAATGTTGCAGAAGCTGGAACGTATAATAATCGAAAGCCGAAATGTGAACTGTGCGACGAATTGAAGATAGAGAAACGGACGTTCAAATTTCATTCCCTTGGAGAAAATGAGCTGGAGGACGAAATTGACCAACAAATGGGCGATTACAAAGTCTGTCTGACAACTTCGATCACTCTGAGTAGACTAACGCCACACCCAGCAGCTGCAGTCAGCATGTGATGCAACATTCTTTTCATCTGAACTCCCAACAATTTCTTTGCGTTTTTTTTTCTTATGCAACAAGCGGTATTGCGTGGCACATCCAGAAGCAATCTTTATGCAGATATCTTTATGATTTCGATAAAAAATCGTCTACGAAATTCTCCTCGATATTGACAAGGGACAGTTGTTTGCCTTGATATACAGCTACACTCGTATCATAAAACAACCCACGATGTCATTTTTGAACCGTTGCTGTTGATCGGCAGCCCACATTTATTGCTGCAGTAACCTCACACCCCGCATGGCACCACGCAACTGAAGTACTGACACTTCGTAGCCCGCGAAACACGACAGTGCCTTTGCAGCACTGTTTTTTTTTTGCTCCCTCTTTATTTTGCCTTGACCGAAGCCCTGCCACCACACCAGGAGGGAACTGAGTCTGCGTCTTCTCTGTGCGTGGCAGAACATCCTGGCAGTGACATGTGATGTGTTCTTGCTTCTCGCCTCAATAGTTGCGTCAGAGAATCGATTTCTGCTTAACCATAGCGCAGTCGTTGTCTGACAAGTTTGGTTTTGGTTTATTTTAGGTGTTTCTGTGCACGCACGTATGTTATCGTCTTTCAACTTTTCGTATGTCTACTAGGAGTAAAGCGCGCTGCAAGAAAGAAAGAAAGAAACAAACGAAGGAACACTGTAAGCTCTAGATTTTACGAACCTATGACTTTGTTTCTTCTTATCCTACAATATTTTTTATTAATGTTAGCATTATGTGACAAGGCACCATCGCCGTTATAGGGTGACGGCACGTGCATCTTTCTTTTATTTTATTTCAATAAAGAAAAAAAAGAGAAATTAAGGAAAGTAAATCTGACTGCAACTTGGAATGATCTTCCTCGCAAGACAGGCAGCGTGATTGCGGGCTAAAAAAAATTAAGAAGGCCTCTTTTTTTATAGCGTCATGATGACGGCAAGATTGATGGAATACATGAATAAGAAGGTACAGCGACCGCATGCTCGTTTTTTTTTTTGTCTGCCCTTTAAGAGGATAATGTGGTTGTTACGTACTGCTGCTTATGTCCTTTATTATTTTTATTTTTATGCGGGATTGCGTTCTGGCTCCAAAGATGCGCTCTGAGCTGCAACAATGGGAGAGTCAGGGGCAACTGAGAGTGGCAATCAGGGGCAGCATCGAAGTCTTCTGATATGCTGTGACTATTTCACACTGTTGTCTGTACCTGCTGTGGCGGCGGTCATGGTGCACTGAAACTCGTTGAACACACGCACACGCATACGTACACACGTACACACACGCACGCACGCACGCACGAGCAGCCAAACATTATTCCTCTATTTCCAAGGGCTCTTCGCACCGGCGCACTACGACGCAGCCGCCTTCTGGTCCACATTTCGGAAGGAAGCCCCGAACCGTCCGGTTTTTGCGACACGGTGTCTGAGAGGCGTTTCTGAACGCAACACTAGCTTGGCTCTCGAGTTCACAGTTGTGAAAGTCGATACGCGCATTGACGGTCTTCTGCGCTTGAGTCTGACCCAGCCACCACTGCTTTGGCGCATGTTCATCGATTTGAAAGCTCAGGCGAACCTTTGTCTCGTCGGTTGTGCACGTTGACCATGAAGCAGGCACTTGGGCTCTCAGAAAAATGCAAGCGCCACTGGGAAACGAAGGAACAGGTCTGAGGTTAAAATGTAAATGGAAAGTTTCCTGCATTTGTGTGAACTAACTTTGCTCCACAATCTCTGGGATAAGTATATAGCTATAGTTTTTCATTAATACTGGTTAATTGAAGCGGGGAGCAAACTTATAGTTATCAACGAGACGTGCGCCTATTTTTTTTAGGATGCACGCATGGGAACCAAAAACAAGAGAAAGTTTGAACAGTTCGCACATGCAGTATAATACACGCCGCACGGCTGCGGGCTCAAATTTAGGCCGGTAGACATAAAAAGAAAATTTATCAGCACCACTCGATTATCTTGTATGGCCCTACATTTTTCTACTCCGGCGTTCCTGAGCTCGGCGTAAAATATAATCGCACGCTGTGTAAGGGAGACTATATCTGCATATCGTTGCTGCTCCATAGTTGACCACCCTTGCCAGGTGCGTGACTAGCTCAGTAGCCACACAAGCCCTATAGTGGATCGCGACAAACGGGGGGAAGCGATAACGACCGAGTCTGCACCGTGGCGCGACGCCCAGTGACCTCTTCCGCATCCGTTGCCGAAGGGTTGTGACGGACGGTTGCCGTGAACAGGGGGGCCGTTCTGCGCGCCTATTCTCGGAGGACGAATAACGGACGGAGGCGCGCCTTATAGCCACTTCTGAAATTTCTTTAGGCGTCTTTCCACTTGACCTTTGCCGCAGAGTGGAAAGAAGAGAGAGGTTTATTTCGCACAGCGGAAAGCGGCAGCTGCTGCGAATCTCGAGAAGGGAACACTGGTTATTGCGTGCACTGGCTACGGTAAAAGAAAGGGAGATGTAAGGTAGAACAGTTGTTGGAGAACAGCGTTGTAAATCAGTGTTGTGCTGGAATTCTTCAAGTCTCCATTGCTCTTTGCTTGAAATTATGTTCTCCTCAAAATTTTTTATTTGCTTAGATTTTTTTTATTATGTCTGCAACTTGTTGCTTGTTTTGTAAGTCTGACTGGCGAATGCGCACCCTTGCTTTGATATTCTGTGCTGCATGTTGATTTGTATATTTAGCCATGGTATAGATATTAACGTGATTTAAAAACTGTCTGCTTCTTGACAACCACCTAAAGCGGTTATGTGCGATTGCTTAGGGACAGCAATAAGTGCCCGTCTGGTCTGGTATGGCCAGCATAACGTTACGCGGGGATGACAAAAAGCAAACTGGGACACCACATCCGGCAGTTATGATGACCGTATTATAGTCGATGCACACCAACTAGCCCAGAAAAAATGCCGCTTTAATGCACACGTGCACATGAACATATGCGCGCCGCGCGAATGGCCGTACGATCTCATGGCGAAGGATGATCGTCCTGCGTTTACTTATTTTGTTCTGCTGGTTCTCCTAATTCCACACGGCCCGCGTCCTGTCAAAGTGCGTCTAATACTCTGATGCAGGACGCATTAATGTTCCCGGCGGAGAAAGTACTATGGAGTGATAGTTTGCTTGGCATATTATTGCCGACGTGTGCATTCAATAATAACACGTGCAATATCATAATACCCAGTGGATAGCAGTCAAATAGTCTCTGACGTTCAAACAACATCTTTATTTGCCTGGCGCCAGCGACAGCGGGAGGAGCGCAAGAGGCATCATTGAAACAGCATCGATTGTTGATTGGCCATCGCGCCAGAAATACTTCATAAGACGAAATTTGGAAAAAAAAAAGTGAACCAAATTAAGGCGACCGAAAGATTCAGGGTCGTAGGTGGGCATGGTGCACAATTGCCTTCCTGCACTGCCACTTTTTCCGCAAAAAGACGCCGATTTCTCGAGGACATGACGAAGCACACCATTAGGATTCAGCGAACCAAATTTTACGTAGGAACTGGTTGGCGAAGGCAACACCTAGCCGTAGTCTATCAAACAATGTTCACACGTCTCTTGGTAAGTTAGTAGAAATCCATAATTTTAGCTAGGAGTTCAGTGCATGCAGAATTGACCTTTTCGTTGCATCGCAGAAACTTGCCGTCAAAGATAATTAAATGGAAGGCTCCAAGATGTGCCTTATGTCACGATTCATGAACAGAGTAATTAGCATATTGTCACGTAGTAGCGACGGTGAAGAAAGCAGCAAAGCTGTGAATGGACGAAACTAGCGTTTTATTGGGCGAACCTGTGCCCTCAAAAATAAGCTGCGCTCAAAGCACAACGATAGCGGCGAACACAGTCGGCGATCGTCGAAAACCTGCTGGTCAAGCGCATAGGCTTTCATACATGGGTCATAGAACGTTCCAGAGTAATCGCTGGTGCCCGCGTGTCTTCCAGAAAGTTCCACACAATTCGCGTCTCACATGCAATCAGATTACGCAAGCTTCGGTGACAACACACAGCAGATAGAACCATTGTTAACAGTAGAGAAACTTCCGATACATGCGGGCGCGTCCCGCGCTGAGCGATAACACTTGAAAACGGCGAAAAGCGGCCACCCGAAAAAGATATACACGCGTGAATATGTTGCCATGTTCATAGGCCCATAATTTCTTTCTCTATGGGCCCATTTCGCCATTTTGTCTATATGGTCTTCCCGGAATAGGCAATGTGGCTGGGTACACATTGAACTACATGTTTACAAGATGCTGCTCATGTCACGGTACACATGTTCCACGACTGAAACAATTGTTTCACCGTATAAGCTCTTGGCCTCGATGTTGCTCTATAGTGCGGACTTCGAGTCCGCACAAAAGACCCAGTCTACAGGCAGGTTCCTTTCGGCAATGACCTTCGTTGTTCACCATGGCACTTAGCTCTGCTGTAGTTGACGTCGAGCGCGAAATCTTGAATGGGCGTTGTTCCGTTAAGAGACACTAAAAATAAAAACAACTTTATTTGTATTAGTAAATTAGCCCCCCACAATGTCGGAAAAGCTACTTTAACTTCGTTAATCTCATTAACGTCGTGAATCTCATTACCATCAAAGTTAAATGCTGCGCTAACTGACGTTATAGAATGGTGTCGCTATAATTAGCTAATTATTATTCCCGAGAAAACTAAATATATAATATTGAATAGTGGTCACAGGGTCATAACTTCTCCACTAGCGTTAACACTTGGTGCTCATCAAATTCCAGCCGGCGACTTGGTTCTATTCCTCGGTGTTCTCCTGGACGCTAACCTCAAATTTGACTCCTACAATAAGAATATTAACAAAAAAAAAAACGGCATTTGGCATTCGCGCTCTAATAACAGCACGCGCCTTCTTTTCACACAAGGCTATTTTGTCACTTTGCTTTTATTCATAGTCATATCAACGATGGAATCACCGCTTGGGGTAACAGGTACAATTGCCACCTGTCATCCGCATTTCGATGGGGGCGAAATGCGAAAACACCCGTGTGCTTAGATTTAGGTGCACGTTAAAGAACTCCAGGTGGTCAAAATTTCCGGAGTCCTCCACTACGGCGTGCCTCATAATCAGAAAGTGGTTTTGGCACGTAAAACCCCAAATATTATTATTATTATTATGCCACCTGTCATCAGTTCAGCATTTACAAAATCAACCCATTCGTATCATTACTAGCAGTCCTCGCCAGTCAAATGCATTCATTTTGCTCCCTCAAAACCTCATTTTAATGACCGTAAACTTGTTTCAGTATAACTTAACAATCTTATTTTTCAAGTTACTTAACACCCAACTGCTTTACGAATTAATTTACTTAAATGATTTACATAACAACAATAGAACTAGGTTTGCCTTTAACAGACATTTTTTACTGCGTCGTGTTCGTACCAATTATGGTAAACTAACATGTTTTGCTGGCATATGTTTATAAAATCGCTTACCATCAAATATAAAATCACTCACTTTGTTCTATGCCTTCAAAAAATCCCTTAAATATTTCCTTTTGACGCATTGACGCAATTATGGCTCCAAATGTTTTATTTATTTATTCTTATCACTGTTTTTCCTATGTTTGCTATTCACATGCTTGCCGTTGCCTTTAGTCGTTTTGGTTATAAATGCTTCTTTTATGTATTCTCTTGCTTTTTATGTCTGTTGAATTTTTTATATGTATATTTCTAGCACACTGATATATGCATGTACATTAGGTTCATTTGGGTCTGCCGGTTATACTTTTTTCTATTTCGTTGTGTTCCTTCTTTACACAATTTAAAAGTTCTGTTGTACGCCGACTTTGTGTTCATTTGTTGATAATAATACTGTACATTATAGTCCTAATCACGTTTCTGTTGTTGCACTTCACCTCTTTGTTTCTTTCAGTGTACATTTTGTAACTTTTCTTTCTGTCCTGCCATATGTAATTTTTTTCTTATAATTACCCACCGAGGGTCCCGGTTACAGTGTTCGACTTTGGGACCCTCGTCTGTAACACAAAAATGTAACCGTTTCCTTTTTTTGTAATGACTAAGCTTGATTTGATTTGATTGGATTTGAAATTTTGGACGCAAGAACCCTTCGTCGTCCGATCTTCCGGACTTCTTGCCGTGACCGCAGGTCCGAAACGGCATTAATCAAAGCCACCATCGCTGCCGTTTCTATTAACTCGGCTCAAACGCTGGTGACCAATTAACATATTTACAATATTATGAATGCGAAACGAAATGCCGCTACATGTCCAGTGATAAATATTCTAGAAAGAAACACAGATATAACCACAGGAAAACTGAACACGCCCATGCCAATGTACAACGTACTGTTTGCGGGCCACTTATCGCGTTCGTCTTTCGTGGTTGTATGACTTTAACGGATCATCGGTCTCTGAGTGTTTCCACCGCTTTTATCATTTAGGAAGTGATGATTCAGGGTCCTTTTAAAGGCCAACTGCAACAAAAGGCGCATGCCGCAGCGTAACGGAATGGACGGACGGGCAAACCCAGCGTCAAGCAATGTAATGTCACAGTACGAAACAGCGGGTGCACTTTAGTCTAGCAACGCTTCTTGGACAAGTTGGTGCTTTGAAGCCAGGCTTGATCGGGCGCAATATTCTTACGCACACGACGGCGTTGAACGGACACACTGGGACGCGAACAAGCGCCGCTACCACTTCTGTTGTGGTGCTGCAAACTGAGCTGTTGGTAGCGGCGCCTGTTCGTTACCATGCGTTAGTTGCGTGCGCAGGATTTTCCCGCGCGACCTACCATGCACTTTCGTCTTTGCGCAGCCAACCACAGGCTGTCCTACTCAGTTTGTCACATGCGAACGCCGAAAAAAAAAAGAAAAAGAAGGCAAGAAAAAAAAGAGAGAGAGGGAGAGCGAAGAAAAAAAGATAGTCTGTTGTGTCCGTACTCCACAAATGTTTGCTCAAGACGTACACGCGAAAGCATCTAGACTCGTCCAAAAATACTTTCACCTATTTGTGACTTGGTCCTGTCTTTATGCACTTCATACACCAGAGCTGCGGTCGGGTTTGCTTGGAACGTCGCCAACTCCGCAGTGGAATAATATATCTCTCTAGAAATGGAGGGCGCGGAGGGGTGAGCGTGCCGTTTTGCTCGACGTGAGCCCTGCGCCTGCTCTGACGTTAGTGCGGGCTCGTGTGTTCTGTCTGACGAGCAAACTGGAACTTCCTATTCGAGCCATTGCTGCTGTGCAGAAAATCATTGCTCTACGTTCGTCGCAAAAAGCATCCTCACGGGATACCTAAGCGTCGATTCTCCAAAAAAAAAAAAAAAAAAAACAGCAACATGGTGCCAAAATTAAGAGAGACGCCGGCGCCTTATAATGTTCGAAGCAAATGAACGTAAACCGTGACGCCCAGCGGTTCGTAGGTTTAGGTGTCCCCCGGAGGTTAAAAAAAGGGCTGAAGCGTGAAATATGACATCTGTTTTTGGCTTTTCCCGAAAGACGCGGCCAGTTCCGATCCTGGCAGCAATAAAGGTTGCGGGCGTCAATCACAGCAGCAAGCCTCTTGCAACGGCGACATCCCAAGACAAGGAACGCTATACACGTTCGATTGAACCACAATATCCGCCGCGGTGGCTCAGTGGCTGCGACATTGCGCTGCTCAGTTCGAGGTCGCGGGTTCAATCCCGGCCGTGGCGGCAGCATTTCAACGGAGGCGAAATGCTAGAACGCTTGTGTATACTTAAATTTAGGCCAAGGGAGCCCAGGTGGTCAAAATTAATCCGGAGTCCCAAACATTGGCGTGCGTGATAATTATATCGTGGTTTTGGCGCGTAAAACCCTAGAATTTAAGTAACTTTTTTTTTCAATGAGTATATAACCATTTTTGACAATGGTTCTGAATCGATCCACGCGGCCTCCTGATAAAAAGCACGCTCCGAAGCAGCGCAAAGGTCGTGGTGTGTTGATTAACTCTTGTTGCCTAAATAATTATTTGCAACCTCCAAAATTCAAGCACTCCCATCATTGCTTTATTTTTGCTTGATGAGGAATTGTCCACGGCAGCGTAAGAATCGCAAGGTAAGGAGCGTTTTAGAACGCCCTTTCTGCTGTGTTTTGTATTTCACGTAAGAGCGGAAATCTTTTTTTTTTTCTTCTATCTTTGCCAGGGTTGTCACGGTCGAAGCGTATTTTCCACGTTAGCGCTTTGGCCCCCTTGCACAAGCCTAATGTATACGTAACCTGCGGTTGAAAGGCACGCGTTCCAAAGTCCCTGAGAGTCTGTTCGTTGTTCGCATTAATTTAGTGCAACTTTGAGCATTCGCCGACAGCCTTGCTGCTCTGTAGTCATCGCGTCGGCGGATATATCGCGTTTTTTTTTTCTTCTGAAATAGCTTTATAAAGTTTTTCAATGCTCGCAAACGCTCTTCTAAAGTAGAAGGGGATGAAGCGAAAAAAGAAAACTGTCTTGTTACGCGCAGACATGTCCCGCAGCTGTCCATTCATAACCCGCTTTCGCGGAGAAGCAATGGACTACATCTATGAGTGTGCATCTCTATTCAAGCACGTGGTGCTAGAGGCCCTGCGCCCCTGGCTCACTCACAACGTGACTGCCAGCGTCGCGCGCGAAGCTCGGCACGTGCTCGAAAAACAGCGATCGTTCTCGCGGAAGACGGTCCTGTTTGTCCTCCGAATGACGTTCTGCAGGCCGGTTCCCGAATGCAATTTTGCAGCACGTGTTGACTTACTTCTTTCAACGCCGCAGCCACTTCTTTTTTTGTGTAGTATACTTCTTTGAGTTTCATTTGGCCGCAGCTAAAGCTAGCGCCCGTGCCGGAGAGGTCGTCAGCCGGCAGTAGCAGCAAATGCAGCTTAGAAGAAGTTCTTGTTAGGCGAGTTGGTGCATATTAGCAAAGCGTTTTATATCTTCGCGGAAACAAACGACCACAGAGAGAGAGCACACGAGGACAGGCGCAGACTTGCAACTTTTTATTCCACAAAGACCACATATAAGTACATCTCAGAAGTACACCACTGCGCATGCGCGGAGAAAGTATAATCACCCAAAAACTTTGTTCAAGCAACACACGCAACCTAACTACGTTCGCCAATAAACCTCACCTCATTGTTGTACATATAAACTGAGGTGTCGCTGACACAAACATCTCCCTTCTTTCTAATATGATATGCCTCGCGTAACTCTCTCGCTCGGCTATCTCGACACCGGCCCAATATCTTAACTTCTTTCAGGATCGGCTTACGCGGGCATGCCAAGCAATGAGCAGGAAGGTGCCCATTCGCTTTATTCTTAATCGACAATTCATGCTCACGCATGCATATGTTCACGCACCTTCCTGTTTGGCCTTCGTAGACTCTGCCGCATGATAGAGGAATCTGAGAGACTACCCCAACACTGCAATCTACGTAGGAATTGGTGTGCTTTACTACGCACCCGTGGGAGGTGCTTCTTCCTATGCGCGAGCATAATCCAGCAAGCATGCCAGGAGCCCAAAACGCCACCGCTACTCCATATCATTTCATAACCTTTTAAATTGTGGGAAGTCTTGTGAACATAAGGCACAACTTTACGTTTTTTATCTTTGCCTTCCCTTGAAGCTTCACTAATATTGTTTTCCTAATATTGTTCCGTTGCTAAAATTACTGATTGCGGCAAATCAGCTTCTTCTAACCTTACAATCTGTTTCTCGAAGCTTTCCTGAATTTTACGTGCGCACGACTTCCTTAAGGCTGACTTGATGCACTGGGCGCCTATAGCCCGCTTCACGGTTTCCGAATGAGTTGAATCGTACGGCAACAATTTCCTTTGGTACCTTGGGTTACATTCCCAGCACACATGGTTGTCCTAGAAGGTTATAGCGTTATCTAAAAACTGGATATTATTATCCTTTGTTAGTTCATGAGGAAAAGTCAAGCCTTTGCCAAGGCACTGAAAGATGTGTAGCACACCTGCGATGGCGTCGTCCTATCTAGAGCTGCTTCGCCTTTTTAAAAGTACAAGAAAATCGTCAACATAACGAAACACAGTAACAACCTGGTCACGGTCGATCCTTTCGTTCATCACTCTGTCAAATTTCGATAAAAAATACTGCACATGATAGGAGCAACATAGGAACCCATGCATATGCCCTGTTTCTGGACGTAAAATTATTCTTCGAACAGGACGAAGGTAGAGTTGAGGTAAAACTCAAGCAACGCTAAAAACATATCAACCCTCAACCCAATAGAATTCTGAAAAGACACTTCGAAGTCTCTCTTCGAAGACCGGTGCCGAGATAGCCGAGCGGGAGAGGGTTACGGGAGGCGTATCATATTAGAAAGAAGGGAGACGATTGTGTCAGCGACACGTCAGTTTACCTGTACGACAATGAGATGAGGTTTATGGACGAACGTGCTTAGGTTGCGTGTTGCTTGAACAAAGATTTTGGGTGATTATGGTTTCTCCGCGCATGCGCAGTGCTGTATTTCTGAGATTGCAAGATTGAAAGTTGCAAGTCTGCGCCTGTCCTCGTGTGCTCTCTCTGTGTGGTCGTTTGCTTGCGGAGATATAAAACTGTTTGCTAGTAGCAGCAAACAAGCTTTCCGAACGGGTCAGTCAATGCACTCACCGCGAGGTCATACAGGTGGCCTCGCGGTGAGTGCAGAATAACAAGCGGGTAAACGATAAATGTGTGCCATGGCCATGGTTTAGCGACAATATGTATTACTGATAGTTGGATGGTTGTCGTCGTCGCGAAGACCTGACGTGAGCACTACTTTGGTTATGATACCTAATAATTGAGAGAGAGAGAGAGAGAGAGAGAGAGAAAGAAGAGCGGTAGTTGAGAGGGAGAGCGAGATAGAGAGATGCCTTTTTTAATCAGGAATTGGAGATATTTGCCTATATGGATACGTTACCGTGCTACAATACTGGTAGTGAATGTGATCACACATTTATACGGATACGAGCAAATACAGAAATATACATAGGAACGCTCATTGAATGCTACGTAGGTTTCTTCGAGAGCACTTCGCCAGTCACTCTACATTACAAATCAAACCAAACAGAATAGTAACTGCAGCATCATGTAAAAACCATTGCTAGACCCTTCATTAATTCAATTGGCTCGCTGAGCGCACAAACAAAATACTGCAATACGCTGCTATGTGAATAAGCTTCATCCGCTCTCAAGAGTAGGAATGTTCACGAGGTATTGGATGTACGTGTATTGCACCATCTTCGCTAACAGGACATCGAATTAGTGAGAAGTTGCGATGGGATCAGAGTGTCTCGTAGTTTACCTTATAATAATCTAAGTTAGTTCGAGACATACGCCAACTATTCTTCTTATTTTTAATGAACATATTGCGTTTTTGTCGGGTATTCTCAGTCTCTCCTTTCGGTAGAAATTGGTAGCTCTTAGCAGCAAATGTGCACGATGCTGAAGACGCGAAAATAAAACACAAATGCGTCTGACTTGCGTTTCCTCTCCTCATCTTTCGCGCTGTTTCCATCCTTTGCTTTCTGTTGTGGCCAAACCGTTATCGACGAGGCAACCTTTGTTCGTTCCGCAATGTACTGTATTCTAAATGTTTTTCGTTTAAGAAAATATGAATCATATTATGACGATCCAAGAACAGTTAAAGGGATAAGAGTAAACGATGTGGGTGTTTTGTTTATCATCTAAATTTGTATCTGGGATATGATAGATACCATAGTACGAATCATCTGACCGTAGACCCGCATGTGCTTTTCTTCAAACTTCTGCTCTATTAGTCCATGTGGCAAAGGCTAAAGATCGAGAAGTGTGACCCGGTCAAGCTCTCCGCGCCTGGACCGCTCATGTCAATCCCGGTACAGGCACATCCTAAGTTCGGAAGCGATTTCTCTGTGCGAGGCGCTGATGTTATTATTGTGACACCAAGTTGTATTAACAGTATTGTATACGTGCGGTAGCGTTTGAAAGAGCGCCGTCATAACCTGCTTTGTACAACGGATTGCATGAATGTTCTTAGGGATTTGTGCTTCCGTGTCGTTTTAGCACAGCGACGGTAGCTGTTAAAAACCCACCGCTGGCAAAGACAATTTAAAAAGTTGTGTATACTGCATCAGCGTTAAAACGGAAGGGAATTGTTAAGAAGCCCAGTAGCTCTCATGCTATACGGCTTCTGAAACATACCATGACTGTAGCAATGATCTACAGGGCACGACGGTAGCTCTGCAACAGCTATAAGAACTTTCTAGTCTAAGGCACAAACTTGAAGAGCGCCTGTTTGAGTAAAAATAAATAAATTCTGGGTTATCACATGCCAGAACCACGATCTGACAAATGAGGCACAAAGTGGTGGGAGAAGCCTCCCTGTATAAATGTGACCGCCACGACCGAGACAGAACGCACGACCTCAAGCTCAGTGCTGCAACTCCATCCAAGCTACCATGGCAGGTGCGGGTGCTGCTCAAATATGGTGTTTATAAGATTCTTGGTTATTTCTATTAGCATTGAAGTTCCTGTATCCCTGTAACGTGCGCCCAACTGCCAGCACAGATAAAGTTTGCTCCAATTCAATGTGGAAAGGCTGCCATGACAGTTCGAATAATAACGGTCTGAGAACACTGCCCTGCGGAACGCCCTCCGTGATGCTGTGATAATTACTCTCTTCTTCAATTGTTTCCATAAATATTTTTCTTTCGTTCAATAAATTTGATATCCATCGCAGTGTTCTACCGTGTAGGCCAAGCTCTAACATACCAGCAAAGACGTGTATGTGACTTACAGTGTCGAATGTTCTCTGAATGCACGCGAAACCACGCGATATTGTGCGTGATGTTTAGCACATAGGTATCCCAAGGGATGTCTGTTCTCTCTTGACAACAGCGCAAAGTCTCAAAACAGCACTGGTGCTTCCAAGAAAACAGAAAATAATATCTCACCGAAGAAGCAGCGGCCGCTCGGTGGGACTTCTTCCTATCGACAGAGCGCTTCTCGGCGACGCAGTCTGTCGACTACTCTGCCGATGGTCGCCGTCGGTGTCGCGTTGGGCTATATAGTGTGACCGAGCCTTAACCGAGCTGCCCGAGCACAGTCTGAGAGCCGCCGCCGAGGGGAGCCTGCCGTTCAGGTGCAAATTCTTTGCCTGAGTGCATCGACAATTCAAAATGCCTAAATAGCTTGCGCTCAAATTTCGCATTGCGGAGTGTCGTAATCGTCGACGAGTTTTTCGCGAAAACATCGTACACGTTTCAGGAAGAATAATTTCTTGCGCTTTTTATCCGGTCGTGGTTGGTTGGGGACTTCAAGTTTATTTTTCTCGCCTCAAACAAAATTTACCCGAATTAAAATTTTTATATCACAAGCCGAAACGTTGCTGCAAATATTAAGGCTCTCTCACGTATTTTGATCAGGAGGCCATCGATGCTTAATTTAGGTCTGAACATTATCAGGAAGTGACTTTATGGCAAATTCTTAAATAATAATGCAGAAATTTTCTTAATTTCATTGTATAACGTCACGTTTAGCAGAAATTACAGGTACTGGAACAAAGCGGCAACAATTTGAGCCTGAAGCATAATAAATATTTTATGCAAAAATTTAGTGAAACGCACAATTATTTGATGTTTTAATAAGACAATTAAACGCGGAAAGTTAATAAATGTGTTCACTTATGACGTAACATAAAAGATACACGCGAGTAGAATATTATAAAGTAAGGTTTGTCATTGTACCTAGCTTACACTTGAGTGTAAAAAATTTACCTCTAACTACCACTTTCTTCTTCGGGAAAACTTCAAAGAGGGCTTACGTGACGAATTTTTTATTCCTGAAAAATACTTCAGTGATACCTCATTCACACGATGGCCAATTGTGCCATTCTTTCTTCTTCAAGACAATCGGCGGTGCTCGCTTTTAGGGCCTGGGACCCAATGCATTTAAAGGTAAAACATTCCGTTTAAGAAACACCTTGCCGTAGAAAGTACTTCAACGCGTTCAGCAGGAGTGGAGTTACTGCCGATCAAACACGCCCTTCGCGGTGCTTCCGCGCGCTCATTCCTCAACGCCTTGCACTGCGAAGGCTGCGGTGGAGCGCGACGTGTCCCCAACGCTCCGCCTACTGCAGCTCACCGTAGCGTTCAGTTCACATTTGAGTTTGGGTGTTAACATAGACGCCACCACTTCTGATTTTTGCACCTAGGATGCGCCAAACGCGGCTGTTCTCACCGAGCCGCAGTGCGCTTGGCCAGTGGACTCGTCGCGGCACCACACGGCGGCTGCGGGATCTACGCTACGTAGCAGACCGCAGCTACATGCAAGTGAAGTGCGC
The DNA here is from genome assembly GCF_050947875.1 of Dermacentor variabilis. Lineage (NCBI taxonomy): Eukaryota > Metazoa > Arthropoda > Arachnida > Ixodida > Ixodidae > Dermacentor > Dermacentor variabilis. The sequence continues at coordinate 40,013,500 of NW_027460280.1, read as the reverse complement.
ATGCGCAGTTGCACGACAGGGCTTGAGCGCGTGTTCGCGCTCACACGCTCGTCTGGCCGTGTTACGTGGTGCGGACTGGCTTTGTCCTTCGCCAGCTTCATCGCCGGATTGTAGCCACGCCTAACTTCTGCATTTTAAAGCGCTATCAATAACTCTGCCGAGGCGTCTAACCAGCAGAGCCGCCAGGAGAGAACGCGCGCCGGCGAACGTGTTATTTGTCTGGCCTTAATTTTCGCGCCGTTCGAGGCTAGTTCAGCGTTCGAAACTAGTCGAAATTAGCGAGATCCGACGGCTGCGACGCCGATAAGCAGAGTGGCCAAAGTTTAATCGCTGCCTCGGCGGCCGCGGTCGCGCGTGAGCAGGAGACAATCGGCTTCTTCCAGAAGTACGTAACTAGATTCGAAATTCCAAAGCAGATTTTCGCTTACTTGAGCCTGTTAATTAAACTTCTTCAATAAATATACATAGTAACAGTAGGACGAAGCGCACTCATCCAAACACCCTTCTTTATTGACGTGAGCTGTGTGCCAATATATAGCCGCCGCAAATGGGAATCAGCAATATTGCGAAATTAAGCCTCCAGAAAATAGTGACGAGAACGCTTCTGTTGAAAAGAGAGCGTTTGAGAGAAAGGTGACTTCGCAATCCGCTTACGAGCACAACGCGCATCGCACAACTGCAAAACTTGACTGGCTGAGACGTTCGCAGCAGCGTATGTTATCCGCGAACTATGTATTTCCCCCTGACCAGTTGGGTGGTTCAAGACCCCTATTACAGATAAGACACAAAGGCAATATGCAATAAATCAGGCAGAGGTTACATGCCAATTGATAATAGAAACGAGAGCTCGAAGCTCATCCTTGCATGTTATCTTAGGCAAACTGCGTCCCTGGACTGGTTTTTTGAATGACATGTTTCTCTGGAACTTTAATAATGCAATGAAGTTTTGCTAATTAAGAAAAAATATGAAAGAATTTGGTATGGAGAGTCAGTCTTTTAAATAAATGTGCTCAACACTTCACAGATTTTTCCAGAGATCGTGGATTTGAAGTCAAAATAATGAGTTTTGCGTTTATCGCAGGGAGACTGCAGATTCCTGGCTTGTATGCTTGGTTGTTTCTTCGTTTACTTGGTTTACCTTTCTTGCTCCTGCTGCCGGTACTGTTGCTGCCATCCGAACCTTAGTTTTCTTTCCTTTTTTTTTTACTAAAGTTTCTTCTTCTTCTTCTTCCTTTTTTGAGTCTGTGTTTTAGTCGCCCACTATTTTGCTGACTCGCTGCATTCACTTCAGCAGAGCCGTCAGGAGAGAGCGCTCGCTCGCGAGCGTATCTGTTCTCTGGCCTGCAGTTCCGCGCCGTTCCAGGCTAGTCGAAATTAGGGACACCCGACGGCTACGACACCGATAAGCAGGGCGGCCAAAGCTTAATTGCTACCTCGGCGGCCGCGGTCGAGCATGAGCAACGATAGTCGGCTTTTTCCGGAAATACGTAATTAATACCGAAATTTGAAAGCAAATTTTTGGTTACTTCATCCTGTTGATTAAACTTCATCAATAAAAATACACAGTAACAGTAGGAAGAAGCGCACTGTTCAAAACACCCGTCTTGATTGACGTCAGCTGTTGGCCAATAGCAGCCGCGTACGGGAACACGCTATATTACAAAATTAAGCGTCCTGAAAAGAGTGAGGAGGAAGCTTCTGTCGAAAAGAGACCGTTTGAGGCAAAGGTGACTTCGCGCTCAGCTTGCAAGAGCCACGCGCCTCGAACGACTGCACAACTTGGCTGGTTGAAATGTTCGCAGCAGCATATGCTATGCGCGGACTACGTCCTTTCACTAAGCCGGTGGGGTGGTACAGGACCCCTTTAACAAGAAATAGGTCAAGGCAAACAACCATGGAGACCGCAGAAGCCGTTCCCTGGGCAACGCGACCGCAATCTGTGTTTATAAAAATTTATTTTAACAAGAGACGATGGGAACACTGAGTCACAATGACGGCATAATTCCACCAGGACGATAACACATACCAAGTATGAAGCACTGTAGACACGGCGCACTTTCACGGAAGTGTCCGAATCCTCACTCACTAACATATAACCACGCCGTATATACAGTGTTTATGTACAAAGACGATGGAACAGAGACACTTTACATGATTTAGTAGCGATGCTCTAAAATGTGAATATTCAAAAGCGGTCATGTATGGAAGAGCACGCACAGAATTAACGTGCGTATATCTGAGGCATGCAGAGTGACGACGTTATGCTTATGGTGGACGCACACTCCACTATTATGCTTGCAGGTTATCTTAAGCAAACTGAGTCGTTGGACTGCTTTTCTGAACGATATTCTGCTATGTAACTTTAAGAATACATTACATTTTTAGTAAGTAAAAAAAAATATGAAACCATTTCGTGCGAAGAGTAAGTCTTTTAAATAAACTCACTGAACACTTATCATGCTTTTCGACAAGTCGTGGATTTGTAGTCAAAATTGTGACGAATTTTTCAAAGGGAGTGTTTAAATTGCTCGCTTGCATGAAGGGAGGAAAAAAACCTAGAAGAGGCCCACCGCGAACTAGGAGAAAAGTGTGAAGGAAGGGACGTGTATTTTCTCCATTTTTTTTTGCTTTATTTTTTTTTCTTTCGCTGTAGCGGCCATGTTTTCGGGCCTCAATGGCGGCTTCATTATTGTTGTGTGCATGCGCTCACACGTGTGGCTCCGTGGGTTTCGTACGATGGCAAAAGTGACGCGTGTGCTGGATTGCGTTAGTCTTCGTGTGTTCTACCGCGCTGTGTTATGTAGATTGTGCTCTCCCAACTGTAGTTGTGGCCAGGTGGGACTGGAAGAAGTAAAAAGCGTGAAACGAGCGCGCATGCAACGCCGTACACCAGGCCACGGACGAAGGACGACGTGGGGATATTTCGTCCCGTCTTCGGTGGATTCATGCTAACTTGTCATCACAGACTGAAACCGCTGTGCTTCAGATTACGTACGGTAAACACCTTGCACGTCAGTGACGGCTGTGCAGTGTTCCTGCTTTTGACAACGGACGATGCATTTGTGGCAGGCAAAACAGCCATGTGGAAGGATGGGAAAGAAGCGGCTGCTGTGAGTAATAAAGCGACGAACCCCCTTTACGGCAGTAATCATGTCTGCGTGCTCGAGAGGCGTGCTGTTCGGCGCCCCGGAACTTTGTTTCCGTGAAGCTTCACTTACCGTGAAACAATACACCTCTGGCCCACTCCGTGCTCTAGCCGCTGTCGGTGTATCTAAACGCGCGACGACGTTCTCTGCCGGAGTGTTCGTCGGTGCGCTGGGGCTCGTCGCGCCTCCGCTGTGAGTGGCCGCCCGAGACGTGTTCATAGAAAGCAAAACGATCCCGATGAAGCCACGACCAGCATACGCGTTAGTTCTCATAAACTGCAGATGGGCTTGCCATAGGTTGTATCGCGATGGAATACACCGCGATTTCACCGTTGGTGAGATCGCTACGGCGCGCAGCCCGGCGTGGTTGCGCCTGTGGTCAGCGCGCCGAAAACGAGAAATGTAAACAAGAGAGGAGAATCGGGCCTCTCACGATGGTGGAGTGACGTCAGGGCCCCTCCTTAGATTTTCCTTCCTCCATGCTCGCTCGTTTGCGCGGTTGTTTCGCTGTTTTCTTGGTTGGGATCTTTTCTGCTATTGCTGCTGCTGCTGCCGTTGATGCCATCAGCCGTATGCTTTTTCTTGTTTGAGTTTTAGTTTTAGCCTCCCAATCAAAGTGTACTAGACTATGGTCGTGTGGCCCGATCAGCGCTCTCTCGCTGAGGCGCCGCGTGTGGCAAAATTTTGGGAGGGCGGTGCGAGCGAACTGGATTGGGGCGGAGACGCGCTTCGCGGCATATTCAACGCAATTTCGCTGCGGGCCCCGAGACCGATTGCGCGCGTACGCTCTTAAAAGAGTGCTTTATTTCTCCTGCAAATTTATACTGACACCTTTTTACGACGCGTACATATTTGAGGCATGAGTTACAGAAGATGTAGTCTTCAATTTTGCTGTCGTTGTCAAGTGCGTCGTCTGCTAGAGAGCGCGCTTCGGTGCAGTCGGTGCAGTAAAATTTTTCATGGTTTTACTCGCCTTGGTGCGCCCGCGACTCTTGTCGGCCGGTATCAGTTGTAGTTTCAGCCAGGCAAACTGCTATTTTTAACAATGTTTTCTAAAAGTAACGCATCATTTTTTGCCACAGAAGCCGCCTATCTGCAACATGAAGCTACGTAAGAAAATTGTGTTGATATCGTGTCATTTTACGCGCGCTTCCTGCTGGTGGAATATTGATCAGAGATAATGATCAAAGATAACAATATCGTAGTGAAATAAACCAGGTTTAATAACTGCGTGGCGTGAAGAGATGCAGATGACCAATGCTAATGTATTCTAGGTAAATCTAAGGGCATATAGACATACATATCCACGACATATATGTAAGAGAACAATTATCAAATGTTCTAACTGCACCGATTGAAAAGGTGAGGTTTCCTGACCGGAATAAGCGTGTTTCTTTTAAAAGCTGCACCAGCCCTACGTGGACCAATTGACTTTCCGCGAAAACTAATCAAGGGAATTATTGGACGTTAATGTGAGCAACAGTGTTATGGACAAGATATTGCCTATGCACTCAGACTGAATCGGGGATACCGGGAACTCTCTACCAAAGTAACCTCTATGGCTTGTCTGGCGATCTCCTTCAACGTGCCAGCAGGCGAAATGAAGTAGAAACATATAGTCTAATAGAATGGTATTTGCCATTCAGATCGTATTGGACTTCACAATTCACCATTAAAAGTGATTAAATAGCCGTTTGCCTTCGAATGTAACGCACAACAGCGCTTTTGAAGTCTCGAAGGTGAAGGGCCGATGCAAGTCAGGACTCTTATTTCGAATGGTTGTGATGCTGGAGAGTTGTGGCTGTTGCGCAGGGGCGCACCAGTTCCTGAAAGAATTAACGCACGGGTGCTAATCGGTTCTGCTGAACAAGCTCCTAGCTGTCATTCAATATGTAGGTTTTGGGACAGCCTGTATATCTGCAAACTTGATTCAGGCAAAGAAAACACATTTTTGACAGTCTCGCCATGTGTGCAAGACTGCAACTCATTAAAACTGGGCGCCCAATTTGGTACCACACTTCTTCAACGAACACAGCAGATCTACAAATATCTCTACGTGCATGTGAGGCATGCCGTTCCTTTAAATGCTTCATTATTGTCCTTATGATAGTGCGCCGGATGACTGAAAGCCGCCGTTTATAACACAGAAACTGCTTAGTTGAGCGGACGTACAATCGGGAACGGCATTACATTTAGGTATGAAATATAAGATAAGCGCAACATGGTTTTCTCAGAAATCAGACTCGAGAATAATTTATTTCGTTTGCACCCCTAGAAGAAAGCCAAAGGACGCAGCTACCTTCTTTTTTTCTTTATTTAACCAAATTCTAGCGTTTTACGTATGGCGATACGCTTATGAGGCACCCTGTTCAGTTCTCACCACCTAGGGTTCTTCAACGTGCACCTAAACACAAGTACACGAGTGTTTCTTTTTTTTTTTTCATTTCGTTCCCATCGAATTCTGCGACCTGCTTTGAGCCAGTGAGCTCGAGTTTAGCAGCGCAACGCCACATCCACTATGCAGTTGCTAATTAAGCTACCTCGTCCCTTTTTTTTTCTTTTACAGCGACCCTGTTAAGGGCTACTTTCCCCAGTATCGTGAACGCGTGTAGAAGAAAATCCAGAAGATAGTGCGATGCCGGGCCGACCCGCGGTGGTGGTGCAGTTCGCCATTTAGGGGCCCACATGCACAAAGATTCGCTGGTCATCCTTCTTCACAGAGTGGAAGGGCACTGACTTCTCTTTTGTTGTTGCTGTTGTTAAGCATAGACTCGGGGGGGGGGGGGGGGATAAAAAATTTCACACGGCTTACGGGCCGAAGATTGGCACATATAATAACTACCTAAAACTGTTTTCGGTGCCCGATTGTCGACAGCAATAAAAGAACCCGTGCCAATTACTCCGCGCACTGTTACGCAAGGAAGACAGAAACGTGAAGGGAATGTTGGATTGCAGTTTCTTTTTCTCTTTTTCTATCAGAATACTTCCCGTAAATCTGAGTACAGGTAGCCGGATGGGGCCGATATGTTTTGTTTGTTTGAAACGGCAAGCAGGAAGCCTACAGATGTGTTTCTTTCCCTCTGCGTATCGCAAGACCTACTGATGAAAAAGTGTGCGCAAATATAGACACGAGAGATACCTACTGCTTGAATAACAAGTAAACTATTTGTACTCCGAAGGGAACCGTACAACAACACAGCAGAATGAAAGCCGACACTGCGGCCGCAATGCACGCGTAGTCACCGAGCGGCATACGACCTCAGTAAGACGGCTGTCCTGGCATAATTACAACAACTGAGGTCAAATTTTGCGAACATGAGGCGAACAATACGTCAAGTTTATGTGCGATGGTAAATACGTTTCGATAAATACAGAGTTAAAAAAAACTGTAAGCAAGTGTTCGACAGCATCACGCTACTGCTATTAGCTAGGTTTCCCAATGTCCCGGAACTCTGCGTTTCAGATATTTTATTCTTTGAAAGAATAGGCAGCATTTTAAGTGCGTGCCGAGTAGTTTTAGCCTTTCTGCTTTATTTAGAAGTGATGCGAATTATTATTCAACCGCCATCTTTTTTCTTCTTACTTTTTCACGCGTGGTGTATGAGTTCCGCCTGGTGTCTCCAATGAACCAAAGGAGGGAGCTTCGTTATGTTTGGTGAATGTAAGGACAACTTAATGGTTGATGTGTAGGTGAAGTTCAAAATCGATGGGTAATTCGGGCTTTGGGATAAATTACGTATGCAAGCAATGCAGAGTGTTTCAGCGTGTCTAACGAGCCCGCTGCCCTGGCACCCGCTGCCCGGGCAGAACTATAAACGCCGCCAAGACAAAATTTTGCGAAAATTGGTAGTGCACTATGGAAACTCTCTGTGCGAAGTTAAATGCGGTTGGATCAAACACAGCATTTGTAAAAAAATTATTATTCACGTGTTAGAGCGTGCGATATGGCCGCTATCAGCTGTACTTCCCAGTGTCCCGACAGAGCTTAGTATACAACAGGTTTATAGTTTGCTGAAAGGGGAAGGACGACATGGTAACGTTAATGGCGTGCCGGCTATAGCTTTCGCGCGCCGGCAAGCGTACGTGCAGTTTTGCCTTGAGGGGCCGGCCGTTCCAGCGTTGAACACCGGCCTCGCCGTCGGCGTAACCCGGAGCGCAGCGGAGGATGAAAGACGGCGCTTACGAAGCAAGCGCGAGGACGAAAGTGGAGAAGGAGAGTATAGCGAAAGGGTGAGGAGGAAAGCGGAGTGCAACAGGAGACGTGGTTCACGGCGTAGACCGGGTACGAGATGGCACCATAGTAGTGTGCGCCGTGACCTGGTCGCTGATGAAGCCATTACGAAAGCATAGGGCGAGCGCGCCCATCGAAACCATACATCAAAGCAAAGGCCTGTCGTGGGCTTCGCACCTACTGCGCATGCGCTACTTCGCCTGCGCCGCCGCCGCTAGAGAATGCGCTCCGGAGAAACCACGCGTTCGCATGTTTACGCTTTCTTTCTGAACAATAAGCCACGCAACCGGTGGAAGTGCAGTCTGCCGCTGCTGCTAAAGGCTCATTCACACTAGGCCAACACGACACCGATTCCGGTTTGACGACTGTCTGCGGCACCGCTTTTCCTTTGTGTCGGCGCCTCTGTCACAGTTTACCGACACCGACCGTCTACCGACGGTCCGCCGACGGTGGTATCGTAGGCGGTAGAGGTCGCCGAAGTCTGCGGCTTGTCACATTTGCCTGGCGCTCAAGATGTAGTCTGCTGACTACGTGCGGCGCCTTATTTGTACCTTTTTCGCAACATTGTACCTTGTTCACAACGAGAACGGATAAAGTTCTAATTGCAGCCGTCGCTACGGCATGTGTTAGCGCGTTTGGAGGCCCTCGCCAAGGAGTTTCTGGCTGTCTCTGTGACTGCAACAAAGCAAAACCTCATCTGGGAAGTAGCTCTCGAAAACGCTGAAGCCCACAGGCGCTGGATACGAATATGTCTCGTGTCCACGTGTTCCGATCATTCTGCACATTCGCTGCAAGAAACTGTAGCAGCGCCAACGAGGTAACGCACTGAAATATGAGACAGAGCTTTAACGCCCGACGCCGTCCGCGTTTATCCGCGTTCACGCGGAATGCGTGCAGTGTCCTTGAATACAGCCAGCTGAATGACACATACCGGCGAACGTGCGTTTCGGCTAAAACACGGTTCCATTCATTTTGAGCGCGATTAAGCATGCATATATATAAGCGTAGCTGCTTCGGAAATCGCGTTGTCGGTGCGACGTTTTCCCTCTGCGGCTGATATCACGACGACTGGCCGCGGACGACGGTCGGGAGGCTCCTTTTGTCGGCGTCTGCGTCACGAAAGCCTGCCACTATACGACAACTCGCTGTCGTCAGTCGCATGGCCGTCGATGTCGTGTTGGCTGAGTGTGAACGAGCCTTAAACGAGCTGTACGAGCAGACGCTGTAAGGATTGGGTTCGTGCCTGAAATAGACGGTAGCTGGCCCATGCCGTCGTCCGACTCATCCACGCTAAGGGCGTTGTTCAAGGGAGGGACTTGTTCTCATCGAGAACGAGGAACATGGGATTTAATTACAATATCTACATGAAGGGTGGCGAACGTTACATTTCATCAGTCTAGCATGACTGAAAGAGAATGCACACTGAGCAGCCGCGCAACGGCTGCTTAAAAGCACTGTCGTCCCTAGATCCCTAGGTGAGGGAAAACGGCCATTCAACCTTCGACCAATGGGAGCGTCCAAAGTCATCGTAGCCGACCCGCCTTTGAGGGGGAGGGTTTACATACTCACTTCCGCACAGCTTTCACCGAACACACCGAGGTGACAGGGTTCTCGCAGACAGGGGTCTTGCCCCAAGCAGGCGCCTCTTGATCCCAGAGCTGACCGCGCAGGCAGTGGCCGCCGCGTCTGTCCATTGACTGTGACGACTTCTGTGCCCCGTGGGCAAGCACCGCAAAACAGCTTTTTCCAGGAGTTCTCTTGCTTCAAGCAAACCGTGAAGGCGGCAGCGAGTGGACTAACAATACTCGGTCCTCCGACCGTGGTTAGACATTGCGGCGCCGTCGGGCTGTTGACGAGGCGCCTTGTTGTCTTTACAAAGCGAGTCGTCACAGCGGGTCGGGATGGGTTTCAACGTTGCTTCTCCGAAGATCGCCACCCCTGCAGCTGCAGCGGGCTTGGGAAAATTTTGCAGGTTGGTACCCTTGCAGGCCGATTGGAACAACGCTCAGCGCCGTCGCCGAGAGGACCCTGCCGTTCAGGTACAGATTATTTACGTCAATACGTAGCGAATTTAAAACGCCTAAACTACGCTCAAGTTTCGCATTATGGAGAGTCGTCATTGTGGATGAATCTTTCGCGTAAACATCGTTAACCTTCTAGCCGGACTAATTTTTACCGCTATTTATCCCGTCGAAATTGGTTGGTGACTTCAAGTTTATTTTTCTCACCCCAAACAAAATTTACTGAAATTAATATTTCTAGATTTCAAGCTGACTGGTTGCTGTAAATAACCACCTACCGCAAGTATTTTGACCAGGAGGGTCTCAGTGCATAATTTAGGTCTGGACATAGCACAGCGGACCTTTCAGCAGCATATTGTATGGTAAATAAACTTGAATTTGAACATCACCAAAAAGTGAGCTTATGGCAAATTCTGAAGTTTTTTGCTGGAATATTACTGATATTCATTGTATAACATTATGTTTAACAGAAATTATAGATACTGGAAGAAAAGCGGTAACTATTATTGTGACGATGACATAGTAATGATGTTTATGCAAAAATAAAAGAAATGCACAATTATTTGCTGTTTTATTGAGGCACCTAAACGCGGAAAATTAACCAATATGTTCGCATGTGACGTAACGTAAAGGAAACACGCCAGTAGAATGTTCTAAAATACGGTTCGTCATTACCCGCCGTGGTTGCTTAGTGGCTACGGTGTTAGGCTGCTAAGCACAAGGTCGTGGGATCGAATCCCAGCCACGGCGGCCACATTTCTTTGGTGGAGAAATGCGAAAGCACCCGTGTAGGTAGGCTTAAGTGCCCGCTAAAGAACCCCGTGTGGGTTAAATAATTCCGCAGACCCCCACTACCCCGTATCCCACAATCAGATCGTAGTTTTGGCACGTTAAACCCTATAATTTATATAACAGGTGTCATTGTGCCAAACTTTCACACTAGAGTGTGGAAGATCTGCCTCTTCGCAAAAACTTCAAAGAGGGCTTGCGTCACGAAATTTTTATTTTTCCTGAAAAATACTTTGGTGAAACCTTAGTCACACGACAGCAAACTCTGCCAATTTTTTCCAAGAGAATCAGCGAGTGTCGCTTTTAGGGTCCGGTATGCAATGCATTTGAAGGCAAAACTAAGCTATTGAAGAAATAGTTTGCCGCAGAATGTACAAAGTATATGTAAAGTGGTAACGAAGCTTCTAAAGAAGGCCACGTGTAAAGAAAACGGCGGCGTGTTGCAACCGTCGCCACGTAAGCAATTTTTTTTAAGTGACGTCATAACCAAAAATGTTATTAAGGGAAATTGCTCCAGTAGGTTCCTTAGGAAGGTGAGCGAATAGGATGGAAATGAATGACAGTGCCACAGAGCTTTCAAAAGCAACTTCACCTTTATTCGTCTAGCATAATGCAACCAATATATTTTACGAAAGAAAATATGTTTCAATGGATGAAGATACTATGGCCAGCACACAGTCGTTTTTTTTTTATTGAAATGAATATTAGGAGAGGTTGGCGCCTTTATGGTGGCACCGGCTACTCCTTGTCACTTGGCAAAGGAAACAAATTTGCGTAAAAAGGGGAGAATAGCGATACAAAATATGGCACTGAGTAGAACACTGGGTAACTAATAAATGTACAGTCCAACAGTACATGAGTCGCAAAGTTCTGTGCATTAGTTGAGTTCACGTACGCATATATAAAGTCAGATATTTTGAACAGCCAAAACAAACAACACATGTAATACACTGCAAGTACAGAACAGAATTATACATATTGCGTAAAAGTTGCGACCACCACATAAACCAATTATGAAGCACGAACAACGTTTATGTTACTCATTTAGCGTATTCGGATCATCTCATACTTAATGTTTTCCCATAATGTTGGTGTCCTCTAAAAACGTTTTCAGAGCAAGAAGTGCTCTTCTTTGAAGGCCCGCAGTTGGTCATGGGCCAAGCATCTTTTTTTAGAGTGAATGGCCTTCTGTCTGATATCAACAAATTTGCTTGCAGTACCCTTCTTTGTGGATCGTATTTCGTGCACTCGAGGAGAAGATGCACATCTTCATCTGGATGGCCACAAGAACACTGCGGATTAGAGACACGTTTTATCCTATACAAGAAGTGCTTCGTAAATGCAGTACCAAGACGCAGGCCGTGTACCAACGTTTCAAATTTTCTGTTGTCTCTTAGATTTCCCGGCATTGATAAGTTTATACATGGGTCTATAAAGTATAACTCCGAATTTGTAGTTTGCTGATCAAACCAGGTAGTTTTGCTGAGGAGACAAGAAATCTGTCTTAGGAGCAGACGGACTTCACTGCGCAATAGAGGAAGATTGGTTGTCTCTGCGTTATTGTGCGACCGATTCGCAGCTGCGTCCGTTGCAGTATTACCAAGAAAATTGCAGTGCCCAGGTACCCCCTGAAATGCAATTACGTGGTTCATTGCGCTTGCTCTTGTAAGTTCTTTGAGTGTCTCATACAATAGCAAAGTGTTCAAAGAATTTTTCATATTGATCTGTAGTAATGTGAGAGCGGCTTGCGAATCGCTAAAGATAACCAATTTTTGCGAATGCTTTTCTGATGTTATGAAAGGCAAAGCACACAGGATTGCAAACAGTTCTGTCACGGTTGAAGATGTCTCTCGGGATAATTTAATAGCTTGCTCTAGCGCTAAATGTGGAATGACGAATGCTGAAGTCGAGTAATTTTTATGACACGAACCAACTGTATAAACGTGGATGTACTGGGGATAGGAGTAAACTTGGAAGAGTGCCAGTTGTTGGTGCGGCTACTATGAACATGTCTCTCTTAGATATAATCCCGTCAACCGATAATTCTATTTTAGGACATGACAACATCCAAGTAAGGTAACAAACATCCACTTTCCATAATTCAAATCTTGATAGTAATGTTCTACGTTCTCGAACAACATCGTGAATTTTGCTTTTCTCTCTTTCGGCAAGCGCGAAGTTTAATTGATGCTTCTCGTGTTGGGTTAAGATGCGATAAATATGTCGGCATGTTTCAACCTTTCGTATGACTGGAACTGGTGGGTGACGAGCTTCAGCAATTACTAGAGAAGTCGAGGTAGCCTGCGGAACCCCAAGACACACTCGCAGCCCTCTTGCCAATAAGCATTGAAGACGTTCTTCAGAAGTTTGCGATAAACCACGGAGAATAGGTGCCGAGTAAGCAATTTTTTTTGTTTTATAAGAGCCTTATGGAACTTGTAGTAGGGAAGAGACTGATCCCCACCACGTTGTGCCAGCGAGTCGCCGAAGTACGTTTATTACTGCATTGGTCTGCTTTTCAATTGCGCGGATGTGTGATGCCCATGTTAGCTGGCGGTCAAGAATAACTCCAAGGAATTTATGCTCTTTCACAAACATCAAAGTTTGCCCATTAAGCGTAACTTGGAAATTATTCAGCTGTCGTCTAGTGAAAGGAAGTACGGCTGTCTTTGCGTATGAAAGACGTATGCCTTTTTCTCTTAAAAAAGGTGTCGATACTACCAAGACCCTCTTGCAGCATTGTTTGAATGTCTTGTATATGCGATCCAGAGGCCCATATGCATATGTCATCTGCGTACAGAGAATACTGTAGACCAGACGGGAGCTCTTGCGGCAAGGCTGCCATGACACAGTTGAATAATAACGGACTGAGAACACTGCCCTGCGGAACACCCTGCGTGATACTGTCACATTTCCGCAAATTCGTTCATGTTCGACGCATGTGGCAATGTCTACTATTGAATCTTTTGTACACCGATTTTGTCAAAAACCCGTCATGTAGTTGGAAAACACATTTGTTTGTTCACACCACCATTGCAGTCGATGGTCTATCATCTTCTCCATTAGTTTGGAAAAACAGCTTGTAAGACTGACGCGTCGATAGGAGTCAAGACAAAGGGAAGTCTTTCCTGGTTTTATTACTGGAATTACCCGAGCTAATTTCCATGAATCTGGAAGAGTCTCTCTTATCCAGGTATCATTAAATATCTCCAAAAGAACCATTCTTCCTACTGGACCTAGGTTCTTTAACATCACATACGTAACACCATCTGGGCCTGCGGTTGTCTTTGTACGGCATGACCAAAGAGAACATTTCAATTCATTTCAACTAAACTCACAGTCAAGTTCAGGATGTTGTGGCATAAAGCACGCACGACCCTCCTGTTCTGATTGTGTTGTGGAACTTTTATATTTGTAGGCAAGTAAACGGAATTCCTGGTCTAGATATAAGTTGACAGAATTCGTCAGCACCAGATGTTTCCGGAGTGCTTCGAGCTACGGCAAGGGCTAGGAAGGGATGGCTCTGGGTAACTGGACCACTAAAAGATCGGACAACTGACCATATTCTGGGAACTGGAGTAAGCGGAGACAACGACGCGCAGTTTTCTCGTCATCTTCTCGTACCTAATTTTTGCAAGCGTCTGCGCGAAGTTGACTGAACTTTCTGTGCCATCTTGTAGTCATCCAGCTTTCCACTGCGGTGGTAAGCCCGTTCTGCGCGTCTTTTAATTGCTCTTAGGCATTCATATTCCCCGTCCACTGCAGCGTATTCATTTGGAACAATGACTTGCTCTGTGTAGATCTTGTAAGACTCACACAATATATTTGCGAAACTTTGAAAGTTTGGATTTTCGCCCCATGAGTTACATAAATGGTGACGAAAACTTTGCCAATTAGTATATTTTGAGTAGCGCCGGGTTCCCTCACTCCGTATGAGGCGACGTTTTACCAGGATCGGAAAATGATCACTACCGTGCGTTTCTATGTCCGTTGACCATTCAACGCCATCAAGAAGGTCTTGTGAGTAGAGCGTAACATCTATTGGCGGCGAGGAGTTACGGAGTCGCCATCTATCGGAAGCGCCTCGCTGGCGTAGTATGAGGGATCACGTGGCGCGCTCCTCATAGGTTTTGCTTTCAGCGCTCACTGAAAACACCACGCGCGAGCTCTCCCGGACATTTCTATAAGTACTTTTGAAACGAGAGAAGTTTCTTACTGTCTAAATAATAATCTTGGGCAAACTGAAAGCACACAATCGTTTACCGACGCTATCTCCTTACCGAATACGTACAGTGAACGCCACTGCGCGCGGTCGCCGCGATGGAGTCTCCCTAACCGGCTTCTTGCGTGAAAGGTAGGTAAACGCTGAGAGCAAACTATGTGAAATATGTTCTTATAGTGTTTGTATAACTAAATGGAGCGTAATAGAACGAAGCCTCAATGCAGTGATCGCGCAGATTCGCAGCGACCGACTGTGCGTCTGCATGCTTGTCCGCGCACTGTTTCGCTTTCTCCGCGCGCGCGTTTTCGCACCGTGCCATGAGCTTTAGGCCGCAGAATATGAGCATTTGACAGTATACAAGCAACCATTGTTGCGTGGGCGCTATCAGAGCTGTTCAAAAATAATTTCATTGTAGAGACTTCGACGCCTACGGGGACTGTGATGTCCCGTTGCGACGATTCAATCTTTTTTTTTTCTTCTAAATTCTTTGACCTTTCAATATTGTTTCTCGAGTTGCGTCGCACTGTATGTTTATCCGTGTTCTCAGCGTGCAATTTCCCGCTGCTCCTTTTTTGTAATCCAGTGCATTAATTCATAACACAAACATGACCATATGCCATGCTTTTTTTTTAAATGTGCTTCTTACCGCTGCCTTTCCACTCCACTGAACTTGCGAGTATCTATAGCATCGACAAGTTCATACACCAAACCTTCATGACATTAGTCGGGCAGCGGACTCGGGCGAGCGTCTCTGCGCGTTTTCAGAACATCGCAGACCGGGCGCCGTAGCAGAAGTCTTCCTCGCGCTGTGCTTGCTGCATACCCGAGTTGTAGCCGATGACTGTTTGCCGGTTTTATGTTTCACGAACCAAGCTTCACGCAGCTTCTTGTCCTGCGGCTACGTGTGAATAAGGCTGACACCGGCCTCCGTTACGTGCGCCCGGGCCTGCGGCACCGAGCAGTCGCCTACCTTGTTGCGCGCCCTCAAAGGCAGCCACTACCTATTGTAGTGCTTTGAAGCGTTGTTAAGGAGACACTCGAAGCGGGAAAATTTCGCCACTAAATGAGAACCGCAGCGTACGAGGGAATTTAAACTCGTTTTCAGCTCTCTTCGGCGCGCCCGAAGCAGCCGACGCAGCCGCTATGACCACGTGATCCCTCCTAGCACGTCACGCCGACGGTGGCGCCAGCTTTTCCAGTGGTGGAGCTCGAGGCCAATACAGCTTGAGTAACGAAACCCCCGCAAGAACGTTGGAGAGCTGTCATTTAACTCGATGAGATTACTTTTTTCTGCGGCAGACTGTATAATGCTTCCACGAGGATCGTTATATTCACTGCCCCAGATGAGGTTATGTTTGTTGAAGTCCCCACAAACCAGCACATGTGAGTTTGCGATAGCAAACCCATTCATCAAGCTGTCTACTGATATTTTCTAGAACATTGTAGATGAAGACTGATCACTGTGACACTTGTATTCCTAAAATATATCGTGCATGCTACGAACTCCGGTATATTTAAATCGCTCGGCTATATTAAATAGGACGGCAGGTCCTCTCGCACGCATAATATCGCTCTGCTACTTCCAGCAATGCGCGATGATTTACATATAACATAGTTTGAAAGACGAAAGTCATCTCGTACGCCTGCCTCATGTATACATAAAACAGGTAAGTTGTGTTGAGCTAGTAGTTTGCGAAAATCAGCTGACTTATTTCGAAGGCTATTAGCATCCGACTGAAATACGAAAACATTGCTGTAACAATTATTCATTGTGAGCCTGCCATGGAGCTGTTGGTGGTTGTGGAAGCACCAACGATTCCATAGAAAGCAGTGCTTTTACCTCTGGTAGGTTGTTTGCTTGTGGAATGGCACTGAGAATTGCACGCAGACCTGTCAATAGCATGGGCAGGATCATATGTGCCACGGGTAAAGACGCGTAATCACCAAGCGACGCTGACGCTCCATGTGTGCTCGAAGCAGGTCGCTGAAGAGTTGACTGAGATGGTCGCTGGGATGACTGGTGTGATCGAGGCGAATGTTAAGGTAGTCGCTCAGATGTTAGATGAGGTTGCTGTGTCAATGGCTGAGGGCGTTGCTGAGAAGGTCGGCGAATTTCACTCGAAGCCTGGGCAAGATGAGTAGTATTCTCTGGAGGTGGATCATGTCGCTCGCTGTCAGAACGTTGTCGACCTGAGTGCTTTAGAGCGGCAGAAAAGTTCATATTGACCCCTTGCTCTTTTTTTTTTGTTAAGAGCTGGATACGCGAATCTTACAGCATCAAGGTTGGGTGGGGGCGCATTACGAGGAGGCAGCCATCCGTATTTCGACTTATGTCTGCGTAAGCTTGAGGCAGCTCTGCTCTGAGGGCACCCGGAGTAGGAAGCTGTATGGTTTCCACCACAGTTGGTACACTTTGGCTGACACACAGATGTGCACTCTGAATGGTTGTGGTCTTCTGAGCATACCTTGCAGCGACGTTGACTGCGGCAGTTCTTCGATAATGTCCAAATCTCTGGCAGTTGTAGCATCTTAGAGCAGGGCCATGATATTCTTCTACGGAATGACTCGTGAAACCTAAATGCACTCGTTGCGGCATTGGTTTGTTTTCTCTGAAATGGAGGATGACGGTTCTCAGAGGGCGTAATTCTACCGCTCCGTCATCTTGGCGATCATAGCGCGCCTAACGACGGGCAGATGTCACTCTAAAATCCTTCAGGAAGTCAACCAGTTGTTCTTCCGTATACTCCACTGGCACATGGCGCATCTTGCCAGCATTCTTGGTATAAGATGCCGGAATGAATGGCTTGACTCCCAAACCAGCCACTTCGCTCATCGATAGTAGACGTCTTGCAGATGAAACTGAAGTAACGTTGACAGAGAAACTTCCATCTCTATTCACGCGGAATGACTGTACCTCTTTTTTTTTTTTTACCGCAGAGACAATTTCCTACGCTGCGCGGTTTGGATTCACTTGCCAGAAGTTGCGCCCTTCCTGTGAGGGTCGAAAAGCAACTGAAATTCCCTCAGGCCGCTTCTTTTTATACGTTACCAAGGACAATGGCGGTTCACCGCAGTCTATGTCTTCATCTTCACTTAGCTCATAGGTAGATGTCCTGTCGTCGTCAACCCGTGGTTTCTTGGCTTCACTTTCGCTTGTCTCAGCCATATTCACTGAAGGTGCGTTGGAAGGTAGTGCAGCGTTGAAAACTACCGTCGCCGGCTTGATGACATAAGGCGCGTGTTGTGGCACTTCCGAGTGCCGCGCCGATCCTGCGGCACTCATGCGCCTAGGAACGCGCTGTCGGACATATGGCTCGTGCCGGTGTTCTTTGCTGGCTACCGCCGAGCGCAGCAATACCACGCGATATTGTGCGTGATCTTTAGCACATAGGTATCGCAAGGGATGTCTGTTCTCTCTGGACAACAGTGAAGTCTCAACACAGCACTGATTCTTCGAAGAAAAAAGAAAATAATATCTTACCGAAGAAGCAGCGGCCTCTCGTATGCGAAACCTATACGTTTCGCAACGTATGCGATACCATTTCACAAGATCATTCGCAAAGAGGGCTTACGTGACGAATTTTTTATTCCTGAAAAATACTTCAGTGACACCTCATTCACACGATGGCCAATTGTGCCATTCTTTCTTCTTCAAGACAATCGGCGGTGCTCGCTTTTAGGGCCTGGGACCCAATGCATTTAAAGGTAAAACATTCCGTTTAAGAAACACCTTGCCGTAGAAAGTACTTCAACGCGTTCAGCAGGAGTGGAGTTACTGCCAATCAAACACGCCCTTCGCGGTGCTTCCGCGCGCTCATTCCTCAACGCCTTGCACTGGGAAGGCTGCGGTGGAGCGGGGCGTGTTCCCAACGCTCCGCCTACTGCAGCTCACCGTAGCGTTCAGTTCACATTTGAGTTTGGGTGTTAACATAGACGCCACCACTTCAGATTTTTGCGCCTAGGATGCGCCAAACGCGGCTGTTCTCACCGAGCCGCAGTGCGCTTGGCCAGTGGACTCGTCGCGGCACCACACGGCGGCTGCGGGATCTACGCTACGTAGCAGACCGCAGCTACATGCAAGTGAAGTGCGCATGCGCAGTTGCACGACAGGGCTTGAGCGCGTGTTCGCGCTCACACGCTCGTCTGGCCGTGTTACGTGGTGCGGACTGGCTTTGTCCTTCGCCAGCTTCATCGCCGGATTGCAGCCACGCCTAACTTCTGCATTTTGAGCCGCTATCAATAACTCTGCCGAGGCGCCTAACCAGCAGAGCCGCCAGGAGAGAACGCGCGCCGGCGAACGTGTTATTTGTCTGGCCTTAATTTTCGCGCCGTTCGAGGCTAGTTCAGCGTTCGAAACTAGTCGAAATTAGCGAGATCCGACGGCTGCGACGCCGATAAGCAGAGTGGCCAAAGTTTAATCGCTGCCTCTGCGGCCGCGGTCGCGCGTGAGCAGGAGACAATCGGCTTCTTCCAGAAGTACGTAACTAGATTCGAAATTCTAAAGCAAATTTTCGCTTACTTGAGCCTGTTAATTAAACTTCTTCAATAAATATACATAGTAACAGTAGGACGAAGCGCACTCATCCAAACACCCTTCTTTATTGACGTGAGCTGTGTGCCAATATATAGCCGCCGCAAATGGGAATCAGCAATATTGCGAAATTAAGCCTCCAGAAAATAGTGACGAGAACGCTTCTGTTGAAAAGAGAGCGTTTGAGAGAAAGGTGACTTCGCAATCCGCTTACGAGCACAACGCGCATCGCACAACTGCAAAACTTGACTGGCTGAGACGTTCGCAGCAGCGTTTGTTATCCGCGAACTACGTATTTTCCCCTAACCAGTGGGGTGGTTCAAGACCTCTATTAAAGATAAGACACAAAGGCAATATGCAATAAATCAGGCAGAGGTTACATGCCAATTGATAATAGAAACGAAAGCTCGAAGCTCATCCTTGCATGTTATCTTAGGCAAACTGCGTCCCTGGACTGGTTTTTTGAATGACATGTTTCTCTGGAACTTTAATAATGCAATGAAGTTTTGCTAATTAAGAAAAAAATATGAAAGAATTTGGTACGAAGAGTCAGTCTTTTAAATAAATGCGCTCAACACCTCACAGATTTTTCCAGAGATCGTGGATTTGAAGTCAAAATCATGAGTTTTGCGTTTATCGCAGCGAGACTGCAGATTGCTGGCTTGTATGCTTGGTTGTTTCTTCGTTTACTTGGTTTACCTTTCTTGCTCCTGCTGCCGGTACTGTTGCTGCCATCCGAACCTTAGTTTTCTTTCCTTTTTTCTTTACTAAAGTTTCTTCTTCTTCCTTTTTTGAGTCTGTGTTTTAGTCGCCCACTATTTTGCTGACTCGCTGCATTCACTTCAGCAGAGCCGTCAGGAGAGAGCGCTCGCTCGCGAGCGTATCTGTTCTCTGGCCTGCAGTTCCGCGCCGTTCCAGGCTAGTCGAAATTAGGGACACCCGACGGCTACGACACCGATAAGCAGGGCGGCCAAAGCTTAATTGCTACCTCGGCGGCCGCGGTCGAGCATGGGCAACGATAGTCGGCTTTTTCCGGAAATACGTAATTAATACCGAAATTTGAAAGCAAATTTTTGGTTACTTCATCCTGTTGATTAAACTTCATCAATAAAAATACACAGTAACAGTAGGAAGAAGCGCACTGTTCAAAACACCCGTCTTGATTGACGTCAGCTGTTGGCCAATAGCAGCCGCGTACGGGAACACGCTATATTACAAAATTAAGCGTCCTGAAAAGAGTGAGGAGGAAGCTTCTGTCGAAAAGAGACCGTTTGAGGCAAAGGTGACTTCGCGCTCAGCTTGCAAGAGCCACGCGCCTCGAACGACTGCACAACTTGGCTGGCTGAAATGTTCGCAGCAGCATATGCTATCCGCGGACTACGTCCTTTCACTAAGCCGGTGGGGTGGTACAGGACCCCTTTAACAAGAAATAGGTCAAGGCAAACAACCATGGAGACCGCAGAAGCCGTTCCCTGGGCAACGCGACCGCAATCTGTGTTTATAAAAATTTATTTCAACAAGAGACGATGGGAACACTGAGTCACAATGACGGCATAATTCCACCAGGACGATAACACATACCAAGTATGAAGCACTGTAGACACGGCGCACTTTCACGGAAGTGTCCGAATCCTCACTCACTAACATATAACCACGCCGTATATACAGTGTTTATGTACAAAGACGATGGAACGGAGACACTTTACATGATTTAGTAGCGATGCTCTAAAATGTGAATATGCAAAAGCGGTCATGTATGGAAGAGCACGCACAGAATTAACGTGCGTATATCTGAGGCATGCAGAGTGACGACGTTATGCTTATGGTGGACGCACACTCCACTATTATGCTTGCAGGTTATCTTAAGCAAACTGAGTCGTTGGACTGCTTTTCTGAACGATATTCTGCTATGTAACTTTAAGAATACATTATACTTTTAGTAAGTAAAAAAACATATGAAACCATTTAGTGCGAAGAGTAAGTCTTTTAAATAAACTCACTGAACACTTATCATGCTTTTCGACAAGTCGTGGATTTGTAGTCAAAATTGTGACGAATTTTTCAAAGGGAGTGTTTAAATTGCTCGCTTGCATGAAGGGAGAAAAAAAACTTAAAAGAGGCCCACCGCGAACTAGGAGAAAAGTGTGGAGGAAGTGACGTGTATTTTCTCCATTTTTTTTGCTTTATTTTTTTCTTTCGCTGTAGCGGCCATGTTTTCGGGCCTCAATGGCGGCTTCATTATTGTTGTGTGCATGCGCTCACACGTGTGGCTTCGTGGGTTTAGTACGGTGGCAAAAGTGACGCGTGTGCTGGATTGCGTTAGTTTTCGTGTTTTCTACCGCGCTGTGTTATGTAGATCGTGCTCTCCCAACTGTAGTTGTGGCCAGGTGGGACTGGAAGAAGTAAAAAGCGTGAAACGAGCGCGCATGCAACGCCGTACACCACGCCACGGACGAAGGACGACGTGGGGATATTTCGTCCCGTCTTCGGTGGATTCATGCTAACTTGTCATCACAGACTGAAACCGCTGTGCTTCAGATTACGTACGGTAAACACCTTGCACGTCAGTGACGGCTGTGCAGTGTTCCTGCTTTTGACAACGGACGATGCATTTGTGGCAGGCAAAACAGCCATGTGGAAGGATGGGAAAGAAGCGGCTGCTGTGAGTAATAAAGGGACGAACCCCCTTTACGGCAGTAATCATGTCTGCGTGCTCGAGAGGCGTGCTGTTCGGCGCCCCGGAACTTTGTTTCCGTGAAGCTTCACTTACCGTGAAACAATACACCTCTGGCCCACTCCGTGCTCTGGCCGCTGTCGGTGTATCTAAACGCGCGACGACGTCCCCTGCCGGAGTGTTCGTCGGTGCGCTGGGGCTCGTCGCGCCTCCGCTGTGAGCGGCCGCCGAGACGTGTTCATATAAAGCAAAACGATCCCGATGAAGCCACGACCAGCATGCGCGTTAGTTCTCATAAACTGCTGATGGACTTGCCATAGGTTGTATCGCGATGGAATACACCGCGATTTCACCGTTGGTGAGATCGCTACGGCGCGCAGCCCGGCGTGGTTGCGCCTGTGGTCAGCGCGCCGAAAACGAGAAATGTAAACAAGAGAGGAGAATCGGGCCTCTCACGATGGTGGAGTGACGTCAGGGCCCCTCCTTAGATTTTCCTTCCTCCATGCTCGCTCGTTTGCGCGGTTGTTTCTGTTTTCTTGGTTGGGATCTTTTCCGCTATTGCTGCTGCTGCCGTTGATGCCATCAGCCGTATGCTTTTTCTTGTTTGAGTTTTAGTTTTAGCCTCCCAATCAAAGTGTACTAGACTATGGTCGTGTGGCCCGATCAGCGCTCTCTCGCTGAGGCGCCGCGTGTGGCAAAATTTTGGGAGGGCGGTGCGAGCGAACTGGATTGGGGCGGAGACGCGCTTCGCGGCATATTCAACGCAATTTCGCTGCGGGCCCCGAGACCGATTGCGCGCGTACGCTCTTATAAGAGTGCTTTATTTCTCCTGCAAATTTATACTGACACCTTTTTGCTACGCGTACATATTTGAGGCATGGGTTACAGAAGATATAGTCTTCAATTTTGCTGTCGTTGTCAAGTGCGTCGTCTGCTAGAGAGCGCGCTTCGGTGCAGTCGGTGCAGTAAAATTTTTCATGGTTTTACTCGCCTTGGTGCGCCCGCGACTCTTGTCGGCCGGTATCAGTTGTAGTTTCAGCCAGGCAAACTGCTATTTTTAACAATGTTTTCTAAAAGTAACGCATCATTTTTTTGCCACAGAAGCCGCCTATCTGCAACATGAAGCTACGTAAGAAAATTGTGTTGATATCGTGTCATTTTACGCGCGCTTCCTGCTGGTGGAATATTGATCAGAGATAATGATCAAAGATAACAATATCGTAGTGAAATAAACCACGTTTAATAACTGCGTGGCGCGAAGAGATGCAGATGACCAATGCTAATGCATTCTAGGTAAATCTAAGGGCACATAGACATACATATCCACGACATATATGTAAGAGAACAATTATCAAATGTTCTAACTGCACCGATTGAAAAGGTGAGGTTTCCTGACCGGAATAAGCGTGTTTCTTTTAAAAGCTGCACCAGCCCTACGTGGACCAATTGACTTTCCGCGAAAACTAATCAAGGGAATTATTGGACGTTAATGTGAGCAACAGTGTTATGGACAAGATATTGCCTATGCACTCAGACTGAATCGGGGATACTGGGAAGTCTCTACCAAAGTAACCTCTATGGCTTGTCTGGCGATCTCCTTCAACGTGCCAGCAGGCGAAATGAAGTAGAAACATATAGTCTAATAGAATGGTATTTGCCATTCAGATCGTATTGGACTTCACAATTCACCATTAAAAATGATTAAATAGCCGTTTGCCTTCCAATGTAACGCAAAACAGCGCTTTTGAAGTCTCGAAGGTGAAGGGCCGATGCAAGTCAGGACTCTTATTTCGAATGGTTGTGATGCTGGAGAGTTGTGGCTGTTGCGCAGAGGCGCACCAGTTTCTGAAAGAATTAACGCACGGGTGCTAATCGGTTCTGCTGAACAAGCTCTTAGCTGTCATTCAATATGTAGGTTTTGGGACAGCCTGTATATCTGCAAACTTGATTCAGGCAAAGAAAACACATTTTTGACAGTCTCGCCATGTGTGCAAGACTGCAACTCATTAAAACTGGGCGCCCAATTTGGTACCACACTTCTTCAACGAACACAGCAGATCTACAAATATCTCTACGTGCATGTGAGGCATGCCGTTCCTTTAAATGCTTCATTATTGTCCTTATGATAGTGCGCCGGATGACTGAAAGCCGCCGTTTATAACACAGAAACTGCTTAGTTGAGCGGACGTACAATCGGGAACGGCATTACATTTAGGTATGAAATATAAGATAAGCGCAACATGGTTTTCTCATAAATCAGACTCGAGAATAATTTATTTCGTTTGCACCCCTAGAAAAAAGCCAAAGGACGCAGCTACCTTCTTTTTTTCTTTATTTCACAAAATTCTAGCGTTTTACGTATGGCGATACGCTTATGAGGCACCCTGTTCAGTTCTCACCACCTAGGGTTCTTCAACGTGCACCTAAACACAAGTACACGAGTGTTTTTTTTTCATTTCGTTCCCATCGAATTCTGCGACCTGCTTTGAGCCAGTGAGCTCGAGTTTAGCAGCGCAACGCCACATCCACTATGCAGCTACTAATTAAG
This sequence comes from Dermacentor variabilis, assembly GCF_050947875.1. Classification (NCBI taxonomy): domain Eukaryota; kingdom Metazoa; phylum Arthropoda; class Arachnida; order Ixodida; family Ixodidae; genus Dermacentor; species Dermacentor variabilis. The sequence goes on along the minus strand of NW_027460280.1, from coordinate 39,989,338 downwards.
CTACCGCGTCCCTTTTTTTTTTCTTTTACAGCGACCCTGTTAAGGGGTACTTTCCCCACTATCGTGAACGCGTGTAGAAGAAAATCCCGAAGATAGTGCAATGCCGGGCACACCCGCGGCGGAGGTGCAGTTCGCCATTTAGGGGCCCACATGCACTAAGATTCGCTGGTCATCCTTCTTCACAGAGTGGAAGGGCACTGACTTTTCTTTTGTTGTTGTTGTGAAGGATGGACTGGCCAAAAAATTTCACACGGCTTACGGGCCGAAGATTAGCATGTATAATAGCTACCTAAAACTGTTTTCGGGGTCCGAGTGCCGACAGCAATAAGAGAACCCGTGCCAATTCCTCCGCGCTCTCTTACGCGAGGAAGACTGAAACATGAAGGGAATGTTGGACTACAGTTTCCTTTTTCTTTTTCTATCAGAATACTTCCCGTAAATCTGAGTACAGGTAGCCGGATGGGGCCGATATGTTTTGTTTGTTTAAAACCGCAAGCAGGGAGCCTACAGATGTGTTTCTTTCCCTCTGCGTATCGCAAGACCTACTGATGAAAAAGTGTGCGCAAATATAGACACGAGAGATACCTAATACTTGAATAACAAGTAAACTATTTGTACTCCGAAGGGAACCGTACAATAACACAGCAGAATGAAAGCCGACACTGCGGCCGTAATGCACGCGTAGTCACCGAGCGGCATACGACCTGAGTAAGACGGCTGTCCCGGCATAATTACAACAACTGAGGTCAAATTTTGCGAACATGAGGCGAACAATACGTCAAGTTTATGTGCGATGGTAAATACGTTTCGATAAATACAGAGTTAAAAAAAACTGTAAGCAAGTGTTCGACAGCATCACGCTGCTGCTATTAGCTAGGTTTCCCAATGTCCCGGAACTCTGCGTTTCAGATATTTTATTCTTTGAAGGAATAGGCAGCATTTTAAGTGCGTGCCGAGTAGTTTTAGCCTTTCTGCTTTATTTAGAAGTGATGCGAATTATTATTCAACCGCCATCTTTTTTCTTCTTACTTTTTCACGCGTGGTGTACGAGTTTCGCCTGGTGTCTCCAATGAACCAACTCCGTTATGAACCAGCTCCGTTATGTTTGGTGAATGTAAGGACAACTTAATGGTTGATGTGTAGGTGAACTTCAAAATCGATGGGTAATTCGGGCTTTGGGATAAATTACGTATGCAAGCAATGCAGAGTGTTTGAGCGTGTCTAACGAGCCCGCTGCCCTGGCACCCGCTGCCCTGGCAGAACTATAAACGCCGCCAAGACCAAATTTAGCGAAAATTGGTGGTGCACTGTGGAAACTCTGTGTGCGAAGTTAAGTGCGGTTGGATCAAACACAACATTTGTAAAAAAAATTATTATTCACGTGTTAGAGCGTGCGATATGGCCGCTATCGGCTATACTTCCCAGTGTCCCGACAGAGCTTAGTATACAACAGGTTTATAGTTTGCTGAAAGGGGAAGGGCGACATGGTAACGTTAATGGCGTGCCGGCTATAGCTTTCGCGCGCCGGCAAGCGTACGTGCAGTCTTGCTATGAGGGGCCGGCCGTTGCAGCGTTGAGCACCGGCCTCGGCGTCGGCGTAAGGCGGAGCGCAGCGGAGGATGAAAGACGGCGCTAACGAAGCGAGCGCGAGGACGAAAGTGGAGAAGGAGAGTATAGCGAAAGGGTGAGGAGGAAAGTGGAGTGCCACAGGAGACGTGGTTCACGGCGTAGACCGGGTACGAGATGGCACCATAGTAGCGTGCGCCGTGAGCTGGTCGCCGATGAAGCCATTACGAAAGCATGGGGCGAGCGCGCCCATCAAAACCATACATCAAAGCAAAGGCCTGTCGTGCGCTTCGCACCTACTGCGCATGCGCTACTTCGCCTGCGCCGCCGCCGCTAGAGAATGCGCTCCGGAGAAACCACGCGTTCCCATGTTTACGCTTTCTTTCTGAACAATGAGCCACGCAACCGGTGGAAGTGCAGTCTGCCGCTGCTGCTAAAGGCTCATTCACACTAGGCCAACACGACACCGATTCCGGTTTGACGACTGTCGGCGGCACCGCTTTTCCTTTGTGTCGGCGCCTCTGTCACAGTTTACCGACACCGACCGTCTACCGACGGTCCGCCGACGGTGGTATCGTCGGCGGTAGAGGTCGCCGAAGTCTGCGGCTTGTCACATTTGCCTGGCGCTCAAGATTTAGTCTGCTGACTACGTGCGGCGCCTCGTTTGTACCTTTTTCGCAACATTGTACCTTGTTCACGACGAGAATGGATAAAGTTCCAATTGCAGCCGTCGCTACGGCATGTGTTAGCGCGTTTGGAGGCCCTCGCCAAGGAGTTTCTGGCTGTCTCTGTGACTGCAACAAAGCAAAACCTCATCTGGGAAGTAGCTCTCGAAAACGCTGAAGCCCACAGGCGCTGGATACGAATATGTCTCGTGTCCACGTGTTCCGATCATTCTGCACATTCGCTGCAAGAAACTGTAGCAGCGCCAACGAGGTAACGCACTGAAATATGAGACAGAGCTTTAACGCCCGACGCCGTCCGCGTTTATCCGCGTTCACGCGGAATGCGTGCAGTGTCCTTGAATACAGCCAGCTGAATGACACATACCGGCGAACGTGCGTTTCGGCTAAAACACGGTTCCATTCATTTTGAGCGCGATTAAGCATGCATATATATAAGCGTAGCTGCTTCGGAAATCGCGTTGTCGGTGCGACGTTTTCCCTCTGCGGCTGATATCACGACGACTGGCCGCGGACGACGTTCGGGAGGCTCCTTTTTGTCGGCGTCTGCGTCACGAAAGCCTGCCACTATACGACAACTCGCTGTCGTCAGTCGCATGGCCGTCGATGTCGTGTTAGCTGAGTGTGAACGAGCCTTAAACGAGCTGCACGAGCAGACGCTGTAAGGATTGGGTTCGGGCATGAAATAGACGGTAGCTGGCCCATGCCGTCTTCCGACTCATCCACGCTAAGGGCGTTGTTCAAGGGAGGGACTTGTTCTCATCGAGAACGAGGAACATGGGATTTAATTACAATATCTATGTGAAGGGTGGCGAACGTTACATTTTATCAGTCTAGCATGACTGAAAGAGAATGCACACTGAGCAGCCGCGCAACGGCTGCTTAAAAACACTGTCGTCCCTAGATCCCTAGGTGAGGGAAAACGGCCATTCAACCTTCGACCAATGGGAGCGTCCAAAGTCATTTGAGGGGGAGGGTCCGCCTTTGAGGGAGAGAGTTTACAAACTCACTTCCGCATAGGTTTCACCGAACACACCGAGGTGAGAGGGTTCTCGCAGGCAGGGGTCTTGCCCTGAGCAGGCGCCTCTTGATCCCAGAGCTGACCGCGCAGGCGGTGGCCGCCGCGTCTGTCCATTGACTGTGACGACTTCTGCGCCCCGTGGGAAAGCACCGCAAAACATCTTTTTCCAGGAGTTCTCTTGCTTCAAGCAAACCGTGAAGGCGGCAGCGAGTCGACTAACAATACTCGGTCCGCCGACCGTGGTTAGAAATCCCGGCGCCGTCGGGCTGTTGACGAGGCGCATTGTCGTCTTTACAAAGCGAGTCGTCGCAGCGGGTCGGGAAGGGTTCCAAGGTTGCTTCTCCGAAGATCGCCACCCCTGCAGCTGCAGCGGGCTTGGGAAAATTTTGCAGGTCGGTACCCTTGCAGGCCGATTGTAACAACGCTCAGCGCCGTCGCCGAGAGGACCCTGCCGTTCAGGTACAAATTATTTGCGTCAATACGTAGCGAATTTAAAACGCCTAAACTACGCTCAAGTTTCGCATTATGGAGAGTCGTCATTGCCGATGAATTTTTCGCGTAAACATCGTTAATATTCTAGCCGGTATAATTTTTACCGCTTTTTATCCCGTCGAAATTTGTTGGTGACTTCAAGATTATTTTTCACACCTCAAACAAAATTTACTCAATTTAATATTTCTAGATTGCAAGCTGAATGGTTGCTGTAAATAACGTCCTACCACAAGTATTTTGATCAGGAGGGTCTCAGTGCATAATTTAGGTCTGGACATAGCACAGCGGACCTTTCAGCAGCGTATTGTATGGTAAATAAACTTGAATTTGAACATCACCAAAAAGTGAGCTTATGGCAAATTGTGAAGTTTTTTTGCTGGAAAATTACTGATATTCATTGTATAACATTATGTTTAGCAGAAATTATAGATACTGGAAGAAAAGCGGTAACTATTATTGTGCCGATGACATAGTAATGATGTTTATGCAAAAACAAAAGAAACGCACAATTATTTGCTGTTTTATTGAGGCACCTAAACGCGGAAAATTAACCAATATGTTCGCATATGACGTAAGGTAAAAGAAACACGCCAGTAGAATATTCTAAAATACGGTTGCCCGCCGCGGTTGCTTAGTGGCTACGGTGTTAGGCTGCTAAGCACGAGGTCGTGGGATTGAATCCCAGCCACGGCGGCCACATTCCGTTGGTGGAGAAATGCGAAAGCACCCGTGTACGTAGGCGTAAGTGCCCGCTAAAGAACCCCGTGTGGGTTAAATAATTCCGCAGACCCCCACTACCCCGTATCCCACAATCAGATCGTAGTTTTGGCACGTTAAACCCTATAATTTATATAACAGGTGTCATTGTGCCAAACTTTCACACTAGAGTGTGGAAGATCTGCCTCTTCGCAAAAACTTCAAAGAGGGCTTGCGTGCCGAAATGTTTATTTTTCCTGAAAAATACTTTGGTGAAACCTCAGTCACACGACAGCGAACTCTGCCAATTTTTTCCAAGAGAATCAGCGAGTGTCGCTTTTATGCGTGCCGCCCTCGCACCTGTTTAAGCTTTTCCTAGACGCTAGAGCTATACTATGTCCGCGCAACCTTGAGCGATCAGAAAGCACGTTTTCTGCTCTTGGCCGGCAGAGAAGGGTGGCTTTGTTCCGGCCGCAAAGCCCTCCACATCTCAGTAAGGTGCCTGGTGGTGGTCTCGTGCGGACGCTGCCGTCTCGGTGAGCGCATATTCCCCCTCATCTTCTAAAACGTTCAATACTTACAAGCATTTGTCTCGCAAACCATACTTATGTCAAGGGAATTTTCCACGTCTCAATAATTTCTCTCGTCGTATTCGAGTGCTGATTGCCGTGTTATCGTTTGTTAACGAAGCTTTCCCTCAAGTCTAAATATTTTAAGGCAGTTTGTCGTGTGCGTATCATGGCCACGCACGCTTATATCGCCTTCCGTTTCTCTACCACGGGTGCGCTTTAAAACCACGGCGCTGCAATTTTGCTTCAGAGACTTTCCTTTCCTTCCTTCTTCTCCTCCCTTAAACTGGCTCTCTTAACTACTACACGCAGAGACAAAGCAACAGCGCTCGCATTCGATCGCGCGCTCGCCGAGCACGTGATCAAGCTTTTCCTAGTCTCTAAAGCCGCTCGAGTTCGCTCTTCTCCACGGGCGGCCATTTTTCCAAGAAAGTATTCCTTTCAACCACTCGGAATCGACCATCGAGGACACCATCAGTCCCTTTCCACGTAAGTATGAGGCTCGGAGCAGGAGCTATGGCGCTTCAAAGTAACCTGGGGCCTGACGAACCAACCGACTGAGCTATCTTTCCGGGCAACATCCAAGGTTCTCGAGTTCAAATCACCTGTTCACTTCCTTTTTTCCCCCTTTTTCTTTTTTAATGTCTTTTCTTTTAGTTTATCACTATACGGGAACCCTCCTAAAGAAAAATTATATATATATCCTCAATTATGTATGGCCACACATGTGCAGGTCATAAATACCAGGTTCTCTAGCCGAGTGCCATCCGTGCGGTATAACCGAGCTCAGATTGATCCACCTTGACTGATCAAATAAGGCACCACAGTAGGTTAAATGAGGCGTACAACTCCTGCAGGACCCGCCGTGGTTTCTCAGTGGCTATGGTGTTACACTGCTGAGCACGAGTCGCGGGATCGAATCCCGGCCACGGCGGCCGCATATCGATGGGGGCGAAATGCGAAAACACACGTGTACTTAGATTTAGGTGCACGTTAAACAACCCCAGGTGGTCGAAATTTCCGGAGTCCTCCACTACGGCGTGCCTCATAATCAGAAAGTGGTTTTGTCACGTAAAACACCAGAATTTAATTTTTAATTTAACTCCTGCGGGACGGTAGAGTATCCGCCTCCCGTGCAAGAGGACCGTGGTTCAAATCCCGGTGCCGCGCAATTCTCCACCGGAAAATAAAAAAACACGAGTTTTGAGAAAATTGGACAAGCAGGCCTGGAGTGCGGCCTGATCCTGGTGACCAGAACCGGTAACGCACTCTGTCACCAGAGCAGCATTGGCCACCCTGGTGCAGTACTTGGCCACAACCTCCTATATGAATACAACAATCAAACCCCGGCCCTCAGTGTCCAGCAGCCGCAAAGCAACTGACCACGACGGCGGTCAGATCTGTGACGCAGCAGAGGGTGCTAAGAATACCTGGCTCCGGACAGGCCGCCATTGGAATCTGAACCTGGCAACGTTTAACGTTAGAACGTTATCTAGTGAGGCGAGTCTAGCAGTGTTATTGGAAGAATTAGAGGGTAGTAAATGGGATATAATAGGGCTCAGTGAGGTCAGGAGGACAAAAGAAGCATATACAGTGCTAAAAAGCGGCATGTACTGTGCTACCGGGGCTTAGCGGAGAGGCGAGAACTAGGAGTCGGATTCCTGATTAATAAGGAAATAGCTGGTAACATACAGGAATTCTATAGCATTAACCAGAGGGTGGCAGGTCTTGTTTGAAACTTAATAAGAGGTACAAATCGAAGGTACTACAAGTCTACGCCCCTACATCCAGTCATGATGACCAGGAAGTCGAAAGCTTTTATGAAGACGTGGAATCGGCGATGGGTAAAGTCAAAACAAAATACGCTATACTGATGGGCGACTTCAATGCCAGGGTAGGCAACAAGCAGGCTGGAGACAAGTCAGTGGGGGAATATGGCATAGGCTCTAGGAATAGCAGGGGAGAGGTATTAGTAGAGTTTGCAGAACAGAATAATATGCGGATAATGAATACCTTTTTCCGCAAGCGGGTTAGCCGAAAGTGGACGTGGAGGGGCCCGAATTGCGAGACTAAAAATGAAATCGACTTCATACTCTGCGCGAACCCTGGCATCATACAATATCTGGACGTGCTCGGCAAGGTGCGCTGCAGCGACCATAGGATGGTAAGAACTCGAATTATCCTTGACTTGAGGAGGGAACGGAAGGAACTGGTACATAAGAAGCCAATCAATGAGTTAGCGGTAAGAGGGAAACTAGAGGAATTCCAGATCAAGCTACAGAACAGGTATTCGGATTTAACTCAGGAAGAAGACCTTAGTGTTGAAGCAATGAACGACAATCTTTTGGGCATCATTAAGGACTGCGCAATAGAAGTCGGTGGTAACGCCGTTAGACAGGATACCGGTAAGCTATCGCAGGAGACGAAAGATCTGATCAAGAAACGCCAATGTATGAAAGCCTCTAACCCTACAGCTAGAATAGAACTGGCAGAACTTCCTAAATTAATCAACAAGCGTAAGACAGCTGACATAAGGAACTATAATATGGATAGAATTGAACAGGCTCTCAGGAACGGAGGAAGCCTAAAAGCAGTGAAGAAGAAACTAGGAATAGGCATGAATCAGATGTGTGCGTTAAGAGACAAAGGTGGCAATATCGTTACTAATATGGATGACATAGTTCAAGTGGCTGAGGAGTTCTATAGAGATTTATACAGCACCAGTGGCACCCACGACGATAGTGGAAGAGAGAATAGCCTAGAAGAATTCGAAACCCCAGAGGTAACGCCAGAAGAAGTAAAGAAAGCCTTAGGAGCTATGCAAAGGGGGAAGGCAGCTGGGGAGGATCAGGTAACAGCAGATTTGTTGAAGGATGGTGGTCAGACTGTTCTAGAGAAACTGGCCACCCTGTATACGCAATGTCTCATAACCTCGAGCGTACCGGAATCTTGGAAGAACGCTAACAAAATCCTAATCCATAAGAAAGGGGACGCCAAAGACTTGAAAAATTATAGACTGATCAGCTTATTATCCGTTGCCTACAAAGTATTTACTAAGGTAATCGCAAATAGAATCAGGAACACCTTAGACTTCTGTCAACCAAAGGACCAGGCAGGATTCCGTAAAGGCTACTCAACAATAGACCATATTCACACTATCAATCAAGTGATAGAGAAATGTGCAGAATATAACCAACCCTTATATATAGCTTTCATTGATTACGAGAAAGCGTTTGATTCTGTCGAAACCTCAGCAGTCATGGAGGCATTACGGAATCAGGGTGTAGACTAGCGGTATGTAAAAATACTGAAAGCTATCTATAGCGGCTCCACAGCCACCGTAGTCCTACATAAAGAAAGCAACAAAATCCCAATAAAGAATGGCGTCAGACAGGGAGATACGATCTCTCCAATGCTATTCACAGCATGTTTACAGGGGGTATTCAGAGACCTGGAGTGGGAAGAATTGGGGATAAAAGTTGATGGAGAATACCTTAGCAACTTGCGATTCGCTGATGATATTGCCTTGCTTAGTAACTCAGGAGACCAATTGCAATGCATGCTCACTGACCTGGAGAGGCAAAGCAGAGGATAGGTCTGAAAATTAATCTGCAGAAAACTAAAGTAATGTTTAACAGTCGCGGAAGAGAACAGCAGTTTACGATAGGTTGCGAGGCCCTGGAAGTGGTAAGGGAATACATCTACTTAGGGCAGGTAGTGACCACGGATCCGGATCATGAGACTGAAATAACCAGAAGAATAAGTATGGGCTGGGGTGCGTTTAGCAGGCATTGTCAAATCATGAACAGCAGGTTGCCACTATCCCTCAAGAGGAAAGTGTATAACAGCTGTGTGTTACCAGTACTCACGTATGGAGCAGAAACCTGGAGGCTTACGAAAGGGGTTCTGCTGAAATTGAGGACGCTGCAACGACCTATGGAAAGAAGAATGATGGGTGTAACGTTAAGGGATAAGAAAAGAGCAGATTGGGTGAGGGAACAAACGCGGGTAAATGACATCTTAGTTGAAATCAAGAAAAAGAAATGGGGGGGGGGTGGCATGGGCCGGACGTGTAATGAGGAGGGAAGATAACCGATGGTCATTAAGGGTTACGGACTGGATTCCAAGGGAAGGGAAGGGTAGCAGGGGGCGGCAGAAAGTTAGGTGTGTGTGTGTGTGAAAACATTTATTGGAATGAGGTCTGGAGGCTCGACTTCTTAAGTCAAGGCGCGCCGCTCCCACGTTGGCAGTGTCAGGCCGAGCCTTTCAGCGACATCATGGGCCCTCTGGACGGCCCTTAGTTGGTCCTGAAACAATGGGCTTTGAAAGCTTTTCTCCCACTGTGTCCATTCTTCAACGAGGTTGGGGAGAATCGCGGGGCACCCCGCCAGCATATGTCTGATTCTAATGATGCCATTACAATCGTTGCAGTCCATCTTAATCTCCCTCTCTGGATATATTTTATTAATGGTTTACGGTGTGGGATATGTACCTGTTTGCAATAAGCGCAGTGAGACTGCCTGAGCCCTGTTCAGTTTTGAATGTGGCAATGGGAATTGCCTGCGTCCTAAATAGTAGTGTTTGGTAATGTCATTGTATGTTATTAAATGATCTCTAGATTCCCTGGCTTGATGGTGAACGGCTCGGTTGTGACTGTCACGGTTAGCAAGTCCTCGTGCCAAGTCATGAGCAACCTCATTGAGGTTTATCCGAGGCTCGTCCACTTTTCCCATATGCGCAGGAAACCATCGAATTTCAGTTCTCATAATCCCAATGTTTTCAAAAAGTTTAGCTGCAACACCAGCTACGTAGCCTTTATCAAGACACTTTATAGCGGATTTCGAATCACTGTAAATGCAGGCCCACTTATTACTCCTGATGGCTAGAGCAATTGCCACTTGTTCCGCCACCATGGGGTCCTTGGTAAAAATAGTGATAGCATCTTGCACCTTCCCTTGATAATTTGAGACTATTGCCGTAATGCTTCTTTACCTTTCACCCAGGCTGCATCAACTATAGCTGCCAATTGGTTCTGCTGTTCTATTTCCTGCAAGAGTGCTTTAGCTCTTGCCTTAGGTGGGCGGATGACATTAAGACGTTTGCAGGGACAACATGGCCACAATTAGTACATGACCGGGGTAGTTGGAGAAGTATGAGAGAGGCCTTTGCCCTGCAGTGGGCGTAACTAGCCTGATGATGATGATGATGATGATGATTATGATTATGATGATGATGATGATGATGCAATGCATTTGAAGGCAAAACGAGGCTATTGAAGAAATAGTTTGCCGCAGAATTTACAAGGTATATGTAAAGTGGTAGCGAAGCTTCCAAAGAAGGCCACGTGTCAAGAAAACGGCGGCGTGTTGCAACCGTCGCCAGGTAAGCAAATTTTTGAAAGTGACGTCATAACCAAAAATGTTATTAAGGGAAATTGCTCCAGTAGGTTCCTTAGGAAGGTGAGCGAATAAGATGGAAATGAATGACAGTGCCACAGAGCTTTCAAAAGCAACTTCACCTTCATTCGTCTAGCATAATGCAACCAATATATTTTACCAAAGAAAATATGTTTAAATGGATGAAGATACTATGGCCAGCACACAGTCGTTTTTTTATTGGTATGAATATTAGGAGACGTTGGCGCCTTTATGGTGGCACCGGCTACTCCTTATCACTTGGCAAAGGAAATAAATTTGCGTAATAAGGGAGAATAGCGATACAAAATATGGCACTCAGTAGAACACTGGATAACTAATAAATGTACACTCCAACAGCACATGAGTCGCAAAGTTCTGTGCATTAGTTCAGTTCACGTACGCATATATAAAGTCAGATATTTTGAACAGCCAAACCAAACAACACATGTAATACACTGCAAGTACAGAACAGAATTATACATATTGCGTAAAAGTTGCGATCACCACATAAACCAATTATGAAGCACGAACAACGTTTACGTTACTCATTTAGCGTATTCGGATCATCTCATACTTAATATTTTCCCATAATGTTGGTGTCCTCTAAAAACTTTTTCAGAGCAAGAAGTGCTCTTTTTTGAAGGCCCGCAGTTGGCCATGGGCCAAGTATCTTTTTTAGAGTGAATGGTCTTCTGTCTGATATCAACAAATTTGCTTGCAGTACCTTTCTTTGTGGATCGTATTTCGTGCACTCGAGGAGAAGATGCACATCTTCATCTGGATGGCCACAAGAACACTGCGGATTAGAGACACGTTTTATCCTATACAAGAAGTGTTTCGTAAATGCAGTACCAAGACGCAGGCGATGTACCAATGTTTAAAATTTTCTGTTGTCTCTTAGATTTTCCGGCATTGATAAGTTTATACATGGGTCTATAAAATATAGCTCCGAATTTGTAGTTTGCTGATCAAACCAGGTAGTTTTGCTGAGGAGACAAGAAATCTGTCTCAGGAGCAGGCGGACTTCACTGCGCAATAGGGGAAGATTGGTTGTCTCTGCGTTATTGTGCGCCCGATTCGCAGCTGCGTCCGCTGCAGTGTTACCAAGAAAATTGCAGTGCCCAGGTATCCACTGAAATGCAATTACGTGGTTCATTGAGCTTGCTTTTGTAAGTTCTTTGAGTGTCTCATACAATAGCAAAGTGTTCAAAGAATTTTTCATATTGATTTGTAGTAATGTGAGAGCGGCTTGCGAATCGCTAAAGATAACCCATTTTTGCGAATGCTTTTCTGATGTTATGAAAGGCAAAGCACACAGGATTGCAAACAGTTCTGCCACGGTGGAAGATGTCTCTCGGGGTAACTTAAATGCTTGCTCTAGCGCTAAATGTGGAATGACAAATGCTGAAGTCGAGGAATTTTTATGACACGAACCAACTGTATAAACGTGGATGTACTGGGGATAGGAGTAAATTTGGAAGAGTGCCAGTTGTTGTGCGGCTACTATGAACATGTCTCTCTTAGATATAATCCCATCAACCGATATTTCTATTTTAGGACATAACATCCAAGTAAGGTAACAAACATCCACTTTGCATAATTCAAATCTTGGTAGTAATGTTCTGTGTTCTTGAACAACATAGGAAATTTTGCTTTTGTCTCTTTCGGTAAGCGCGAGGTTTAATTGATGCTTCTCGTGTTGGGTTAAGATGCGATAAATATGTCGGCATGTTTCAACCTTTCGTATGACTGGAAATGATGGGTGACGAGCTTCAGCAATCACTAAAGAACTCGAGGTAGCCTGCGGAACCCCAAGACACACTCGCAGCCCTCTTGCCAATAAACATTGAAGACGTTCTTCAGAAGTTTGTGATAAACCATGGAGAATAGGTGCCGAGTAAGCAATTTTTTGTTTTATAAGAGCCTTATGAACTTGTAGTAGGGAAGAGACTGATCCCCACCACGTTGTGCCAGCGAGTCGCCGAAGTACCTTTATTGCTGCATTGGTCTGCTTTTCAATTGCACGGATGTGTGAAGCCCACGTTAGCTGGCGGTCAAGAATAACTCCAAAAAACGTATGCTCTTTCACAAACATCAATGTTTGCCCATTAAGCGTAAGTTGGAAATTATTCAGCTGTCGTCAAGTGAAAGGAAGTACGGCTGTCTTTGTGTATGAAAGACTCATGCTTCTTTCTCTTAAAAAGGTGTCGATACTACCAAGACCCTCTTGCAGCGTTGTTTGAATGTCTTGTATATGCGATCCAGAGGCCCATATGCATATGTCATCTGCGTAGAGAGAATACTGTAGACCAGACGGGAGTTCTTGCGGCAAGGCTGCCATGGCGCAGTTGAATAAAAACGGACTGAGAACACTGCCCTGCGGAACACCCTGCGTGATACTGTGATAATTACTCTCTCCTGCGATTGTTTCCATAAATATTTTTCTATCTTTCAAGAAATTTGATGCCCATCGCAGCGCTCGACCTTGTAGGCCAAGCTCTAACATACCAGCAAGGATGTGTATGTGACTTACAGTGTCGAATGCTCTTTGAATGTCTAAAAATACTGCTACTGTCACATTTCCGCAAATTCGTTCATGCTCGACGCATGTGGCAATGTCTAATACTGAATCCATTGTACACCGATTTTGTCGAAAACCGGTCACGTAATTGGAAAACACATTTGTGTGTTCACACCACCATAGCAGTCGATGGTCTATTATCTTCTCCATTAGTTTGGAAAAACAGCTTGTAAGACTGATGCGTCGATAGGAGTCAAGACAAAGGGAAGTCTTTCCTGGTTTTAGTACTGGAATTACCCGAACTAATTTACATGAATCTGGAAGAGTCTCTCTTATCCAGGTATCATTAAATATCTCCAAAAGAGCCATTCTTCCTACTGGACCTAGGTTTTTTAACATCACATACGTAACACCATCTGGGCCTGCGGTTGTCTTTGTACGGCATGACCAAAGCGAACATTTCAATTCATTTCAACTAAACTCACAGTCAAGTTCAGGATGTTGTGGCATAAAGCACGCACGACCCTCCTGTTCTGATTGTGTTGTAGAACTTTTATAATTGTAGGCAAGTAAACAGAATTCCTGGTCTAGATATAAGTTCACAGAATTCGTCAGCACCAGATGTTTCCGGAGTGCTTCAAGCTACGGCAAGGGCTCGGAAGGGATGGCTCTGGGTAACTGGACCACTAAAAGATCGGACAACTGACCATATTCTGGGAACTGGAGTAAGCGGAGACAACGACGCGCAATTTTCTCGTCATCTTCTCGTACCTAATTTTTGCAAGCGTCTGAGCGAAGTTGACTGAACTTTCTGTGCCATCTTGTAGTCATCCAGCTTTCCACTGCGGTGGTAAGCCTGTTCTACGCGTCTTTTAATTGCTCTTAGGCATTGATATTCCCCGTCCACTGCAGCGTATTCATTTGGAACAATGACTTGCTCTGTGTAGATCTTGTAAGACTCACACAATATATTTGCAAAACTTTGAAAGTTTGGATTTTCGCCCCATGAGTTACACAAATGGTGACGAAAACTTTGCCAATTAGTATATTTTGAGTAGCGCCGGGTTCCCTCACTCCGTATGAGGCGACGTTTTACCAGGATCGGAAAATGATCACTACTGTGCGTTTCTATGTCCGTTGACCATTCAACGCCATCAAGAAGGTCTTGTGAGTAGAGCGTAACATCTATACAGTTTTAGTAACGAAACCCCTGCAAGAACGTTGGACAGCTGTCATTTAACTCGATGAGATTACTTTTTTCTGCAGCAGACTGTATAATGCTTCCACGAGGATCGTTATATTCACTGCCCCAGATGACGTTATGTGCGTTGAAGTCCCCACAAACCAGCACATGTGAGTTTGTGATAGCAAACCCATTCACCAAGCTGTCTACTGATATTTGCCAGAACATTGTAGATAAAGACTGATCACTGTGACACTTGTATTCCTAAAGATATGTTGCATGCTACGAACTCCGGTATATTTAAATCGCTCGACTGTATTAAATAGGATGGCAGGTCCTCTCGCACGCATAACATCGCTCTGCTACTTCCAGCAATGCGTGATGATTTACATATAACCTAGTTTGAAAGACAAAGGTCATCTCGTACGCCTGCCTCATGTATACATAAAACAGGAAAGTTGTGTTGAGCTAGTAGTTTGCGAAAATCAGCTGACTTATTTCGAAGGCTATTAGCATTCCACTGAAATACGAAAACATTGCTGTAACGATTTTTCATTGTGAGCCTGCCGTGGAGCTGTTGGTGGTTGTGGAAGCACCAACGATTCCATAGAAATCAGTGCTTTTACCTCTGGTAGGTTGTTTGCTTGTGGAATGGCACTGAGAATTGCACGCAGACCTGTCAATAGCATGGGCAGGATCATCTGTGCCACGGGTAAAGACGCGTAATCACCAAGCGAAGCTGACGCTCCATGTGTGCTCGAAGCAGGTCGCTGAAGAGTTGACTGAGATGGTCGCTGGGATGACTGGTGTGGTCGAGGCGAATGTTAAGGTAGTCGCTCAGATGTTAGATGAGGTTGCTGTGTCAATGGCTGAGGGCGTTGCTGAGAAGGTCGGCGAATTTCACTCGAAGCCTGGGCAAGATGAGTAGTATTCTCTGAAGGTCGATCATGTCGCTCTCTGTCAGAACGTTGTCGACCTGAGTGCTTTAGAGCGGCAGAATAGTTCATATTGACCCCTTGCTCTTTTTCTTTGTGAAGAGCTGGAGACGCGAATCTTACAGCATCAAGGTTGGGTGGGGGCGCATTACGAGGAGGCAGCCATCCGTATTTCAACTTATGTCTGCGTAAGCTTGAGGCAGCTCTGCTCTGAGGGCACCCGGAGTAGGAAGCTGTATGGTTTCCGCCACAGTTGGTACACTTTGGCTGACACATACACTTTGGCTGACTTGCACTCTGAATGGTTGTGGTCTTCTGAGCATATCTCGCAGCGACGTTGACTGCGGCAGTTCATCGATAACTGTCCAAATCTCTGGCCGCTGTAGCATCTTAGAGCAGGGCCATGATATTCTTCTACGGGATGACTCGTGAAACCTAAATGCACTCGTTGCGGCATTGGTTTGTTTTCACTGAAATGGAGGATGACGGTTCTCAGAGGGCGTGATTCTACCGCTCCGTCTTCTTGGCGATTGTAGCGCGCCTAACGACGGGCAGATGTCACTCCAAAATTTTCAGGAAGTCAACCAGTTGTTCTTCCGTATACTCCACTGGCACATGGCGTATCTTGCCAGCATTCTTGGTATAAGATGCCGGAATGAATGGCTTGACTCCCAAACCAGCCACTTCGCTCATCGATAGTAGACGTTTTGCAGATGAAACTGAAGTAACGTTGACAGAGAAACTTCCATCTCTGTTCACGCGGAATGACTGTACCTATTTTTTTTTTTTTTGCCGCGGAGACAATTTCCTACGCAGCGCGGTTTGGATTCACTTGCCAGAAGTTGCGCCCTTCCTGTGAGGGTCGAAAAACAACTGGAATTCCCTCAGGCCGCTTCTTTTTATACGTTACCAAGGACAACGGCGGTTCACCGCAGTCTATGTCTTCATCTTCACTTAGCTCAAAGGTAGATGTCCTGTCGTCGTCAACCCGTGGTTTCTTGGCTTCACTTTCGCTTGTCTCAGCCATATTCACTGAAGGTGCGTTGGAAGGTAGTACAGCGTTGAAAACTACCGTCGCCGGCTTGATGACATTAGGCGCGTGTTGTGGCACTTCCGAGTGCCGCGACGATCCTGCGGCACTCATGCGCCTAGGAACGCGCTGTCGGACATACGGCTCGTGCAGGTGTTCTTTGCTGGCTACCGCGGTGGTAGGCGTAGATGCGCTGCGGAGCGCAGCAAAACCACGCGATATTGTGCGTGACCTTTAGCATATAGGTATCGCAAGGGATGTCCGTTCTCTCTGGACAACAGTGAAGTCTCAACACAGCACTGATTCTTCGAAGAAAAAAGAAAATAATATCTTACCGAAGAAGCAGCGGCCGCTCGTATGCGAAACCTATACGTTTCGCAACGTATGCGATACCATTTCACAAAATCATTCGCAATTCCCTGCGGCACCATGTATTCATATCCAACATTTATCAGACAAGACAACATTCCCCCACATTATCATTTAGAAAATATTCGACTTTCTAATTTCGCTGCGCGTCGGGCACCCAGAGCCCGTGTTATTGAGCGAACGAACGTAGCGCGACGATTCCTGGTGGAGCGTTCCGCATTTGTCGTCACGACGAGACACGGCGCGTCGGATGCCGCAGGGTCAACTTGCACGATAACAAAAGACCAGCACTCACACCTTTCGCCAATGAATGCCGTGCGCTACGTCACTCAAAATTTCAAGTGAAGCGCACGCCACAGTTAGAACAAACACGCAAGAAGGAAAAAAATACGGACGAAACCGCCACGTTGAAATGGACAACGCCATTCCGCACGACATAGTAGCAGGTTCGCACAGTCTTGCCATGTATTGCACCAGAATCTCTGGTTGGTAGGGACCAACAAGAACAAACTAATAAATTCTAAAATAGAAAAATGCTGAGATTTGTTGTTTTCATACAGCCAGAACGTTTGAAAGGGAATATTTACTCGTATGACAGTATTCTTAATAAAATTGTCTAAAATTTTCTTTACATATGTTTTCCAGTATTAGTGTTTGTCCCCCCCCCCCCCCTCACCTAGCCGTGCTTCAATCGTGCACTACAAAGTCGTATTTCTGGCGATAGGTTTTGGCACGCGTTTTGTTTCAAGCTTCACAACCCGTTTAGATGGACCTTGGAATGTACTCCAATGCGTTCAGCAGGAGCGGAGTTATTGCCAATCAAAGACGCCCTTCGCGGTGCTTCCGCTCCTTTTTCAATGCCTTGCGCTGCGAAGGCTACGGTGGAGCGGGGCGTGTTCACAGCGTTCGGCTTACTGAAAGTCACCGTAGCATTCAGTTGAAATTTTACTTTGGGTGTTAATATAGACCCCACCACTGCGGACTTTTTGCTCCTACGACGCGCCGGCGGTCCTCACCAAGGTCCTCACCAAGGCTACGTGGTGCAGACTGGCTTTGTCCTTTGCCAGCTTCACCGCCCGATTGTAGCCACGCCTAACTTCTGCATTTTAAAGCGCTATCAATAACTCTGCCGAGACGTCTAACCAGCAGAGCCGCCAGGCGAGAACGCGCGCCGGCGAACGTGTTATTTCTCTGGCCTTAATTTTCGCGCCGTTCGAGGCTAGTTCAGCGTTCGAAACTAGTCGAAATTAGCGAGATCCGACGGCTGCGACGCCGATAAGCAGAGTGGCCAAAGTTTAATCGCTGCCTCGGCGGCCGCGGTCGAGCGTGAGCAGGAGACAATCGGCTTCTTCCAGAAGTACGTAACTATAGATTCGAAATTCCAAAGCAAATTTTCGCTTACTTGAGCCTGTTAATTAAACTTCTTCAATAAATATACATAGTAACAGTAGGGCGAAGCGCACTCATCCAAACACCCTTCTTTATTGACGTGAGCTGTGTGCCAATATATAGCCGCCGCAAATGGGAATCAGCAATATTGCGAAATTAAGCCTCCAGAAAATAGTGACGAGAACGCTTCTGTTCAAAAGAGAGCTTTGAGAGAAAGGTGACTTCGCAATCCGCTTACGAGCACAACGCGCATCGCACAACTGCAAAACTTGACTGGCTGAGACGTTCGCAGCAGCGTATGTTATCCGCGAACTACGTATTTCCCCCTGACCAGTTGGGTGGTTCAAGACCCCTATTACAGATAAGACACAAAGGCAATATGCAATAAATCAGGCAGAGGTTACATGCCAATTGATAATAGAAACGAAAGCTCGAAGCTCATCCTTGCATGTTATCTTAGGCAAACTGCGTCCCTGGACTGGTTTTTTGAATGACATCTTTCTCTGGAACTTTAATAATGCAATGAAGTTTTGCTAATTAAGAAAAAATATGAAAGAATTTGGTATGGAGAGTCAGTCTTTTAAATAAATGTGCTCAACACTTCACAGATTTTTCCAGAGATCGTGGATTTGAAGTCAAAATCATGAGTTTTGCGTTTATCGCAGGGAGACTGCAGATTGCTGGCTTGTATGCTTGGTTGTTTCTTCGTTTACTTGGTTTACCTTTCTTGCTCCTGCTGCCGGTACTGTTGCTGCCATCCGAACCTTAGTTTTCTTTCCTTTTTTGAGTCTGTGTTTTAGTCGCCCACTATTTTGCTGACTCGCTGCATTCACTTCAGCAGAGCCGTCAGGAGAGAGCGCTTGCTCGCGAGCGTATCGGTTCTCTAGCCTGCAGTTCCGCGCCGTTCCAGGCTAGTCGAAATTAGGGACACCCGCCGTGGTTGCTCAGTGGCTATGGTGTTGGGCTGCTGAGCACGAGGTCGCGGGATCGAATCCCGGCCACGCCGGCCGCATTTCGATGGGGGCGAAATGCGAAAACACCCGTGTGCTTAGATTTAGGTGCACGTTAAAGAACCCCAGGTGGCCAAAATTTCCGGAGTCCTCCACTACGGCGTGCCTCATAATCAGAATGTGGTTTTGGCACGTAAAACCCCAAATATTATTATTAAATTGGCGAGATCCGACGGCTGCGACGCCGATAAGCAGAGTGGCCAAAGTTTAATCGCTGCCTCGGCGGCCGCGGTCGAGCGTGAGCAGGAGACAATCGGCTTCTTCCAGAAGTACGTAACTAGATTCGAAATTCCAAAGCAGATTTTCGCTTACTTGAGCCTCTTAATTAAACTTCTTCAATAAATATACATAGTAACAGTAGGACGAAGCGCACTCATCCAAACACCCTTCTTTATTGACGTGAGCTGTGTGCCAATATATAGCCGCCGCAAATGCGAATCAGCAATATTGCGAAATTAAGCCTCCAGAAAATAGTGACGAGAACGCTTCTGTTGAAAAGAGAGCGTTTGAGAGAAAGGTGACTTCGCAATCCGCTTACGAGCACAACGCGCATCGCACAACTGCAAAACTTGACTGGCTGAGACGTTCGCAGCAGCGTATGTTATCCGCGAACTACGTATTTCCCCCTGACCAGTTGCGTGGCTCAAGACCCCTATTACAAATAAGACACAAAGGCAATATGCAATAAATCAGGCAGATGTTACATGCCAATTGATAATAAAAACGAAAGCTCGAAGCTCATCCTTGCATGTTATCTTAGGCAAACTGCGTCCCTGGACTGGTTTTTTTGAATGCCATGTTTCTCTGGAACTGTAATAATGCAATGAAGTTTTGCTAATTAAGAAAAAATATGAAAGAATTTGGTATGGAGAGTCAGTCTTTTAAATAAATGTGCTCAACGCTTCACAGATTTTTCCAGAGATCGTGGATTTGAAGTCAAAATCATGAGTTTTGCGTTTATCGCAGGGAGACTGCAAATTGCTGGCTTGTATGCTTGGTTGTTTCTTCGTTTACTTGGTTTACCTTTCTTGCTCCTGCTGCCGGTACTGTTGCTGCCATCAGAACCTTAGTTTTCTTTCCTTTTTTGAGTCTGTGTTTTAGTCGCCCACTATTTTGCTGACTCGCTGCATACCACTTTTGAGACTGACCTCGTACATCGGTCGGCGTCACATAAGGGTATAAATAAACTTTCTTTCGCTCAAACAAATTCGTGAGTGAGTCTGGAAAAGGTTTCTTTCCAAACTTCCAATTCCTCTTAATTCACGATCGTTAATAAGCCGATCGAGTGAACCAGTTCAAAGCGGTTTGAACGATTATATTTTTGACCCGAAGTGAACCTGAATATAACTGGAAAATATGCTGAAGCCCGAAGCCGAAAACGTTTTCGTCCGACATCCTAGATAGAATCATCGCGAACTTCGTAGAAAGCAAAGACGCAATGCGATTAAGGCGGCATTAAAACTCTTGCTGCCAAATGATTCCGATCCTATTCGGCAGGAACGTGGACGGGCACGGTTCTTACCACTGGGCCATTCGACGCGAAACGTCCCAGACCCCAAAAGTGATCATCCCCAATTCTCTCGGAAAAAAATTGGGCTAGCTGGTGATTGTGTGAATAAGGTTTCGAAAAAGTAGTTTTGTGGAGAAAAACATTTTGTGGTGACATCAGCGCTCCTCGATGTTTTAGCGAAGAAGCATAAGTTGGTTCGAGGCAGATTTTTTTTCCATTCAAGTGTGAAACTAGGTACACTGACAAATCTTATTTTAGAATATTCTACTGGCATGATTCTTTCACGTGTCGTCATAGGTGAACAGATTTACGAATTTTCTATGTTTAATTGGCTCAGTAAACCATTTCGTGCCCTTCCACTCTGTGAAGAAGGCTAACCAGCGAAGATGTATTGGGATGACTATGCTGAGAACTATATGGATTTATATGGTTATTGCTATATTGATTGAATGAAGACACCTACACGTAACGTAGTGGTTTTTATCATCTTTATTTTGTCTGATTCGTTACCACAGTGACCATAGCTTTGTGGTCGCTGTGGCACACCGCGATCGGCTGTACTGCAATGCTAGACACGGTCTTGCCAAAGGTTAAATCTATACACGACTGGTGACGCGTGGTCGACACTTTGACGTCCGTGTAGCACTCAATTCCAAACCGTTCCAACACGAAGGATACAATCCAATTGCCGTCGGAGCGCGCTAGGTCGACGTTAGAGTCGATGATTGGCGGGTACACTACTGCGTTTTATTATGCTCTTCGACCCTCCAATGGGAGCGAAGGAGCGCCGCAATCCCACGTTTTCTATATAGCCATGAAAGTCATGCATCATAACATGGTGGATAAGATAACATTCAGAACAACCGCCGCGACTGATAACATTACGCGGAAATGGTAATGCAGTTTATACATAGACGGAAGATGATAACATTCAGAGCGGCCGCCGCGACTTTTTTTTTTTCGTGCATGCGCATAGGGTTGCGCCAGAGCAGTTTTCGGCGTACAGGCGACAGACGGGCGGACGAATCGGCTAGTCGTATAGACCGTTTTTCCGTAGGCGCCGCCATATTGTGAACGCAGTGGCGCCGCCTATGAGCAGCGCCATACTGGCTTGGGTGAAAGCGGTCTTTTGCATGGCAGGTGTACGCTCGGCGGTGGGTTTTGGCGTTTGTTTTCACGGTCGTGCGGTTTGTTGAGTATTACGTGCGTCTTCTACATGGTAAACGGCTCTGTGAGACGTGCTGAAGTGGTTTAAGGCGTCATGGCCGGAATTTCTGCTGGCGTTGAGGTGGACGGAACACGCAGCGCGATGTGTGCGCACATATTTGAGCCTACAATCAGCCTCGGAGATCAATTGTGTATTTCCGAATGTTCCAATCACTAATGTGACCTTATTGCAGTATTATCCTTTATTTCTAAGCTGCGGTTTAGGAGCCATGAAACATACGCGACGATCGTTCTGCTACGATAGGAGCTGTGCTGGTATACTTTGACAAGCGTTCAAACTGTTCGCTGCAGGTTACATTGCGTGACTACTTGGTTGGATGGATGAGGTTTCCACCCATGAATAAAATAGTTTTGGCTAGTAATAGCAGCATACCTTACAGTCTGAATTAAGCTTGTCCAGCAAAGCGACCATTTACGAACTGCGCGAGCGTCCTAAGCAGTAGTAGGTGCTGGATTACAGATATCCCTGTTCTATATAGCGCATGGTCCAAGCATATGGCGTCAGCGGGTATATATTTATAAACGTTTTGCGGCGTTAGCCCGTTTTCTCTTGCTTTTTTGAGAAAGAGGATGATAACCGATTTTTTTTTAGGTTGTGTTCGTTCATTTCTCTACGACGCACTAACACTTATTACGGAAATTTTTCGCTCAAAAATAGCTATCGCATTCTTTTTATGCGAGCCCTCTCATATATTACGGCTGTATACAGGCCAAAAAGGCAATGCCGAAGCACACAGCTTATATATGTATCGTGCTGGCTCACCAACCGCAGTGATCGCTATGTTGAGCAGCGCCATGGGCCTCGTGCAGCAAGGCTGGCGTAGACATAATTTCAAGCATACCAGACTTGAAATGCGTGAGAACGATGCCAGTGTATCACACATATTTGATAGCGCCTGCCGCTCAGCTGTTTCGTGGTTGCCTTAGGTTGGCCGTGCACGAGCATGCGCTCTTGTGTTTTATGTTTTACTCCCTACGCCAATCGATCAGACAGTGAGCTGATTTACTATTTAATGCTGGTAATACAGAGACGCCGGTTTTTCTGTTGAATTAAAATCGATATAAGCAAAATAGTAAACAACACATACACGCACCGCGACTGATAATGCGCGTACACCGCGGCTGATTATGCGCGTCACATTTTTACGCCCCCAAGAGATATTTCTGCCTACAGCAGTTATCGATGCACCGAAAGGCTTCGC
Source organism: Dermacentor variabilis (assembly GCF_050947875.1). NCBI lineage: Eukaryota > Metazoa > Arthropoda > Arachnida > Ixodida > Ixodidae > Dermacentor > Dermacentor variabilis. Next base: position 39,966,518 of record NW_027460280.1, on the reverse strand, counting down.
TGACGACCTTATATGAACGAAAATGGCATAGATTTCACGAAGTACGATCTAAAACATCTCGAAATCGTTCCGCAGCACGCGACAGCAATACTTTCAAGCAGCGCCGCGCCGGATCGCCCAAGCCAGAGAGGAGGAAAGGCTCTCCGCGCGCCATATCCTCCTTGCCCGCTGAAACGGTCTATACACCTTCGCTGTGAAACGCAACCAAATGTACGTTTTATTAAACATTAGAGGGCAGCTAAAAGTACACGTTCGCGTGTACGAAAGCTCGCGCATTCCGCATGCGCAGATGGTGCCGGACAAATCGTACGCGTCTAAGCGCGGCGCGAGCACAGGTATCTTCTCCCGACAAATATCGGTGCCCTGGCTGCCACACACAAATACGAAACGATGTCTACGAAGGCGAAAGTGTGACCCAAGTGGACGCGTGTCTTGTAGGTTCAATCCGCCAGCCCCAACGAGGCTCGGCAAACGCAAGGCGCGCGGGCTAGAACTTTCGGGCGCCGGCAAGGGTACGTGTAGTTTGGCCTTGAGGAGCCCGGCCGCTCCTCTGCTGAGCGCCGGTCTCGGCGCTCAGCAAAACGAAGGCGGTACGAACGCGGATCCCAGCGGAGGATGAAGGACGGCAATAGCGAAGCGAGCGCGAGGACAAAAGCGGAGGAGGAGAATATGGCGAAAGGGTGAGGAGGAAAGTGAAGTGCCACAGGAGATGTGCTCCACGACGGCGACCCGCTACGAGATGGCGCCATAAGGTGTGTTCGATTCAGAAAGGGTGCACGGCACCGGAAACGAAAAGGTGCAAGTGGTGCGGACACACAGTGCAGAAGATCTCGGCACCTTGTGCGAGGTCGCAAGATGGAACCTGTCTGCAGCGCCACCAATAAAATGTCAATCGAATGTGTAGGTGCAGGCCTGTCGTCTGCTGCGTCTACAAAAAACGTGGGTAATAAGCTGGCGAGACGACTCCAACGACGGCACGCGTGTCCAAAGAAGCCGTTTTATTTATCTTGTGCGTCCACAGACCTGCTGACTTGGACAACGAAATGGATGACCTGCACGTTGTTATGGAACTGATAGAATCTGACAGCGAAGACGAGGAACTCGATGCAGTGTTGTGCCAAGTCGGTGCTGAACTACTCCTCAACGATCGCAACCGCATTCCTAGATATTAGGAGGAAGTTGTGGACAGGTATTTTGATCATGAGTTCAAGCGCCTTTTTAGGCTCTCCAGAGGCACATTTCAGACCCTTGCGGAGCGTTTCAAGGCATCTATTTTTTTTTCCAAGCCCTCGGGGAGGTCGCCCGCAAATACCCGCGGAGAAAACGTGGCTAATTGCTTTGTCTTATTTAGGTACTCAGAACAGTATGTACAGAATTGCTGATACCTTCGATGTGTCAGAGTCATCAGTGTCTCTGTGCCTTAAAAGGTTTCTGAACTTCTTATTCAGTATTAGTAAAGAAGTGATTGCTTGGCCTAGCGATGAGGAGCGGGCGAATATCAAAGCACGCTTTCTTGCTAGAAGCAGCGGCAAAGGACCAAGAAACACTATTGGGTGTGTTGACGGCTGTCACATTGAAATTCCTCACCAGAAAGAATCCCTGCATCCTACTATAACAGGAAAAAATTCCCTTCAATCGTTCTGCAAGGAATCTGCGATTTAAGCAGCCGTTTCATAGACATTTTCGTTGGATATCCTGGCTGCGCACACGACGCGCGCGTGCTGAAAGAAAGCCCCATCTACGGTGTAGCCGGGACCAAGTGCGCTAACGACTACTCGCTGGGCGACGCAGCGTATCCGCTTCCCCCATGACTGATGCCTCCATATAGGGACAACAGGGCGACGTTTGATCGTTACAAGCGGAATTTCAATAAGATTCACAGCCAACAGCGTGTGGCAATTGAGCACGCATTCGGCATTCTGAAACAGCGGATCAGTTATAGCCCGCAAAGAAACTTCACGTCTCCTCATCGATTTCTTGAGAGACCGGTGTGATGGACATATGGTGAAATCCTTCAGCGGTATTGTGCGAGACGCTCGGGCGGAGCAATTGCCGGCCTTGTTCGCCAGGCTAAACCCGCCTGTTGCTACAATTCACCACCACCACCACCACCACCACCACCACAGCGTTTCAGGAGACTGTATCTTGTAGAGGCAGATTCAATTGACCAGTGTTGTCTTATCGTACTTGGTGCATGTGTACTACATAATCTGTGTAGCAGTAGCATGGACTTAAGTGACTGCGAGGACCCCCCCCCCCCCCCCCCAAGGGAGGACAACATCGAAAATGAGAACGATGGTGCAATCACCAGCACTGCAGCTGTTAAGCAGATGTGCGAGCTTAGACGCAATAATATTGCGGAAACGCAGTGCTGAACGTTTACTGCTGCAGCCTCCACTTTTCTCAAAAATGCACTTTGCTTTCTGACTTGTTCTGACCACTATAATTTTGTTTTGAATGCTTTGCACAGTTCCCAGTCTCGTAACTTCTGTTTCGTGTCTCGGTTGAATAAATGCCAGAAGACATGATTTGATGAAGACAAGCTGTTTATTTTTTTGTTTCATATGCGCTCACGAAGCGCTCCAGCAGGGCCATCTTCTCCTTGTGTCGCGTTGCCCTATCTTTTTCTATCTCATCTAGTTTTTGCAGGAGCTGCAGTAAGGGCCGGTCCTTCTTTTGTTTAGGCAGCTCCACATGGCCAGTTGGGCTGTCCACTGCTTCTGGGACCTGCAGTTCCCTGCAGCAAAAGTATTGTTCATTAGTAGAAATTTACACTTTAGAGAGGCTTGCCAGGCGACATGCCTAGCATATTGCTCAAGATTTCTATGATGAAAAATTCAATATGCACAGCGCACGACGGAAACCTCAACAATCAACGGACTGAAGTATCTCAATGAGACCCGTGTCCTGTGCCTTCATTGGCATAACACGCAGGCAGTGTTAGTCAATGGGCCAAGAAAGCGATACCTGAAAAGATGGCAGTCAATGAACGTTCAGTGTGGAAATTGAGGCTCTTTCTAAAATAAACAGCCTGTAAGCACAGATAAAGTGGACTATATCATCAAGTATGTTGCACACAAGGCACCAGTATTGACCATATCCATCTTATTTTAAATTAGAAATGTTTATTATTTGTGCCATTTAGTCAAATGCGGTGTAGGCATGCCCGGTAGTGCATCATAAAGCCACATGGCATGACAAACTAGCTTATAGGATTGCAAGTACAAATAGGTCAGTACTAACTGCTGTTCCCGAGTCTGACAGAACACCAAGTCCAAGCAGACAGCATGCAGGATGCAACACAAAACAAGAGTCGCCACCTTTCTACGATCATGCTCACCTCTCCCTGTCGTCGGGCACCATTTTTTGTCCCTGTGCGTACGTCACAACAGGACTCACATGGTGCTGTTTTTCCATGAAGTCCTGCAGTTCTCTAATAAAAAATTAAATGCAAGTAGCACCAGAACTTTAGTACACCAGCAAAGCTGCTGCATTCGCACAGGGAAAACTTGGAACATTGTAGCAAAACAGAGCAAGGAAGTGTCTGCTGTTTAATTGATTTGTATGCACTTATACATATTCCATTGCCAACAGGGACCAGGCAGGAGTGAGAAACATTGGCGTCGAACAAATCACTTAGCCAAATTGCACACATGGCTTGCGGAAAGCATAACTGCATACGACAGTGGTACAATTTCCTATAAAATGAATGGTGGACAAGGATGCCCTACAAGAATAAGCTATTCTCTGAAGCTGACACTCGTTAAATTGCATGCTCAGTCATTTTTTATTTGATTTGAGCATAAAGTATTTCATGAATTTGCTACGTCTAGAAACAGCCAGTTTTGTTACTAATTTCATGTAGACGCTGTGAATAAGACTTTAGGTACGTCTTAGTTGAACTATGCACTGGCATCAGAGACCATAAAAGCACTGCGAACACTCACCCCTCAAAACTGCACTCGGCAGACGCGCTGCCGTATTTATTATTATTCGTCCGGACTCTTTTGTACGCTCTCTCGAGTGACTTCCATTTATTGGTTACTTGAACCACGGTGAGGCAGCAGCCGAATTCATCATTGAGCGAGTCTGTCAAGAACAGCATCAGCTGCTTTTTGGTCCTGCTTGCAGAACAATACAAAATGCAACGCAAATACACAAACGCATCGAATGCTAAGCCTCACCTTAGTCCCCCCTTTTGCCCGATGCGGCCGAACTGTTCCTTATAATTTTCTATAAGGAATTTTGTTCTTCGGCCGCTCCACAAGGCTTCTTCGCTGTCGTGTTGCCGAGTCGGCATGGCTGCCGCGTCCACGGCAGCAGCTTCGGTGGTACGCGGCGTGGCGTCTGCGCAACGCGAAGTTGCGGCTCCTGACCGCTCTGTTCGCTCAGAATTTGCGGCGAAACCCCCCGGTGTGCAAAGCACCCTCAGCCTTCTTCCATCTGCAAAAATAAGGGAAGAAATGTCGCCACTTCGCACGTATACAAACCATGCTATTATGCTTACACCATGCTTACAGAGTACAATAGCAAACTTACCTGCTGTAGAGTAAAGCTCGGCGTCACCGTCGAAGGTAATGACGCCAAACTCATCGTAAATTGGGTACAGCTCTGTCGGGCTGCCATCAATTTCTACTAGCACAGACATTTTACTTGCGGCGTCTACTTCGCTCACTTCAACCCGTCTGCTATGGCGGTAGGGTCGCGCGGCTGCACCTCTTCTCAGGCAGGTTCATAGGTGCACTGCACCGCGGCGACACCTAACCTCGCACCCCGCGCATTCGAGGACGAGAGTGCAGGGGGCGCCTCTGCACCTCAGGGAATCGCGGGTTTAGGTGCAGCGCACCCTGGATGAGTGCAGAAAGTGCAGAGAACCCAAGCTGAATCGAATAGACCTATAGTAGCGTTCGCCGTAAGGTCCCTGAATAAAGCTAGAAGGTAGTGACCGTCCTCCTCGCCCGGCCTCTCCTTCTCTTGGCCTTCTCGCAGCTCGCTCTTTCTCTCGAGCTCGCCCTCGCAGTTTGGTCGTTCGCTCGGAAGCTGCCCATAGAGTTGCACGAAGTGGGACATTAAAAATTGTAGTTGGGTATGTGCGCATACATTTTTACCGCATTTAAGGATTGAATATTGTGTGCTGTGCTAGGAGCGATGATGGAACGTTACGAAACTGGCAGAAGCACATGTTTTTTGTGCTTTTTCGGCGCGTAACTGCGCGCTTGTTTCGTGGCTTCGGGTTGGCTGCCTGCTTCCAGTTAGAAGAAGGCTTTCCAGGCTAGTTTGGTGGATAAATTCCTATTAGTGTCGAGTACAATCGTTCTGCTTTGTCTCCCCAATGTACACGTAATGTACACGATATTTATACACATGCCAGAGCTTTGTTTGAGTGATGTCGTCCACGGCTATGCATTGTACTTGTAGGCAAAAACACTGTCGCGGCTTGCCCAGACCCACCCCCTTCAGGGGTTATTTCTATTGCATTGATTAGATTATTTATTTGGCTTTCTAAAGACACTTGTCCGGCGTCAAATGGCTGCGCTGAAGGTTTTGCCGGCACGCGCCAAAGGCGATGCGCTTGCGTGTGGGCAGCACTATGTGATGATGATGATGTGTGGTGTTTTATGGCACAGGGCCAGGTTTGGCCAAAGAGCGCCATGACAAGTGGTAATGTTCACGATGTATTATGGATGGCGTGCACAAAGAATTCCTCATGGTAAATGTCACATGGCTGTAAAAGGGCCTAAAACCTGTAGCTTTAAGTGACGTAGAATATATAGGTGCTAAAATAATGACGGTGACTAGGCAGTGATATGGGCTATGGCAATGGGCTTTCGTTAAAACATGATGCAATAAAACAGAACACTGACACCAGAATTTCAAGAGAGCCCTTGAATGCAGGGTTGTTAGTCATGTGCTAAAAGTTGCCTGGCCAAATCATTTTAAGGGTGTCGGTTTCGACTAAAAAATCTAAGACTGTTTGCAGATTAAAAAGCGGTTCATTGCTAAGAGAAAATGCAGGGTGAACGGGTATATTCGCGCGATGTGCGACAGGGAAATACGTTTTCCTCTCTGTTTCTATGGCAGGGCGCTGAATAAGAACGTGGATGATTGTGAGACTATTGCTGCACTTATTACAAGTTGGAGGATCGCCCCCAGTCAAGAGATAAGAGTGAGTACTGTATGTGTGGTCTATCCTTAATCGGCAAAGAAGTACTTCCTTGTACCGTGCTGTTTTTCCACTAATCCAGTTCCCCAGTTTTGGTTTTACAATGTGAAGCTTATTTATTGCTTGTGTATCCCACTTGCCAATGATTCCTCAATTTACGGCGCAGAAAAGGCTTTAGGTCTGTGGCAGGGATGGGGGTATTTCTATCTTTGTCGCTAAAACTCACTGACGTAGCCATTTCGTCAGCAGCCGCATTGCCTTCTATACCCCTGTAGCCAGGTACCCAGCATAAGACGATCACTTGGTTGCACATATTTGCAGAGCACAACGCAAATAGTTCATTCAAAACGGAGTTATTGTGCTTTCTTAGGCTAATTAGGGCTCTCACTACACTTAATGAGTCTGTGAAGACAATAGCCTTAGTGATTTTTGTCAGCCGCATGTCTTGAATAGCCTTAAGTATAGCGTATGCTTCCGCTGTAAAGATACTGGAGTTGTAGCTGCCGATTCAACAACTCGGATGCGTTTGCGCTGCTCGAACTGCCACGTGTCTACTCGCGTGTACCCCATCTACTGTCGTGTGTTCAGCTTGTGCAGCTTCATAATTTAATCATCTTAGTGCCATGATGACAAACGCAAGGCGCGTGACGTAGTCGCCTCAATAACGCGAGCGTCATGTAGAAACGTGCGCGATCAACGCGGAGCATCTCAGCTATTCTCGTCGTTTCGTCGTCGCGCTGGTATCTCTTTATGCAGTGAAACTGGTCCTACCCTTTTACGACAAACTGGTGCCGCTGGCTCTCAAGCGCAAACATCACAGTGGAACCTGTACATCATTTGTAAACAAAGCGTATGCAAGGGAGAAAGTTACACATAGAAATGGTTTCTATCAATGAGCACTTTGCCTTTTCGCACAGTTCGAAGTCAATATAAGCCAACAAACTGGTGCACTACTTTATCCTGCCGAGACGGCGAAACGGAGAAAGCCTACTCACAATAGCCACAGTCATTTGCACTGGTAGTGAACAACTTGTCCTAGCAAAATATATTTGCAGCGCCTAACAAAAGCATGGAGTGACAAAGCTACGCACTCTCAGTACTACAACAATAACGCACGTTACGTTTCTAGCACGATATATGACAGAACACAGCATACGTACTCCATAGCTTCATACACCTGTTGACGATAGCACGACCAGGAAAACAAATCTGAACGAGCACCGAGAATAGCACGCGCGCATAAGCTTACCCATGCTTGAGCTCCGTACCCCGTCAACAAAGAGAAAAGCTCCGTTGGTACACGTTTTCACCTCAAGTACTCTTAAAATAAATCCCTAACATAAAACAAAACGAAAACTGTTCTTCAACAAGTCGGTTAGCCACGAAACTTAGGTGAACCATCCGAAATCCCTTGCGAAGGATTCGCCGCGGAAACTAGACGGCCAACTGTCATGGCGGTGAGTGCGCCGAGACGCAGAAAAGTAGAAAAAAATAGAGAAAAGGGTGCGAAAAATACCACGTGACTGCGCTCAACCAATTGCGAGACGCATACCTCCTTGCATGCCTCCTCGCGGCTGCGGCAAGATCAAAATATGTCGCTATAACTTTTAGTTTTGTTCAGGGACCTTAGTGCACCGTGGCCGGGTCGCCGATGACGTCATTACTAAGGTATGCGGTGAGCGCTTCCAGCGATACACCCCGCCCCCCCCCCATATATGGAAACCACAGAATTTCATGCAATTAATAGTAGGGAACTCTGGCGCTGCGATCGTTCAGCCACCATGGGAATGATGAGAAGTACATGGATTTGTCTGATCTTCGTGCTTGTAGATTCAGACGCTCCTGTGGCTATGTTTATTATACGCCTTCATTATCTGCCTTAATTGTCCTAAATTTCAAAGCAATGCGTACTTTTCTAAGCGCAGAATACTCTGCGATCACAAACAATTGCTACTCATTGGTGTGGATCAGCCTGTCGAGGTGACCAAATCGAAGCGCGCCACACGACTCAACGCGCTGGCTTGCCCGCGACAAATTGACATGGGCGTTCTAAGCTGCTTGTCGATGTATGCGTCCGTGGCGTAATGATTTCAATATCGGGCTTCTGTACAAGAGGTCCTGTGTTAGAATCCTGCCGTCGGACAGATTTATAACGTTTATTACAGCGATTGTGTATATGGGTAGCCGATATCGCTAGCGCCTTGTTTCCATCAAAGGGTCTCACACAATAATTACTAGAGCTGGTGCTAAATCTCCTTGGGTGCTGCAATCGGACCGGCTCAGTCAGCAAGGGAATTATGGGAAGTACATGGATTTGCCTTGACTTCGTCCTTCTGACCTTAAGCGGCCTCGTGACTGTAAACTCGTTGGTTTAGGCGCAGTACTGTGTAATAAATTATTAGGAGATCACCGCCCAAGCGGTGATCCCCTAATAGAGGTGGAAGTAGAGGTGGTTAACCAACAAAGCTGAAGCGTGCGGCCCCGGTGCATATCACTGGGTTAATCCTGGCGGTTCATTAGACGACGGCTTGGTATACGCTGCCGGATTCTCGGTGCGCAGTTGCTGCTTGCGCTCGGCTGCACGAGCCTGCTCTTATGTCCAGGCTGCAGCATCGGCACGGCGTAGACGAGCTCGTTCACAGTTCTGCTCGCGGCGTTGCTGATCGAGGGCTGGTGAGTACGTATGACCCGTGGCCTACCCATTTTGGAGCCGGAGAGAAACTTCTGCGCGCGCTGGGCTGCGACGGAGAGCAACGACGTCACTACTGGCGCAGCCAATCGCCCGTTTCTCTTTTTCCCTTGTTTTTTTGTTTCGCGCACGCACACGGGGTTAATGCCGGAGAAGTTTTCGGCTAGCCACAGCCATGCATCTGGCGCGTCGTTGGTCTGCGCTCCACTCGAGCCACGCGTTCCCATGTTCACGCTTTCCTTCTGAATGATGAGCAACGCAACCGATGGAAATGCAGTCTGCCACTGCTGCCAAACGCGCAGCCCGCCGCCGAAAGAACCCTGATGCCAATGTTCAACTTCATTGATTAATAGATCGCGAATTCAAAATACCTTAAAGCTGCGCTCAAGTTTTGCATTATGGGGTATCGTAATCGTCGGTCAATTTTTAGCGTAAACATCGTGCATATTTCAGCCACAATAATTTTTACCGCTTTCTCGTGGAATGACCCACCTGCGAGGCTGGTGTCCTTTTCCAAAGAGAGGAGTTTTTGTCATAGCGGGCCACACACATCTGCAGATCGTTGTTTAAAGTGCAACATCGGAAAGCGAGTCGAAGCCTGGCACCTCGTTTGGCAGGGCACAGCCTTTATTTACCCAGCACCGATTTATCCCCAGCACCGACGCAAGGTTATAAAGTTATAAAGTGGCTACTTGTCACACTCCGTCTCGCAAGTTTCCAGCAATGGAAGATGTCAAGAAGGGAGACACAGCTCAGAAAAGGGATCCTGGACTCTCTTCAAATCTTGCTGTGCGATGTCATTGTCTGAGGCGGAATTCTAATTCGACCCATCAAAATTGTCCGTCCCTCCCATCCTCCTCAGATGGTCACCACCAAGAGAGAAGAGGTCGCACCCGTTTATTATACGAGTATATATATATATATATATGTATATATATATATATATATATATATATATATATATATATATATATATATATATATATATATATATATATATATATATATATATATATATATATATATATATATATATATATATATATGTATGTCATCAGCCTAGTTACGCCCACTGCAGGGCACAGGCCTCTCCCATAGTTCTCCAACTACCCCGGTCATGTACTAATTGTGGCTATGTTGTCCCTGCAAGCTTCTCAGCGTCATCCGCCCAACCCTAACTTTCTGCCGCCCTCTGCTACGCTTCCCTTCCCTTGGAATCCAGTCCGTAACCCTTATATATGTGCAATACAATGACCATGTGCAATATGTGCAATACAATGACCATGCTTCTGATATCGTTCCGGTCATTTCTGGCGTGCCGCAGGGCTCTGTGCTAGCACCATTTTCGTTCATTTTATACATAAACGACATAACATACCACGTTGATGTGAAGGTGCGTCTCTTTGCGGATGACTGCGTGCTATATCAAAAAATAAACACTCATGCAGACCAAATAAGGTTAAACACAGCTTTGGGCAACGTCATAAAGTGGTGCAATACATGGCAAATGGCAATCAATATGGAAAGAACTGTAGTGATGTCTGTCACAAATAAGAAAACAACACTTAATTTCCCTTACGGTACTGGCAACGGCGTTCTCAGAACAGTAACTGAAAAGAAATACCTTGGTGTAATTATTTCTGATAACCTCAGCTCTAAAACCCAAGTACAAAACATTACCAAAAAAGCAATGAACAGTTTATACTTCCTTAAGCGCACCTTGCGCTTTGCGGCTTCAGATACCAAGTTACTCGCATATAAAGTCCTTATCCGTCCAATCTTAGAATATGCAAACGTCGTCTGGTTTCCATATATGCAAAAAGATGTACACATGCTCGAATCAGTTCAACGAAAAGCTGTTCGTTTTATCTACCATAGATACCGGCGCACTGATTCTCCCACATAGCTGCTTTCCTACGCAAGCGTAGACACCTTATCAAGCCGCGTCACGCTCCATAGACTCAAGTTTCTTTATCAATTAATTCATAACGCATTTAACATGGATCCTGCTACTTACATTAGTTTTAATCGTTCTAGAGAAACACGTCACAAGCATGACTTTACGTTTAATGAATACTCTTGTGCTAACAACACATATTACTTTTCCTTCTTCCCTCGAGCCATAAGAGAATGGAACGGCCTAGATAAATCTATAACTGCGCAGGATTCCTTGAAAAAGTTCGCTGAGCTCGCAGCCTCGTCAGTCTTGTCAACAATCCAGACCTGATGATCATGTTCAGACTGTATTAATTTCGTGTTGTTGCCCACTCGGTGTGTAACTGGCGTATTACTGTACTGTACTGTATACTGTTTGTATTGTTGCCCGCTTGATGTGTAACTGGCGTATTACTGTACTGTACTGTATACTGTATACCTGTATCTTGCTGATAAATCCATTCCTGTAACAGTCCCAGTGGGACTAACAGTATGTTAAATAAAAAAAAATAATGACCATCGTTATCTTCCCTCCTCATTACGTGTCCTGCCCATGCCCCCCCCCCCCCCCATTTCTTTTTCTTGATTTCAACTAAGTTGTCATTAACCCGCGTTTGTTCCCTCACCCAATCTGCTCTTTTCTTATCCCTTAACGTTACACCCATCATTCTTCTTTCATTAGCTCGTTGCGTCGTCCTCAATTTAAGTAGAACCCTTTTCGTAAGCCTCCAGGTTTCTGCCCCGTACGTGAGTACTGGTAAGACGCAGCTGCTATATACTTTTCTCTTGAGTGATAATGGCAACCTGCTGTTCATGATCTGAGAATGCCTGCCAAACGCACCCCAGCCCATTCTTATTCTTCCGATTATTTCAGTCTCATGATCCTGATCCGCGGTTACTACCTGCCCTAAGTAGATGTATTCCCTTACCACTTCCAGTGCCTCGCTACCTCTTGTAAATTGCTGTTCTCTTCCGAGACTGTTAAACATTACTTTAGTTTTCTGCAGATGAATTTTTAGACCCACTCTTCTGCTTTGCCTCTCCAGGTCAGTGAGCATGCATTGCAATTGGTCCCCTGAGTTACTAAGCAAGACAATATCAACAGCGAATCGCAAGTTACTAAGGTATTCTCCATTAACTTTTATCCCCAATTCTTCCCAATCCAGGTCTCTGAATACCTCCTGTAAACACGCTGTTAATAGCATTGGAGAGATCGTATCTCCCTGCCTGACGCCTTTCTTTGTTGGGATTTTGTTGCTTTCTTTATGTAGGACTACGGTGGCTGTGGAGCCGCTATAGATATTTTTCAGTATTTTTACATACGGCTCGTCTACACCCTGATTCCGTAATGCCTCCATGACTGCTGAGGTTTCGACAGAATCAAACGCTTTCTCGCAATGAATGAAAGCTATATATAGGGGTTGGTTATATTCCGCACATTTCTCTATCACCTGATTAATAGTGTGAATATGGTCTATTGTTGAGTAGCCTTCACGGAATCCTGTCTGGTCCTTTGCTTGACAGAAGTCTAAGGTGTTCCTGATTGTATTTGCGATTACCTTAGTAAATAGTTTGTAGGCAACTGACAGTAAGCTGATCGGTCTATAATTTTTCAAGTCTGTGGCGTCGCCTTTCTTACAGATTAGGATTATGTTAGCGTTCTTCCAAGATTCCGGTACGCTCGAGGTCATGAGGCATTGCGTATACAGGGTGGCCAGTTTCTCTAGAACAATCTGCCCACCATCCTTCAACAAATCTGCTGTTACGTGATCCTCCCCAGCTGCCTTCCCCCTTTACATAGCTCCCAAGGCTTTCTTTACTTCTTCCGGCGTTACTTGTGGGATTTCAAGTTCCTCTAGACTATTCTCTCTCACATTATCGTCGTGGGTGTTACTGGTACTGTATAAATCTCTATAGAACTCCTAAGCCACTTGAACTATGTCATCCATATTAGTAACGATATTGCCGGCTTTGTCTCTTAACGCATACATCTGATTCTTTCCTATTCCTAGTTTTTTCTTCACTGCTTTTAGGCTTCCTCCGTTCCTGAGAGCATGTTCAATTCTATCCATATTATACTTCCTTATGTCAGCTGTCTTACGCTTGTTGATTAACTTAGAAAGTTCTGCCAGTTCTATTCTAGCTGTAGGGTTAGAGGCTTTCGTACATTGGCGCTTCGTGATCAGATCTTTCGTCTCCTGCTATAGCTTACTGGTATCCTGTCTAACGGAGTTACCACCGACTTCTATTGCACACTCCTTAATGATGCTCGTAAGATTGTCGTTCATTGCTTCAGCACTGAGGTCCTCTTCCTAAGTTAAAGCCGAATAGCTGTTCTGTATAGCTTGATCCGGAATTCCTCTAGTTTCCCCCTTACCGCTAACTTATTGATTGGCTTCTATGTACCAGTTTCTTCCGTTCCCTCCTCAAGTCTAGGCTAATTCGAGTTCTTACCATCCTATGGTCACTGCAGCGCACCTTGCCGAACACGTCCACATCTTGTATGATGCCAGGGTTAGCGCAGAGTATGAAGTCTAGTTCATTTCTAGTCTCGCCATTCGGGCTCCGCCACGTTCACTTTCGTCTAACCCGCTTGCGGAAGAAGGTATTCATTATCAGCATATCATTCTGTTATGCAAACTCTACTAATAACTCTCTCCCACTATTCCTAGAGCCTGTGCCATATTCCCCCCCTGACTTGTCTCCAGCCTAATTCTTGCCTACCCTGGCATTGAAGTCGCCCATCAGTATAGTGTATTTTGTTTTGACTTTACCCATCGCCGATTCCACGTCTTCATAAAAGCTTTTGACTTCCTGGTCATCATGACTGGATGTAGGGGCGTAGACCTGTACGACCTTCAATTTGTACCTCTTATTAAGTTCCACAACACCTGCCACCCTCTCGATGATGCTATAGAATTCCTGTATGTTACCAGCTATATCCTTATTAATCAGGAATCCGACTCCTAGTTTTCGTCTCTCCGCTAAGCCCCGGTAGCACAGGACGCACTGTATATGAGCACTGAGCACTGTATATGAGCACTGAGCACTGTATATGGTTCTTTTGTCCTCCTAACCTCACTGAGCCCTATCATATCCCATTTACTACTCTCTAATTCCTCCAATAACACTGCTAGACTCCCCTCACTAGATAACGTTCTAACGTTAAACGTTGCCAGGTTCAGATTCCAATGGCGGCCTGTATATATATATATATATATATATATATATATATATATATATATGTATAGAGATAGATAGATAGATAGATAGATAGATAGATAGATAGATAGATAGACAGATAGATAGATAGATAGATAGATAGATAGATAGATAGATAGATAGATAGATAGATAGATAGATAGATAGATAGATAGATAGATAGATAGATAGATAGATAGATAAGGTTGCAACCCCAACCGATGTAGGAGGCAGATAAAGGTTCGATTTAAAAAATTGCCAGAGGCACAGCTTGGCCAAGCCTAGTGGATTGCGAAAGCAATCTTCTGTTCAGGTTGTAGAGTTCCATACTGCTCATCGAACGTGTAGATGCAGTCTCGTCGCCATTTAAAACATCCATAGGGTTTGCTGTCGAACGATCAGGTGTCGCCAAAGTCGCGTCAGCATTGAGAGCATGCATGATACTTGTAGATGCACCCAGATCAAGAGATGTTCAACGCATTCGCCTGGCTGCATAATATGCACGCCGTTTAGCTAAACGTTGTTCCCGCTCTTCATCCGTTTCTTCCGCACGCCGCCGCTTTTTAGCTGCAGCACATCGTTGCAGCTTCACCTTATACACATCATCCGACATACCGTGGAGGATTCGCTGGGACGACTGCGACGAGCCGAATTGGGGGGCCGCTTTTTCACAGCTGGCATGACGTCACGTAGAGCGAGCGCTTCCCCCACGGCAGCGGCGCGTGGAGGATTCGCTGGGATGATCGCGACGAGCCGAGTTGGGGGGAGGGGTGAGGGGGGCGCTTTTCCACAGCTTGTATGACGTCACATATAGGTCACGCTAAAGATCAATGGTGGATTCGCCGGGACGACGGCCAAGAGCGGAAACCTCGAGCAGTATTGCTTTCCCAATAAAATGACGCTGTGGAAAGGCACGTCACAAACAATATGTCATATCTGTTGCACTTTCTTCAACTTGCATAGTAGTGTGATCAAAAGCAAAAAAAGAACATAAATAAATTACGAATCCCTCTCCTACCAGAAAATGGCGGCAAGCGGAGCTTTTCCTGCGTGCCCCTGACTTTCGTTAAAGGTGAAGTAACCCACAGGTAACGGTGTCAGATTGCTTCGGCTTCCCCCTGCCTCAGCTGGGGATCTTCTTGTTGCTGTCGGATTGCCTGGGCTCGGGAGGCTCTAAAGGCGTGTTTGTAGTCGGACGTTATAGACGCCGGTCGCGTCGGAGCGCGTTGCCGCGTCCGCGGTTGCGTTGGCGGCGTCAGTGCGTCGAACGATTGGTCGAACTATAGACGCTATTGTCCTCGCCAACGGGACGTAACTGGTGCGCGCGTTCACGCTACGTCGGACTATGTTTACGCCTTAACGGCTGGATCAGCGCGCCGACGGCGAGACCTTTCATGGGCGAGTTCTCGCCCCCGCTCGTCGAACGCTGCCGGTTCCTCGGGGGAACACACAACTCGTGGCCGTTTTCCGAGAATGAAATCACAAAGAAAGAAATTCAACGAGAAGGAACACTCGGCTAAAGCTTACAACAGGAAACACGTCACACTAGTTTAGTTTCGACCGTTTGCTGCCGCGAGCCTCGAAAAAAAAGTTAAATGAAGTTAACGCACAATGTTTTATTTTTTTTTGTTCTTTTCTGGCAAAACTAATAATATCTGCGTATAAATTCATTTATACTTTGCGTCCTGCTCGCGTTATCTAGCGACAGGTCAATGACGCGCCAGATGCATGCGTCATGCGTCAGACACGCCGCCGAAGCGAGCGAGGCCGGCTACGCATGTGAGCGCCGGGCTGTTCGGCGACCCGTCTGCCTGTTTTTCTCTTTTTCGAATTAGCCTGGTATGTTGGGCTCCCGGCGTATTCTTGCGTTTCTTTTGCACCTCGACACGGCACCACTGCACTATTGGACTTCGGCAAGGGGAGAAATTTTTGTTCGACAGTCTGGGGTGCATTTCAAGCAATTAGGCTTATACGGAACGGAACCTAGACTTGTGACGCGGTTAGCGAAAAACAGCTCGGCCGTCCTGGCGCAGTTAATTTGAGGGAATGACTCGTACAGGGAGGTGTCTGCGACGCTTTCTGTGAGACCCACATTATTGTAACTAATTTCGGTTGTCTTTGGGCGCGATCGCCGGGCCTGGCCGTGTTGTGACGCCGGTAGCGAAAAGCAGCTCCGTCGTGTGACGCAGTTTTTTCGCATGTACTGAATCTTCCTGGGAAAAGTTCATGATGCCTTCTCTGACCCCCAACATGATTATGATTAATTTTGTTACATTTTGAGATAATTTTGAGTCACACTCGCCACGCCTGTCGTGACGCAGCGAAAAGCAGCTCGGCCGTGGTGACAAAATTAGTTTGGCGTCCATTGAACCTTAGTGGGAGAAGTTTGTGAGGTTTTTTATGGCTCCGCAACAACATATACCTCATTTAGGTACTCCTGCTTGTCGAAAACACGACGAGCGATTGCCACGGGAGTGTGTTGCTTGCGCCGGTAGAACGCTCAAAAGGTAACGCCAAGGAGCTCAAACACCAGGAAGTTGTAACTCGAAAATCCTCTCTTCTGAACGACTGAAAACAGGCGTTGCACCCACGCATTTGTCTTGGGTGCGAGTAGAAGGAATTCTGGGAGCGTCTAGCGCGGTCTGGTTGAGAGCTTGTGTTGTGCCCACCTCTGCGTATACGTGGCGTAATATAGCGTCGGTTAAAGCCAAGTTCTTTTGGAAACGCACAGTCTCCCGTGTATTGGTGCTCCTCAAGTGCAGGAAATAAGACGCGGGAATGGGGGATTGCTTGTAAATTGGATGTTTTCGCGATGTTATGTGCGGTATTTTTTTAGATGGGTCGGGTATTTTCTACGCCATGTATGCAAAAGCGAATTGCTTTTACAATGAAGCTGTATATGGCTAGCCGATTCGCCCGTCCGTCTGTCGCTCGCCTGTATGCCGCAAACTCTTCCAGGGAAAACCGCATGTGCACGCACGAAAAAAATATGAAAAACAAGGAGATGCGCACGATTAGTCAACACCACCTTGATAGCACAAGGCCTGTTTACTCTGATCCATGACGTCACGCTACCTGGCCCGAAATTTCTATTGACAATGCTGGGGTGATGAAAGCGGTGACCTCAAAATCACTGTTGCCTACTCGGGAGCCACGGGTAGGCCACACGTCATACGTTCTCCTGAGGAGCAGGCAGCTTTCGATCAGCAACGCCGCGAGCTGAACGGCGAACGAGCTCGTCTACGCCGTGCCGCTGCTGCAGCTCGTGCACAAGTACAGACTCGTGCAGCCGAGCGCAAGCAGCAACTGCGTGCCGAGAATCCGGCAGCCTACCAAGCCGTCGTCTAATGAGCCATCGGGACTAGCCCAGTGATAAACACAGGGGCCGCGCGTTTCAGCTTAGCTGGTTAAGCATCTGTACGGAGTGCTTGGGCGGCGATATTTTTGTTTGTAATGCCGCCCATTCACCACTTTCGCACGTTTCACCTCTACACGCATTTTCCTATAAGGTGTTTATACCAAAATCGCACATGCTTGTACTTTACTTTTTTTTCAGATGAAGTCGTCCGGTAGAGCTGCGTGCGGGTAGTACTGCTGCTTACCTGGGGCCACAACATTGGATGAATGCAGAAAAGGCCCGGAAAGAGCATTTCTATAGAGCAAAATAAGCATTTCCTCATTTCACAAGGCGTCTTGCGTCTTTATGAAATTGCACATGGAACATATTCGATGCAGGCTTTTAAAGATCGTTCGCAATTATTTTGACCTAATAATAAAACGATTCAGCACCAAGAACGCGCGCGGTTGAGCAGCAGAAGCAAAAAAAAAAAAAAGAAATTCCGCGTTGATCAGCGCAGCCGGTGTAATGCGTTCCATCTAGCGTTCAAAACGCGCGCGCCCGACACCGAAACCGCAAACGTGGTTCAGGTAATGTCGGCGGCTTGGTGCGCAACAGTCAATTCGGCCGCTGGGCTCTATGGGAGCGTCCGCTCTTGTTGAATTTTTTCCTCTATGATGAAATGAACAGGAACGAAGCCGGCGCAGCGCCTGTGAAACCCTTCCCTGCCCTTTCCCTCCCCAGCGGAAGCGAAACGGCTCTGATTGGTTGCGGAATCCTTGCTAATGACTGACGCTTCGGCACCGGAGCAGCTGTCAACTCATCAAACCGCCCTTTCCAGCAGCTGCTCTGCTCTGGGAGCAACTGGTTTTTTTCTTTTTTCTGCGTGACCACGACAACGCCGCTGGTGAGCCAATACAAGCTTCGCTTGAAGAAGGCTGATGATGACGTAGTAATGATTATTTTAAATGTGCTTGATGAACGTCTTTTACTGCGGCATATAACTGTGGCATATTCGTAGTATACTATGGCGAAGATAAGATTGTAGGAGGGATGGACGAACGGACAACTACATGGATATGGTCAGTGCAGGCATCGGACCTTAAATGCAGGCGTTCAGTATACACCATGACGACCGATTACACGAAAGGGAGGACTGACTGTTTAGTATAGCTGGAAAACGCTGAATATATCTTATTTTGCACGTACTTGTTTTTTTTTTCACCTAAAAAAAAAAAACACGGAGAAACCGAAATTTAGTTTCCCCTTCTGATCAAGTTGCGCTATTCTCGGTTGGTACAGTTGAATCCCGCCACAACGAATACCGCCACAACGAAATTTCCGCGACAACGAATAATTTTTTATTCCCCGCGAGTATCCTATAAGAATTAATGGCCTAAATTTCTCTGCACAACGAACCATTTTTGCAGAGCGTTTCCGCTTCAACGAAATTTTCGCGTTCAAAATCGAAACCGAAACTAGTTTTATTGGCGAGAAGTCCAAGTCAAATCCAAAGCCACATTAAGCATGAAATCACGTGATTGCAGTTCCGCCATTTTGGCTTTGTGTCGTGGTCGCGTTGTTCACTCGCTGCCTTTCTCTTCGACAACGACGAGTTTTCATCCGCAGGACACGATGGCAACGCAAGTGAAAAAACGCAAAACTCTTTCCCTTGAGCAAAAAGCTCAAATAATCGCCCAAGCAGAAAGTGGAAGGAAGAAAGCGGCAATTGCTGAAGACTTCGGAATTCCTGCAAGTTCGCTGTCAACGATTCTAGGCAATAAGGACAGCGTGAGAATGGCACTTGCTTCAGGCACATCCTCGAAGCACAAAAAGGTGACGCGGCCCCTCCATGAAGAGTTGGACAAAGCAGTGCATGCGTGGTTTGTGGAAGCACGAGCCAGCAACGTCCCCCTGTCCGGAAGCATTTTCACCGAGTGGATGATGGCATTCGACCGCGACATGAAGCGGCAGGGCCGTAAAGTTTGCTTGCTTTTGGACAATTGTTCAGCGCATCACTCCGACGAAGTCAAGCTCACTAACACGGAGCTGAGGTTTTTCCCTCCCAATTGCACGTCTGTCTTACAGCCTCTCGATCAGGGCGTGATTCTTAGCCTGAAGCGCGCTTACCGCGGGAGGTTAATTCAGCGGCTGCTTTTTAACACTGAAACCGGCCGAGACACGAAGGTGGACTTGTACGTGGCACTGCAGATTATGTCTGCTGCCTGGAGCACACTGGGGCGCTCAGTAATTGTGAACTGTTTCAGGCACGCCGGATTTGCCGAAGGTCGACCCGTACACTCTGCTGGCCTAACACCAGGCGTTACAGACGACGACGAAGAGGCGTCACCGGCTCCGGGGATCGCGGCCGCCTGGAAAACGCTGGGAGAAATAGGAACCGTGCCGCCTAATCTCGAGCTCGACGAATACATCGGCGCTGACGCTTGTGTTGTTGTTCACGAAGATGTGAGTGATGAGCAGATCATAAAAGCTGCCCGGAATGATAAGGACTCTTCCGATGAAGAAGACGACGACGTACAGGAAGCGCCGGCTGCGGCAACCGCCGTACAGGTGATGGACGCTTTTGATGTCATCAGGAATTTCGTTGCTGTCCGAGACGACGATGTTGCAATGGGTTTGCTGACCGAGTGCGAAAATCGCGTGACGGCGTTGCTCGCCGTGAAGCGTGAGCAAACCAAGCTTACAGATTTTTGGCATTAAACGCCTTTGCTGCTGCTTGGGCAATTCTTTCTGCGTTTCACGTCAAATTTTTGCGATAACGAAGTTCCGCGAGAACAAATTTTTTTTCGTGCACCGTGAATTTCGTTATAGCGGGATTCAACTGTACTCCACTAATCCTGTCGATTGTGGAATTCTTTCCTCGCCTCAGAGACTTTACCTGCCCCGGGGTGAAGTTTCCTGCTATATTTATGCTTTCACTTTCTTCCCGCTTCTCTGTACTTCTTTGGCGCTCTTGGCACCACCTGTCACAACATCGTATACGCCGTGTCACATTGGGATTCTCTTAGCGGCGGGGCACCAGTGTTGCAGGCAGCTATTGTCACCGGTGCCTTGTCTTTTGAAGGCATTTCGCATTTCTTGACCGATTGTTGAGGAATAGTGCGCGTTCAAAGCGCGCCCGCAACACCGAACAGGACTCGTAAGAGAAGAAAGAAGTTTGAGATAAGGTGGTGATATACTCAACTCCTATTGGTGTCCGTGACAAAACACAACAAACTTCAGGGTTACTTCGTCGGCTTGTTGACCGGCGCTTTCTCCGGGTCAGGGCCCGTGTTCTCAAAAAGATCTTGCGCTCGAATTTTTACTTAGAACAAATTCTAACCAATCCTAGCGCTGGACAAGCAATTATCGAAGACCGCCGGCTGATGGAAAGGAGCACTTACGAACGAAATACACTGTGGGGGAATTCGGGCAGAGATGTTTTGGTCGGTACTGCTTTAGTGTCGCAGCTTTCCAGTAAACATGTCAGTTTTCTTTTTTCGTGCGCAAGAAGACCTGACTGCCCTCGTAGAGGGTCCTGATACAATATTTTTATTGGGTTATTATCTGGGGAAGTCACTGCGCTTCTTTAACAGCAATGGCGTGGCGGAGCGCAAGCACGCGTTTCTAATAGTTTTGAAACTAATTTGGGAGATAACGTAATAATGAAATAGGGATACGCAGTGACTCAACTGAAATGACCGAGTGTCAGTGGTGTCGCCGATTACTTTCAATACCCATTGACGTCATGCTTCACAACCTATCATTGCAGTATGAAAGCTAACAACACCGAGCATGTCGATTCCGCCACACGCTACAAACGTGAACTTAGGTTCACGTTTGTAGCGTCGAAATTATTCTATGCAACATTCTGTAGTAGCGTGACCTTCAGTGACCGGCCCTACTGTGTGTGATCTGTACTGTGTTCTACTTGAGTCTTTATATTTGTCCTGTTGCTTTTCCTTTCCTCTTTCCTCCCCTCCTTCCTATCTTCCATTTCTGTGTTGCTGTCACCTTCCTTAAGAAGAGTATGCAGGCGTTGTGCCCCTTCCGGTGGCAGTTGCCAGCCTGCTCCTCGCTTTCCCTTTCCTGTTAACTGTGTATATGTGTTCAAAACAAATAATGCTACTTTATTTGGCACTGTACGAGAAATACGAATGCATCCGAAGCTGTTCAGTCTGCAGCTCACTCGCACCTGAGATCGAAATATGAAAGAATCCACTGAGAAACAGAAAATAAGGAATGCTTACCTCAACGACGATGACGCCTCCAAAAGCGTCGCAGCTATGAAGCACACATTAAGAAGAGCGAGGCAGAACCATTTATTTTCAGAAGCTATACTGCATGGAGCTTACGCCTGTTTTCCTTTTTCCTGCTGCTCATCCAATGTGCCTTTAATGTGTTTGACGAGGAGCGACCCCATTAGGTCCTTTGTTTCATCGTAGGTGCCATTACGCACTAGCACTGAAGCGAAAACAGTCAGCGTCGAGAATTCTCACAGCTGTTAGCGTGCCGCCTCGTGATGGCGCCTTGAAGAGAAGAAAAGGAGGATTTAAAGCTGTCGCCGTCTGTATTTGTGCGCGACAAAGGTCAGGCTGAAGCGAGGAAAGGCGATAACGCCCAGTATTTGCTTTTCCGGTTCCAAATATGAACGCGTGCCGACTCCCCAGTCGTCTATGTTGCTGTCAGTGTCGCCGCAGATTTCGTGACAGTGCATATTGGATCTGGCGTGTTCACTGTCTCGCCAGGAGGATCATGTTGAACGAGAACGACATTCGAACCCAGGGCTGAGATGCAAGAGAGCATTGTGGGCACTCTGCTTGCGGTGAGAGGTGGCATAAGCGGCTGCTTAACTCTTTCGCTGTGCACATCCGCGTCGTTCTCGTTGGTCTTGGGAAGGCGTACGTTGTGACGCGCACCTCGGGCAGTGGTGGACTCCATGTACGTCTAACGTCTGTATTTTTGGAGCTCTGCATCTGAGTAAATTTCTCTCCGCTAGAAAAATGGCTTGTTTTTTCTGTTTTTTTTGTGTCATTAGACTGTCCTCTTTCTAGCGCTGTAGAGTGCTCTCGCGGTGCGGCTTACATTCGGCTGGTCTAAATCGAGCACTCGAAACGCATTAGCCTGGTTCACTCGCAGCGCCGCGTTCCAGCCCAGAGTGATGGGAGGCGCTCTCATCTCCGATCTGAGAGCGCGACCGAGATCCGACAGGATTCCGCTCACGTGGCTTCTCCGTTCGCTCTGGGCGTAGCCGAATGTTTGGCTCGCGCAATGCTGACTCCGGCTCCCATCTCTAAAGCCCTTCGCGTTGCTGGAAACCGATTCGGAGAGCGGCAACGACCAGTGAAATGTACCGTAACCCGTAAAAAATGCTGGACGGAGTTGCACTGCCCAAGGCTTAGGGTGTTTAGGGTAGTATAGGGGACAAGTGAATTAATATGCAAGCGGAGACTGCTAAAATATGCCGGAAAGTAAGGAATACGATGAATGGAAGCAACATTACTTTTATTGAACGCAAAGGTAATGAACTATATTCGATGGTCTGTTTGCGCTAACAAATGATAATAAGGACCGAAAATACACGAAGAAGAAGCGTAAAAAGAAGGAACTTAGCCGTACCTGCCTTCACCTCGTTTCGAAGGATATTCTTATAACATCCACATCCATCCACCCATGCCAACAGATAATATATCTGCGGCGTATTACAAGTCCTGCTCCTATAGCTGGAAGCAGCATTTCCCCTCACCTTTGTCCTCAGCCACTGTCGATCGTAGATGCACTTTATTTGCTGTGTCAACCAGGCTCATCAAATCGATACTCTTCTTTCTTCCACGAGATGAGCTAGAAGGTAAGATCTTGTGAAGAGCCACCACCAAACTTGGGAGTGTTTTGCGCGCTTAAGCGATGCTTCCCGACGCTTCTCGCTGAATAGATGCTTTCCCCATTATCTAATTAGGCTTGGTCGCTTATTCAGAAAAATACATAAATAAGTAAATAAATAAATGAAAGCTCACGCTTTTTCTTTATGGACATGTGCTAGTTTACTTGCCTGCCATTTGCCGATGGGAACTGTTATTAATGGGTTATTAATGCTGCACGTGTATGCAAGTGTATAACAGCTGTGTCTTAGCAGTACTCACGTACGGGGCAGAAACCTGGAGGCTTACTAAAAGGGTTCCACTTAAACTGAGGACGACGCAACGAGCTATGGAAAGAAGAGTGATGGGTGTAACGTTAAGGGATAAGAAAACAGCAGATTGGGTGAGCGAACAAACGCGGGTTAATGATATCTTAAGCCGAGACCACACGTACGCTTGCGGACGCGCGTAAGCTCGCGTCCGCGCGCCTAGCGCCTACCGCGCCTCGCGAGTAATGGCGGTTTGCATCCACAAAGACGCGCGACAGCGCGCGCTCACTGGGCTCACTCGCAGACGCCTTGGTAGGCACCGCTTCGTACTTTGTTATCGACAGTGTTCCAAAATGCTTCAAATTATATAAACGTAATTTTAATATTTTTATAGCTGTCAGAGCAGCGTAAAAAGCAAAGAAGAACCACTTTCTTGCATGATATAAATCTGCTTCACCGAGAGTTGAAAGTTTCGCGCCGTGGCTGCGTAGCTAGGCGCGCCGACGCGAGTCAACCGAAGCGCTCGATAACAGAGCGGAGCTGTTCCCCGAGATCATGCCGCGTTTCGACGTGTACGAGCCATGCCGCACCGTCTGCGCATGCGTGGGCGCGTCCGCAAGCGTACGTGTGGTCTGGGCTTTAGTTGAAACCAAGAAAAAGAAATGGGGGGGGGGGGGGGGCATGGGCAGGACATGCAATGAGGAGGGAAGATAACCGATGGTCATTAAGGGTTACGGACTGGATTCCAAGGGAAGGGAAGCGTAGCAGGGGGCGGCAGAAAGTTAGTTGGGCGGATGAGATTAAGAAGTTCGCAGGGACAACATCGCCACAAATAGTACATGACCGGCTTAGTTGGAAAAGCATGGGAGAGGCCTTTGCCCTGCAGTGGGCGTAACCAGGCTGATGATGATGAATGCTGCTCGTGCATTAGTCTTTGAATGATATTGAATGATATGAATGAAAGAATATCAATGATCTACAATTATTGCATTCTACCAATTCAGAACTATGAGGTTGAAGCTTGCAGAGCAACAAATAAGCTTTAAGAAACTAAAGGTCACGCAACGGGCGATGGAACACAAAGGGCGACAAAATGGTATACGCGCGAGTAGGGAGACTGACAGCAGTGTGGACGAGAGGAAAAGCGGTTGGCGCTGAATTGGTGCAGAGGTTAAGAGCAAGAAGTGGAGCTCAGCGGGTCGTGTAATGCGCCGCGCAGATAACCGGTGATGAGTTAACGCAACAGAATGGGGGCCAAAGTCGAGGACGGCAGAGAACTCGGTGGTGCGATGAAATTGGCAAATTTGCATGCATAGGGTATCTGTTGGCTGGCGCAAGACAGCGGTAATTGGAGGTTACTGGGCGACGCTTTCGTGCTGCAATTTGGACGCGAAGTAGGCTGACGATAACGATGATGATGTATTGGGACTTCCCTCGCGGCAAAGTGGCACTTAACGATGCTCGGCCTTAAATCGGATTTGTTGACAACGGCACGTAACATTTAAGGAGCTAAAATATTAGCCTGCACGAAGCAGCTGCCCAAGTACGCCTGTGGTGCTTTTGTTGGCTATAGTCTTCACTCAGCCGGGCTGTAATCGCGAACGTGATATATATATATATATATGCGTACGACGCGGTGATGAAATGTGCGCAACGGGCCAAGTTGTTAGCGCTAGTTTGCTAAAATGGTGATGCAAGAACTATGTATCTCTCTGTTTAGGGCGACGTTCGTGTAGCTACAGTGTCAAATAGCCCCCAGAAACCAGGCACGCGTATAGAAAGCGTATGCGATAAAGCTTTCCGTTCCTGGTGTGTGCTTTTTCTTTTTCTTCTAGCCTGCCGTCCTATATCTGAAGATGTGCGCACCGGCAAACTCTTCCTCGAAACAAAGTTGCGCACACTGTCTTCATGAGTTGGTATGATGAATTACCGCGCGTCTCGGAGCATTAGTTGATTGATACGACTGCTCAACTTGCGAAACACGTAGGTTACTACTGTTCTCAATCTGCAGCTTTGGCCATAAAATTTCGAAAGATGTCCGCCGGTTACAAAAAATAAAGAAAGGAGAGCGAATTCAGTGGCGAACACAAGAGGCGCTTGCCGCCTTAAAGTATTTTAATGTGTGCGATGGGACGGTGCCATTGCTACCGCCAATGTGATGCAAGCAATGAACAGCTAATTATATTCTTTTTCATGTTTCTGTCTTTCAGAGGGGGGCAGTAAGACCGCTGCTTAATTAATGAAGGTTATCAGATGAGGCGCAAATATATAACGATTGTTGCATCCAGTTAGGTCGCAACACTTGAATGTATGAGTCCTGCTTGCTTTTCGGAGGAATCACGCATCCAAGTACTGAAGTAACTGTGACGTGCCTGTGTGGCCGCCGGTTTCTATGGGCTCCGGGCCGGCGTAATATGCATCCAGACAACAGTGGAGACCAGGACGGGACTGGCTGGCCCATTTTCTTCATCCCTCTCGAACCCCCCGACCCCCGACCCCCCCCCCCCCCCTCCCCCGCTTTCTCCGCGCCAATTCAGGCGCGAGACACGTACGCACCAAGCGTCGTCTGCTAACGCTCGTGACGGTGACATTTCAGAGTTTTCAGTGTACTTTAAACGAAGGTCTTCGACTTCGAAACCCTTGAAAAAAAAGTACTGGCAAGTCTTAGCACGCCCTAAATAATTAACTACGGTAGCTGCAAGACAGTGCCCGTGGTCGGAGGAGCCCCAAGACTGCACGGCGACGGCGACATACGAAAATACGGAGAATTAAACACCGTTCCGATTACTCGTTTATTACGTAGAGGTTCATACAGTAAGTACTAGAGGGAACTCTGGCGCTGCGATCGTTCAGCCACCATGGGAATGATGGGAAGTTCATGGATTTGCCTGATCTTCGTACTAGTGGATTCAGACGTTCTTGTGGCTCTGTTTATCACGCTGTATCTGTCTTCATCGTCCTGAATTTCAAAGCCACCTATACTTTTCTATGTTCAGGATACTTTGCGAACACGCGCAATCGCTACTAAACACAGGGCTCAACCTGTCGAGGTGGCCGAATGGAAACGCGCTGAGCGTCTCAATACGCTGGCTTGCTCGCAGGAAATTCATGAGGGCGTTCTGTGCCGCTTGTCGATGCATGCGCCCGTGGCTTAATGGATTCACTATGGGGCCTCTGTACTACACGTCCTGTGTTCGAATCGTGTCGTCGGACAAATTTAATAGCGCTTATTTAATTGTTTATTACACAGTGCTTTGCTGAAAATGACGAATCTGCAAAGTCGCGGAGCCATTTGAAGCCAGAAGTACGAACTTTAGGTAAGCCCATGTGCTTCCCATAATTTCCATGCTGGCTAAGCCGCCCCGATTGCAGCTCCCGTAAACAGCTTCCTTTAGTAATTATTGTATGAAAATCTATGCTACGTTAAGCTAATTCTACGTACATCGACGCCGCCGTGTGGTTTAGCAGCACCTTCGACCAGGGCTCCCTGCCGCTGCTCATATCGATCGTGACTTATGACTCGTGAAAGTGGTCACGTGGGAGCAGAACATCGTGACTAGCCCCGGCTCTCTCGTTCGTCTGCTACGCCGCTACATCGGGCCACGCAAAGAGTAGCGGCGCAGCAGACGAACGGGCGAGCTGGAGCGAGACGCGACGTTCCGCTTCCACGTGACCACGTGCATGCTGCGTCATGATGACACGTATATCTCCTGGGAAAGGAAGCCAAAACTGGGCCCGTATTCGCAAAAACTTGTTACGCTATAGAATTGTTCGCTAGATGAAATCCCAGCCAATCCTGATGCTGCGCACATAATTAGGAAGGCGGCCGGCCAATGGGGAAGATCACTTAGGAGCGAAAAGCTTTGTGAATTCGGCCCCTGGTTTGTAGAAGAAGCTATTCTAGAAAAATTATTCAGGGCTCCCTGAGACTTGCCAGTATCTTTCTAGGGTTTGGAGGTCGAATGCCTTCGTTTCAAGCAAAGCATGGAGGGTTTAAAATGTCGTGCCAATGCTCCTTAAGCCCGGGTAACCACGAAGTCTCGCCTTGCAAAGCATGACCGACGCGTTCCTTTCAACTTTCAACCCTTCAACTTCAACAGAATCTAAGAAGAGATTAGAGTTAATCCGGAATATGTTAATGTAATTGTTGGAATATCTGCCTTGGGGTGCAGGGACTGTGCGAGACAGACAATGTGCGAGAACTAAAGATGAGTTCTAACGCCGCGTTGAAATTCATGCAGCGGCTGGCCGTGACGTGTGGATTTTTACATAGACTGATTAGGACCAGAGAACCGGAAAATGGTTTCATTGAATCATAATTATTATTTGTCTTAAAAACGGATAAATAAAGGACAGAAAGGGAAATACGGAGCGAGTAGGCCGGAAAACAAAAAATGAATGAGCTAGATATTAAAAAAAAAGTTTTCTACAGAAAAAAATAATAGTAATAAAATAAAACATAAGTATTACACAATAAACAAATAAATAAGAAACTGTTCACAAACATGGAAATTCTTTTAAAAGTGCGATGTCATGCTCCCTTGGGCGCTGTTGTTTGGGTGTGACATTAAAAATAAGGAAATCACACTTTCTTTTTTTCGCGACACAAATGCAAGTATATAGCGCATTGAAATAACACGTTTCCACTGTAGGTTGATATACGTAGTGTTGCTTGTAAGTGCCCATTTATTAAAGTGAAAATGTCCTTTTTCGCGCAGTTTCTATGTAAGCTGATTTTATTTCTCGCACAGTTATAGCCGCAAGAAATGTTCTACATAACGTGTGCTTTTGCTTTTCTGTCTAACGCGCATAGTTTCATGGAAGGCTCTTGCGAGCCTTAGTCTCGCAGTGACATGCCATCGCACGAGGGGACACAGCTGTTAGTGCTCCAATGGGTTCGGCTCAATGAGTTTAAGATGACTGGTCGGCTGAAGGAAGTCGCATACTACGTATCGGAAGAAACATCTGCTAAGCTCCTGCCAAGCGACGCGGACATTAATTTGCTCGTCTCTATAATCACCGGTCTATTTCAACTTGCGATCCTCCTACCCAATACTACTCTATTTGCTTTCAGCTTTTTGTGCGCACCTTCAGTGTTAGGTTAAGTATAACTATAGTCAACAGTTCGGCTTGTTCGCTCCCTTTGAATCGTCGAGCACTGCACCATACCAACAAGTATAAGCCGGGCACGAGCACGCGCGCACGCACGCTCACGCAGGCATGCACACACACCCACAAGACCACCCATCCACACACACATCCATGCACAAGCACACGCATACACACATACACACACACACACACACACACACATATATATATATATATATATATATATATATATATATATATATATATATATACATATATATATATATATATATATATATACACATATATATATATCAGATGTTTCAGCGAACTCTTTCAAAAAAATTTTACAGTTTGTCTGGGGCTGATAGCATGTTTGTGGTTCATGAGCTCGTCTTCTCGAAGAAGCGGACATTGCTTGCGCAAAACATTGAAATGCACAATCAACTAATTAACAGAAATTGACTAATCAAGTTTCTAACTAATTAACGTTTGGCGCATATTGCAATTCACAAATTCTAGCTGTGGAGTTCCCAAGGCAGATCCACTTGGAACGAATTCTCTGGATGACTCCAGTTTCGGGATATTAATTCCCGAATTTTGCGGAGACATTCACTGCCCTGCCACTTAACTTCCCTAGCAAAACGCCGTTTCATGCACTGACGCACAGAGGTAACTGGAACACAGGTGCATTTGTGTTCCATACGCATGCGCATATACGCGCACCAATCCACGCACGCGCGCACACACGCACACACACACACACGCACGCACACACACCTAACCATGCACATCCACACACACGCACACAGACGTACGCACAGACACGCGCACACACACAGACACACACATGCACATACACACGCACCCGTTCATGCACACCCATGCACACGCACACGCGCACAGACGCGCGCACACACACACGTACTCAAACACATGCACACAGACACATATGCACACACATACGCGCCCATCCATGCATAACCATGCACACCGCACAGACGCGCGCACTCGCACAAACACACACATGCACATACACACGCGCCCATCCATGTACAGCCATACACACACGCGGACAAACAGACGCACGCACACACACACACATGCGCATACACCCATTCATGCACACCTATACATACGTACACGCACGCAGCCGCGTACACACACACGTACCCAAACACACCCACACAGACACACATATGCACGTACTCAAATACCCACACACAGGCATACACATGCGCATACACACGTACCCATGCACGCACACTCATACACA
Organism: Dermacentor variabilis; assembly: GCF_050947875.1. NCBI lineage: Eukaryota > Metazoa > Arthropoda > Arachnida > Ixodida > Ixodidae > Dermacentor > Dermacentor variabilis. The sequence continues at coordinate 39,936,699 of NW_027460280.1, read as the reverse complement.
CGCACACACACAGACACACACCAAGCCAGCCCATCGACACAAACACACAGTTACAAACACACCCGCATGTACCCAAACACACAGACACACACACATGTACATGCACACACCCATCCACACATAAATACATGCACGCACGCACACGCGCGCATCCCATTACGGACACTAGCTTCGTTAGATAATGAACAAAGAGCTTGGAAGAATGTTGTCAATGTGGCAGGGTTTGTCGTAAAGCTTATCTCGGTGTAACGGCAATAATTAAATGGTGCCAGCGACACTGTTTTTGCGATTGCGGGAAATATATATGTGGGGAAAAATCTCGTTTGCACTTGTTCATATAAAACCAAACCAGGAAGTTTACCTACAGAGGTGAGTCCTAATACGTACGTCAGCACACAATAACAACACGGAGGACGGGAGGTACACAATGTTAATACTTGCTAAATTTATGTGCTCTTCAGAAAAAGCGTGAGAACAAAACAAGGGAACGAAACATCTTTGATACGATATTCTTGACTGCATGTGGCAACTGTCATAAAGACGTTTTAAATATTTCTGGTGACCACAGTGACTTCCACGAAGAAAATGTACATTGCAAACCCAAGAGATATTGCCATTCCTCGCGGTTACGCGAAAGGAAAAGAAAGAAGAAACATAAAAATACTGCTTTCGGGGAAGTGCTAGTCATATTGAGAGAAGACATCTCGTGGGAGAACATTGGTTCCCGTTCCCGAGAAAAATAAACACGGACTGTGCTGATATCTTTGTTCACAAAGTCAGAGAGAAGAAACTGCTTGCTATAAGCACGAGAAAGCGTTTTAAACGGTTAGTGTCACACTGTAGCATCAAGAGCAGAGGTCAGTGTATTTTGATCAGGCAACAAAAAAGATGCAAGACGCTGTTCGGTTTGCCGCCCTTGTTTTGCTCGTCGGTGCCGAAGTTACCCTTAGGGGAACCAAGCAGCGACTTCCGACCATGCTTCGTGCGCCAGTGCGGAAACGCATAACAATACTTACTGCCGATTCCTCAGTGCCCATAGAGTAACATAGTAAACGACAAGAATGGACACTTGAGCCGTTTCGCGGCCGAGCTATGGAGCTTCGCCGATTCCGCTTGGTGCCAGAGCACATCAAGAAAAATGTGGCTGCGGCTGCGCCTAGCAGCTTGACAGGCGGCATGACCCAACACGTGCGAAGCCTAGTCAGGCCCCAGGCCCCGTCGCCGGGCGCCCGGCGTCATTATTCTTTAAAATGTGCCCGATGATCGTTGTTGGGTTCTTCTGCCAGCGTCTGGCATTACTGCTTCGTCGCCATTTCATGATAAGGCCACAGGAAGTTCTTTTGGACGTTGTTAAAGACTTATTCTCCTCGTATTTCGTTATGTTACTGTTAGCCGCATGAACGAGTGACGGCGGTCTTGAAGCCATAAACAGCTGCTGCCCATTTGCAACACTGAATTTCATTTCGCAGTTTTTTTTTTGTTTGTTATGCGCAGCAATGAGTGGTGATGCTAGCGATAACAGCGACGCGGCACCGTCTGAGCTGCGAGGCACAAGGCAGAAAATAAAATAAAATGGTTCGTTAGGAAATGCGGCCTATGAACACATGCCATTGGGTGCAGAGAGCTTTATGTTACGTGCGGCGGCCTCTGAAAAAGTATGGTGCTCCACTTTCGCGAAAGAAATGTAGCTGTTTCTAAAGCGGTACAACGTGCGATTTGCACTATGGCAATATTGCGCTCTCTCTCAACTTCCGTACCAGGCTATGTGTGCTCTAGAGTTGTTAGCTGTTTTGCATTGGACTGAAGATAGGTGTTCTCATATTTTAATTGTGTATGGAGTCCTTACAGTAGAGAGTTTCTTGTTTCTTATATCATCCTAACCTTACATTAGAAAAATGTGCATTACACGAAGGAACGTAGCATCTCCATTATAAAGTAACATAACAGAGAGTGGGTGTATAGGCCAGTTCGTGATTCATGATTTTGTGAAGTTACCGCAAGCAAAACACGAGACTTGAAGGAAGGGACAACACGAAGCGGTATTGCCAACCGATGATTTAATGAAGCGAACGCGAAGCTTTTATACATCAGATGTGTGTACCCGAAAAACGGGTGCACCACGTGTAGCTGATATATAAAAGCTTGGCGTTCGTTTCATTAAATCGTCAGTTGTCAGTACCGCTTCGTGTTGTCCCTTCCTTCAAGTCTCGTGTTTTGCTTGCGGCAACTTCCCAAAACTATTCTAAAGCTCTGAAGGCTCCAGTATTGCTTAACTTCGCCCTACCGTTCTACGTATTGCAGGAATCACCACTATTTCCTCAAAATTCACTCTGCAGCAAAAGGACATCATGCATATTCAAGGGGAAATTTCCAAGTGTCAGAAGACAATTGCAAGGCTTCGAAGACAGCAGGTGAAGACCCCCACACATAGTGCTTGATTGACTTAGATGCCAATAACTTGCAGCAGTTTAACGACGGACGCACTTGCTTACACATTCGAGATGAGGATGTTGGTGCGTGCCCAATTATTTTTGTAGCCATTTTATTTTGGCACGCAACCATTCACATAATTTTGCTACCTTAATTCACCCTCCTTCGCAGAAGTATAATAAAAAGCTTCATATTTTTTTCGTTCTAAAACAATCCCATTTTGACCAAATTAATGCAGTTTTTTTTATTATCAGGATAGTTGGCAACACGCCTTGTATGTGTTTTGCTAGTGTAAGGTTATTGCCATTACGCCATTAATTTCGGACGATTCTTCATTACTTGCATTTCGCAGTTTCTTCCCATTTTTATGTCTGCCACTTTTGTCACAATCTTGCTGCAATAATTTGTTGTCTATTATTTTCGTGTTCTTGGCTGTGCAACAAGTTGAATTATATTGAAGGAACATGGCACATTTATTTACGATACCCCTTTTGGTATGACTTACTGCAAGTACAATATCACAAGCGATAAAGTTCAACTTCATCAACAGTTGGCATGATTGTTGCGCTAAGTTACAGCTTGAAACAGCAAATATGAATTTAAATAAAACTAATATAAAGTGACACACCTTTGCGCGCTCGTCGTCGCAACATATAAACAGCGGCACAAGCGCCCGCGTGAACTCACTCGATTTGTGCAACATTATGGGTCACAAAAAATTAATAATGAAACGAAACTGAAATTATGGCCTCCGAGATTCGGCGGCGTGCGGCGACCATCTTGGTGGCTGGTGCGATTCGCCGATTCCGCTAGGGGCGCTGAGAGCCAAAGTCGGCTGATGTTCGTGTATATGCTCCCGCAGGCTGCATGTGCTCCAAGCCGGAGAACATACATACGCAGGGAAACTAAAGTCAGCCGCAGGCGCCTACGGGAGTGCCCACTCTTTACGCGTACCATTTTACTTAGTGCAGTACCTGCCGCAGGGCAGCGAGAGATCTCATCAGCTAAGTGATAAACTAGGCTAGTTTGTTGCTGGCGGTATTGTTTTTTTTTTCGTTTTAACGGGGCAAGGTGCTTTCCTCTTCTGTGGTCATTGTGAAGTCTATGTACATTGTTCTGCTCGACATGTCGAGAACAAATTACTGAAATCAGTTTACTCTCCTCGTGAAGGATGGACTTTGTGTTCCTGGTATGGGTTGTGTCACTACTATGGGGCTCTTGCATTGCCCAGGGGGCGCTGCGAAAATGGTGCTAAAAAGCGCCCTCTATCCTGAACTGGGTAGTACCAAGCTCGGTCGTCTGCTTCGGAAAGCACGTTTACAATATGACCCGCCACTTTCGGTTTTGTTGTACCACGGCTTGCAGCGAATATCGGGCGCTGAAGACTTTTTCAGGGGTGGCACGCTGCGCAAAGGCAATAAATTATGCAACGCCGAATACGTGTACGCCGTTCTAGAAATAAGCGGTGAAGTTTTAGCGCTGTGTCAATCGCAAGTGAAGCGACTCGCGTATGAAGTTGAAGTTCAGGTAAGGTTTGCGCGCTGCTAGATTCAGGCACACAAACGCGAGGACATGCTTGCTATAAATGAATTTACAGCAGCGATAAGCAGACATGTGTACGGAACTGCTCGAGCGCACGATCGTACGCGCCGCGAAGGCAGCGGCCTTTCGACATGCCGCGAAACGGCGGGCCTCCTGCAATCTTTGTTGACTGCATGTCGCTAGTCAAGTAGTTATGCCTGCACTGTATTAGTGGCCATCTGGCCCTTTAGCAACTGATCAATAACTTATGCAATGCATATGAGCTCGCTGTAACATACGTGCGAATTGCGCTGCTCGCTTGATGTAGGTTTTAATGACAGCGCTCGAACATCGATGTGCTGCAATCAATACTACCTTGCTGCGTTGCCTCAACGTGCTGGCTTGAGGTCAAGGATGAGCACATTTAACTGCCTAACCTGTGCTGCTCGTAGTGGGGTAGTGAATTGTCACCGAATCAGCCCGACCACTTGTGCTCATTTGCACACACCTGGTTACTTCACTTCGCCCCAGTCCAATTGCTAATTGTCGCTGTGACCGGGTCTCGAATCGTGAATCACCAGCCATGCCTGCTGCTATGTCGGTCTGCCGTCTGGACTGTAGGTGCAAAAGACCGAATTTTAGAACGCAGATAATCAACCAAGCTTCAAGGTAGGTGAAGCACTCAGCATGGCGCGAAGTTTCGCTTGCCCAGCGCGACGAACTGCAGCCATCCAGAGCGCCCGACGCCGCGCTTCGCGAAGCCTTGAAGGAAAACGATAGAATCTGATGTTGAGATTCAGGCCTTATTGTTCACGGCAGCCCACGACACAGAAGTAGCGACGGTGACGCTTTTTCGAGGCTGAGCTAGGTCTCTCCGGATCAGCGTTGACGATTACTTCTGCTTCCAGCATCACGTCCCACGACACACGGAGAGTCCGTTTTCGTTAAACTATAGGCTGCGGCTAGCTCGCACCGTGGTCGCCGTGGTCTGTGGGAAGTGACGAGCCTTTTCGCACTCGCAACAGCGCAGAAAAAAGTGCGAATCGACGCAAAAGTCAAGCTAAAAACGTGCTTCGCCACAGCCAGGGTTCACTATTACTCAAGCTGGTACTACCCAGATAACGTTTCGCGCGCCGCCACCAGGCGCCGCTACTATACCTCAAACTCCAGCGCAAGACGCCCAAGGCATAGGAAAAGCAGAAATTTTAGTAAATATACATTTGCAACTACTCATGTTGTACATGACGCAGTTTTTGGGCGTCTTCTCGTGGTAGTTTGTGGAATCAACGGTAGCATGCAACGAGACAGCGCAAGAGCTTTTCCAGATTCTTGAAAAACAGAGAAGCCCAGGCAAATAATTCATGCGGGAATAGCAGTGTCTACCAAATTTCGCTTCATATTTTCGGGAGTTATTTTCTAGGAGGAGTAAGTTTAGTTTGCTTGTGCCCAATAAGAATTGACTAAGCGAAACGAGAGAAAAGTGTCAAATAAGTTCGAAAATTTTTAAAACTTGACATTTCGGCCCACGCACACACCGGATCATTGTTCGCAATAAAGAGCAATGAAACGTGAGCGCCTAGTTGCGGCTGTTGCTGAGCCCGCGGCGTAAGGTGCGGGAGTAGATCGGATTAAGGTTGCTCTTATTCGTGCGCCAAGTTCGCGGAGTTTGTTTGAATATGCGGGGACTACAAAGGTATTTTCTTGACAAGGGCGAGTACGCTGTCCCAGCCTATCCGTTGACTCTTAATGTCAGCATGGTTCGGCAAGGGTGGTGGTGCACAGAGTCATATTTCATGGTTGCCCCTTTCTTCAATGTGCTTGTTGCCGCACTGAGCATGGGGGGAATAAGGCTACAGGGAGCGACGCTAGGTTCGGTATAACACACAAGACTGAGAACCGATTAGGCCGAACGCAGGGGCAGAAGAACGCTTTTTTTTTATTCCTCCGCACTCTCTGCTCGAGGAGAAAATACTGGCGGCGATGACAATGATGGCCGCTAGAACGCGTATATAACACTAGAACACTTCTTATACGCTTTCGTGAAGGTACAGGTGCAACTTGCACGCCATACACAAGGATGATCCGTTGCAGCCTTACTGATGCCGGCAACATAATGAATTAGCGCTGTCAATTTCATAAGTCACTTGCTCAGCTGATCATCATCATCATTATCATCATCATTATCACCATCATCTTTTTATGTTCACTACAAGATGACGTCTCCCAGCGATCTCCATTTATAACCTGTCTTGCACTAGCTGATACTTAATTGGGCCGGCAAATTTCCTAATTTCACCACCCCACATAATTTTCTGCCATCCTCGACTGCGCTTGCCTTCACTTGGTCCCTATTCTGTTATCCTAATTGACCAACGGTTATCTGCCCTACGCGTTACATGTTTTGCCCAGCTCCATTTTTTCCTCTTAATGTCAACTAGAATATGGCCTGCCGCCGTTTGCTCCCTCAAGCATACCGCTGTCTTCACACCTCTTGACCAAGGTATCGAACTGGAACTGAACCGAAAACCGAAAATCGTAAAAAAAGACGTTTTTTTTACACCTAATGTTTTTCGTTGCGCAGTCCTTACACTTGTTATCAACCTTTTTTGTTTAACCTCTAAGTTTCTTCTTCATATGTTGGTATCGGTAGAATGCAATGATTAAACATTATTCAACGATAGCGGTAAGCTCGTATAACTTGTGCTTATATTTATTGTCCGTCGTGGTGAACGAGCCTGCGCAGTGGGAGCAAAACCGTCATTTTTAGAGCGCAGCGTCGGCGTTCCCGGCGTAACGGAACTAACGAGCGCAGCGGATGAAAGAGCGAACGCGGAGCGCAGCGGAGTATCAAAAAAGCGGCAAGAGCGAAGACAGCGCGAGGAGAAAAGCGGAGGAGGAAGGTGTAGCGAAAGCATGAGGAGGAAAGAGGAGCAGGAGGGTATGGCAAAAGCGTGAGAAGAAAAGCGTAGTGCCACTCAAGACGCTCTGCGGCAACGACCGCTACGAGATGGCGCCAGCGTAGTGCGCCGTCGTCTGTTCACTGAAGGCTTTATCTTTCTTCGGTCACTGCTTTTCACCGGCTAATAAATGTTAAATGTCATCCCTCGACGCACAACGCGCCTGCATGGATAAGCAGTTTCTCGAATGTTATTGACAGTTCTATGCGTTGGCTGTTGTCACCGAAGCTTTTTGTAATCGGAGGCTCCATTCTGGACATTCCGCCATTTTCTTCGATGCATGACGTAGGCGCAACGCACACAATATGGCGCTGGTGGTCCCGTTTTGCTTTCGTAACGTGACACAAACTTGACGTTTTGCCTAAGAAAGTGAAATGAAGGCATCCAACCTAATGTTCTTGATGTTTTAGTGAAATTTTCCTCAGTAAAAATTAAGCAGCTAACTCGAAGCGTATGATTGTTCCGTCGAAAACACTTCTTTCTTCCGTCGTCTGCTGCGTACAAGCCGTCGTCTGCGTCATTAGGTAGGATGGGTGTCCCCGGGAAACGGAAAGAGTCATCGTATATTGGCGCCAACGCACTTGCTTTCTACCTTGAGACAACATACACGACCTACCAGTTGTGGTGAGCGTACGTTCTAGGCCGCGTTATCGCTATATCGCGAAACGCAAGTGACTCAGCCGCACTCAGCTGGCTGACAAATGGCCGAATATCGCCGATAGCGTTGCGGGCGCCAGAGGTATCTGCTTGCGCTATGCAAGCGCCGGCGCTGCCACCTATTGTTGACTCCGCTGCTTGCTCGCACTTCGTAAGGAAACTACAAGGCACCGCCTTGCGTACATGTTGTTTGATAAATTAAAATGTCGCCGTTGTCATAACCTCTGATCATGTGAAATGTTATTAATGTTGATTACACTACAAACATAGCAGTGAAAAGTGCAAGAAGTCGAAGATGGTTTGTAATGTTCAACCAATAATATTACAAATAAATGCGTTCTTTTACAAAATGATGGCCCAGATCACAAATGCTTACACCACCCGAGAGCGATGCAAATACAACGAGCACGCGTTATGAACAAAAGATTTTCATACCGCCAAACGATGGAGAAAATGTAGCGATGCGCATTCCTCTCGGCCGCCATTGCATATGGCTGCTCATTAGCATGATTCGCGTGGCTCGTCGCACCATAAATTATGGCGGAAAATCTCTGCAATGGCGCCCCTGCGCAACATCACGCAACGTCAAATTACCGTTTACGAAACGGGCTTTCCTGTGACGCTCCCCATGGCATATTCCTTCAGCCAATCAGCAAGCTGACATGGCGCATATCTTGGATCACCACCAGACATTCGCGAAATTGCAGATGCATTGTAGTGGCTTCTGTATGCTACCGATCACCTTCTTTAGCTACCAAGAGCCAGAAAAATGTATTAGTCGATAAAACTTGCAGCTCCACCTCACGTTTTGTCATCTTGATGAAAAAGCAAAATTGCATTTTGCAAAACTTCCGTTTCCCGGCACCAATTTCAAGACACGTGAGCTCTCGACAGTCAATAAGAGAGTCAACATGACGGATAATGGCGGCTGTGCAGCCGCCATGCGTGTCGAGGAAGAGTGTGATTGTATGCGCGACGCGAATCGTGTAGTGCTGTCTCGAAGCCACTCGGGCATCATCGATTCGACCTTCGATGAGCCATGTATAAAAGCTGACTTGCTTGATCCCTAGGTCAGATTTTCGAAGATCGCCGACTCTGCTACATGTGTCGCTCAAGTTCTTTGCCTCAATATATTGAGCAATGAAAACTCGAGTAGCACTGCGCTCAAATTTCACATTAGGGAGTGTCGTAATCGTCGGTGGAATCTCTTTTGTTCTTTCTTCAGTTATTCTTTGCTGGAATTTTTACCCATTTCATCAGCACTCTTCCGAACCAGACGAAATTTTGTCACGCTCTCGACTTCAAGAGTGGAGGTGCTCCAACTTGAGTTATATATATATATATATATATATATATATATATATATATATATATATATATATATATATATATATATATATATAGCTCAGTGCCGTTCCACTCTGTGAAGAAGGATGACCAGCGAAGCTGTGTATGTGGGCCACTTAATGGCGAACTGCACCTCCGGCGCCCGTCGGCCCGGCATTTCATTATCTTCGGTATGGGCCCACTTATGGGGAGTGCTTAACGCCTGCGTCGCCTCCGCCGCGGGTCGGCCCGGTATTGCACTATCTTCGAATTTTTTTTTTCTGCACGCAGACACGATAGTGGGGAAAGTAGCCCTTAACAGCTTCGCTGCACACAAACAAACAAACAAAAAAACTGTCGACGATTGCGATACTCCCTAATGCGAAATTTGAGCGCAGCTCTATAGGTGTTTTCACTGCTCGATATATTCGCTGGCGCCGAGAATCGGTCTCGTGCGGCACGTTGCAAACGGAGCAAAGTGTCGCGCGAATGCCTCGCTAATCGGGAGATCACGAGAGCAAGCCCGTCGGTGCCGCGTGGGAGCGATTCACAGCAGCCGCTGCCGACAGACCAGAGGATGGATGGATGGATGTTATGAGAGTCCCCTTCGGAACGGGGTGGTGGGCTGCGCAACCAAGCTCTTGCTATTATACTGCCTAATGTCCTACCTAGGTTAAAAAAATAAAGAGAATTAAATATAACTATGGATTCCCATAACCAAAAATATCTGACCCCCTAGTCTGAACTTTGTTTTTGTACGTCTCCGTTTTTTGTCGTTTCCCTACTTTTTTTCCACCAATCTTCCCATAGTCTCTTAATAATCTCTATTGCGGACATGTTTCCTTCCCCCCGGTACTCGCTGAACCCAAGGGCTTCAAGGAGCCCATTGGGGCCTAAATCGACCGCTGGGCAGATATCTTCACATTCTAATAAAACATGCTCCATCGGTTCCCCAGCTTTACCGCAGCAAGCAGATGCTTCTTCATCCTTCTTATACCTCGCTTTATAGGTGCGTGTTCTAAGGCATCCCGATCTTGCTTCGAAAAGTAATGAGCTTCCCTTTGAGTTATCATTAATTGTTTCTTTCCTGATGTTGTTTTTTTCCTCTTAACTAGTTACTCATGACAGGTTTCTTCTCCATTGCCGCCACCCACGAGATTATTTCAGCCTCTCTGACTTTCCGCTTCACTGTCTCTGTTGCTGTTTTGCTCACAATACAGGCCGCATACTTGCTGGTAAGTTTCCTAGTTCTTTTCCTCCACTGTGAATCAATGTTTTTTTCTGTACAAATACCTTAACATTCTACCAGCCCATTTGCTTTCTTCCATATTCCTCAGTTGTTTTTCATAATGAATTTCACTGTGAGCTTCCCTCACTTCAAAACTTGTGCAGCCCATATCACCCTGCACTGCTTCATTTGTAGTCTTCCCGTGACTGCGCAGTGCGAGGCGTCCCACTGACCTTTGATTCCAATCGAGTCCTGATTGTACCCCCGATTTCAAGCAAACAACCGCATTTCCAAATATAAGCCCTGAAACCATTGCACCTTTCCACATACCCCGGTACACCTCATACCTATTGTATCCCCATAGCGCTCTGTGCTTCATTATGGCTGCATTTCGCTTCCCCTTTACTGTTATTGTTTTTTCCTGTGTTTCCGTATATCTATTGCCTTCGTTTATCCATCTACCCAGATATTTATATTCTTTTACCCGAGGTACTTGCTGGCCCTGTATTACCACTGTCTGTTCACTGTTTTCATTGAATGCCATAACACCTGATTTTCTAACGATAAATTTCAAACCTACATTGTCGCCTTCCTGTCCACTGATATTAGCCATACGTTGCAAATCACATCGGTTGTTAGCTAGCAACACAATGTCGTCCGCATAAAATAAACCTGGGAGCTGCTGCTCTACTACTGTACCCGCCTGTTTGTATTAGGGATTCAACGCGATACTAATTCCTTCTAGCACCCTTTCCATCCTTACCATGTACATCATAAACAGCAGTGGGGATGAAGGGCACTCCTGCCCCTGACTCTTGTTGATATCAACTTTCGCCTCACGCCTCATCCCTCCCCATTCAACGCAAACGGTATTTTCTAGGTAAATCTCAACAAAAGCTGTAGAAAATCGTCGCCTAAGCGTTCCCCTTCCAGAATATACCACAAAATGTTGCGGTCCACGTTGTTATACGCTCCTGTAATGTCTAAAAAGGCCACCTATAACGGTCTGCTTGATATTTCAATACACTCTTGATTTCAATACACTCTTGATATTTCAGTACACTCAGTAAGAACAAATAAGTTATCATGAAAACACCTACGTATTCTGAATCCATTCTGAAGTTCTCTCAAAATGCCATTATTCTCTGCCCATGCTTGCAGCTTTAATTTGATTGTCTGCATTGCTAACCTGTATATTTCTGATGTAATGGTCAACGGTCTACACCAGTGAATTCTATGTTTCTACCCCTTACCTTTATAAGTTAAATTCATTCTACGTTGTCACCAACTGTCTGGTATTCTTCTATTTTAATTTTTTTTGCACAGCTTTCATCAGAGCTTCTTACTTTTTGTTCGTAGTTCATTCATCAGCGTAACGGGAACCTCGTCTAGCCCTGTGGCTGTGCGCTAAGGAATTTTCTCTTCGGCTTTCTTCCAGTTGAAATTTGTCAGCACCAGCTCCTTCTCCATCTGGTTCTCTCTCATGCTCTTTTTTTCTTCAAATACAACCTCGTCATTGCCTTGGATATATTCGGCTGTTATTTTTCGGATGTAATTAAATGCCGCTTCCCCTTCCAGTTTGTTTTCATCTTCGTCTGCGACATGTTCTTGTATTGTTGTTGACTTCCTGTCTAATAATTTTATGTGGTTCCAAAATATTCTAGATGCCGCCTTCTTTATCTCACGTATTTCTCACAACCAGCGTTCACTTTCACCTTTTATCTTTGCTTGCACCAGGATTTGAACCTTAGACTTTTTCTCCCGGTATATTTCCCATTAACTGGTCACTTCATCCTGCGGCAACTGCGTCTTCTTTGCCTGCCTGTGCACTCAGGATGCCTTCTGTTGTTCGGCGATCGTTTATCGTATTTGCTTGTTCCACCAGCTTTTGTGTCTCTTTTTTCCTTTTCAACGAACATGTTGTTTCTCTTTCCATATTTCCGTCGTTATTACACTTAGAAGCTCGCTATATTCCCAGTTTTTACTTGGCCATTTGCAAAGTTCTTCCTCGACTCTTGTTACTATATCTTTTATTTATACAGCGTTAAAATTTGGAATGGTCGTTTTGCAATCTTTGCTCCCTTTGCCAACTATATATCCCATTTTCAAAATGAGGCGTTTAGGGTCACTCCCTATGCTGCTATACACTTCCTTGTCAATGACCATTTCTCTCAGCTTATCACGAATTCCTTCTTTGATCAGACAGTAATCAATTGTCGATTGCCGGTTTCCCACTTCCGGCGTGATCTGCCCTTAACATTTAGGCCCCGTATTCACGATAATGAGGTTATGTTGCTCACAACAATGTAGCATTGACTTCCCGTTGTTGTCGGTATAGCCATCTAGATCCTGTATGTGGGCATTCATGTCACTTAATATGATAATTTCGGCATCATTCCCGCAACTCTTAATGTCAGCTCTTATGCATTACACTAACTCTTGATTCTTCTCTGTGCAATTATTTCCGGTCCACAAGTACGTTACGCCCAGCCAAGTTTTTTTTCTCACTTATTGTACCTGATATCCAAAGATGCTATTAACATTTTGAATTTACTCTTTTTTGTTTGGCTCCCTGATGGATGAGCATTCAGACTGCCCCTCACTTTCTTTCCGATTTAGTTCTGTTGCACCCTTCCTAAACATAATTCTCAATCACTGGCGGCTCTTCCGAGTCTCTAAGGTGCGCTTCTGTAACCGCATACACCCCTATTTGTTCCCTATTTAACTGCTCCTCAATCTCTGCCCACTTTTCCTTTCTTCTGCCGCCCTGCATGTCGATGTAGCCTATTGCATGGCGAGCTCTCTTTCTTGCCTTCCTACTTTTTCTGTTATTGATCGCGATGCTATTCTGAGGTTACCATAAGGGGCCTTCTTCATTACTGTCTACTATGGCCTCCTGAGCGGCCGTGGTTACAGGAGGGCGCACCGCTCTGAAGGAGGCTCTGATTAGAGGGCATATAACCGCCTAGATGAAGCTATACGGCGGCACACAAAACAACTTCGTCGAAAAAGCTGGGCCACACTTTGTAGTTCCCTGCATACGGCAAGAGGTTTCGGAAGTGTATGGCGCATACTGAAGGCTCTCCGCACTTCCGAAATCTGCAAGAATCCTACGGCTGCATTGTTCATAACGACCGGCTGGTCACCGAAAATTCTCGCGGAAGCATTTGCCGACCTTTTCGTATCTGCTATGTCAAGAGACAACACAGACGGCGACCCTAGTTCTCTGACAAGTCACGTTACCGTAACCTCTTGCTATGGTCCTGCTTGCGAAATGGATGAGGCAGACTTTACTCTCGAGGAGCTAAGCTGTATGGGCTTAGCCTTTCTAAACGCCGCACTGCCCCAGGCGGAGACGGTGTTACATACCGAGCCTTACGAAACATCGATGAGGTCTGTCATCAGCTTATCCTGGACAAATATAATGGAGTGAGGCGAACGAGTCTGATCCCCAACGGATGGAACTCATCTGTGGTGATACCTGTTTCAAAGCCTGGGCGTCCTGCAAAACACCAAGTCACACCGGCCAATATCACTAACATCTTATGTTATCAATCTGATGGAATGAATGGTACTGTTTCGTCTAGATATCAGATTACAGGAACTAAATTTCTTTCCTGATGTCATGAGCGGTTTACGTTGCCCACGCTCAACCCTTGACAGCAATTGCAGACCTCGTATCAGCGCTTGTATCTGCTCGAGAAAACAAGCCCTCTGCATATATACTATTCCTAGACATACAGCAAGCATTTGATTCGGTACCACATAGGGCGATTGTTTTCGCACTTATGACTATATGTATACGGGAATTTCGGGTCGTTTGATTTGTTTTGTGGGCCATTTTCTATCAGAGCGCAAAATGAGACGTGTTGGAGGAACAAGTGAACCTCGCACTGTTGAGCCCGCAAGGCAGCGTCTTATCGCCGCTTCTCTTCAACAGCGTGCTTGCTGTACTCCCAAGCCGATTGACTCAAGAATGTGACTTTCCAATAGGCACAGCAATCTATGCTGATGACATCGCATTGCGGATTGGCGGTCCTTGGTACCACGGTCCACACGTTGATGGAATCTTATAGATAGCTCTGAACGTTACATCAAAGTGCGTGGATGAAGGTGGTCTGCAGATTTCACCTGCTAAGTCAGCCGCAACTGCGTATCCTCCTAGACAACGCGCTCGTCGAACCATGAGAGGGCTATACATCGGAGATACGCCAATAGATTGGGTACAGCAACACCGCTACCTGGGCGTAATTATCGATGATCGCCTATCATCGCGCCCTGCCGTCACCTCTGTGCGGCGCAAATCGCAGTGTCTACTTAGATATGTGGCCGCCTTGACTGCTAGGGGTCACGGCTGTAACCAGATGACAGCACTACAGGTATAGCAATCATCTGTACTTTCTGGCATGATGTATGCCTTGCCAGTGTTGAACTTGCCTCCTAGTTTGACGTCTAAAGTGGAACGGGACCTTCGTGTTGCCCTCCGAGTCATTCTTGACTTACCTCGTGAGGCGCAGTCTGTTCCATTACTCACTGGAGCATGCCCCTGAGGCTGCAAGCACACCAGAGAGCGTTAACTCAGGTATATAGAGCGTCTGCACTGAGCATCAGATGTACAAGCATTTATTAAAGGGCTGATTCAGTGACTGCTCTCCCGCATGGGGAAAATGACGGCATTGTTCGTTGCCACTGCTGGCAGTTCACAAGGTACTTCCTCACTGACAGCTCCGAAGGAACACAACAACAAATGCCCCTTCCCCATTCATCTTTCGATTCCCGAGATACACAAAAAGTCTGACCAGCTTGTTTCGGCACTATTACCGTTGGCCCAGCTGCACTTATTTGAAAAATATGGAGACAATCTTAAAGTATTTACCGACGCATCGTTAAGCAGCGATGCTCAAGGCGCTGCAGCAGCTTTCTTCTGCCCTAACATAAGTGTTTCGGATACCTAACCCATACTCATCAACAACTGCGGAGCTGGCAGCGAGTGATGTTGCTCTTAAGTACATACAGGAAGAATTACGCACATCGAAGGTCGTCATATCCTTACAGATTCCCGTGCTGCCCTGAGCAGGCTGTTGAGAAATGATGCCAATAGCTCAATTCTACGTCGCATAATAGAGACCGCCGACAAAATCACTTCTCGTGGGGTGTCCCTCGTTATTGCTCACTGAGTACCTTCGCACCGTGGGTATCGCTGGAAATGAAAAAGCTGATCGCCTCGCTTCAACCTGTCCTCACAATGGGAGTGACTGCCCAGAAATTTCTTGCATGTTTGACGACGTCCGTGTGTTAATCTGCCAACACCTCCTAAAGCAGCACCCAGACCAGCCTGTTGCAAACGGCTCGTTCCCTCTCCGTGTTCGTGGTCGTGGCTTGCCTCGTAGTGCCAGAGCACTGTTACTGAAATTAAGATTTGGCTTCGAGTTGGTAGCCGAACGTTTGTATCGCGAAGGACGTGTGGACCGTCCGTCCTGTACGTCCTGTGGCTCTTGTGAGACGCTTGAACACCTTATATTGGAGTGTCCAGCATTCGTCACACAACGTGCACTGCTAATTAAGGAATATGGACTGAGTGGACTGAAGTGTGCGAACCTTTATGATTGCCTGTTTCCGAAAGGGAGTGCTGCTCAACGCGAATATGCCCATAAAGCCTTGCTAAGTTTCATCCAGAAAACTGATTTGGCCTCCCGTTTAGACACTTTTTTCCGTGTTCCCACTTTATTTTGTGCGCTTCTCTGTCATTTGTTTATTTCCTATTTCTTTGTTTCCTATCTTCTCCTCTTCACCTCTTTTCATTCCCTCCTCCCGAAAGAGTAGGCAGGCGTTGTGCCACTCTCGGTGGCAGTTGTCAGCCTGCTCCCTCCCCGTTTCTTTTGCATTTTTGTATGTTTCCATAAATAATAATAATAATAATAATAATAATAATAATAATAATAATAATAATAATAATAATAATAATAATAATAATAATAATAATAATAATAATAATAATAATAATGTTTACAAGTTTATACAGCTGATCAAACGACTATCCTTATTTCGTATAACTATCTACTAAGCTGCTATCGCAATCGGTGCTTCGCCTTTTGGGCGAAACTGCGACTTTTCAACCTTTCGCCGTCCTGCGCTTTCCCCCTCATTGTTTCGCTGCATCTTCCTCCTCCACTTTCCTCTTCGCGTCTTTCATCCTCCGCTGCGCTCCGCGTTCGCCTTTATCTTTCGCTGTGCTCGTTCGCTCGGTTAAGCCGACGTCGACGCCGACGCTTGCCGCAGGAACGGGTGCCAAAGAGGTGCGCTCTAAAAAGGCATACAAACCGCAGCCATGTTTTATGTGTGAAATACGCACGCTTCGAAGTGTGTGCGGTAAATCTGTGTTAAGTAAAATCAATATTACACGAATAACGGCTCGATCTGGCCTCCGCGAAGATCTGAAAGCATGAAAGTTCGTGGGGGAAAATCAGCCTACAGTCCGGTAAAAAAGAAACGTGGTCACTTTATCTCTTAGTGTATCCGTCCCCACGTAAGCATGAAAACAATCGCCGCAAAGTAAACGGTTAATTCACAGAAAACGGTTGCAGCACTTTACAACGCAGTTCAACAACGCAACAACAAAATGTTTGCCGAAATCGCGTAAAGGCAGTGACTGGTCGCCTGCGCTTTTTCATCGCCTTTCATTTTTTGACCAATTGTGGATTGGTGAAACATGTACTACACGAGAGAGTAAGCGTAATTTTCTTGTGCATTCACAGTCGCACCTGCCGATTCTAGCCCACAAATCTGCGCCATTTGCAGGCATGGTGTTGAAGACACGTTGTGATATGGCAGCAGTCCGTTTCGCTAACTATACGCCACCATTACTAACTATACGCCACCACCTATACGCCAATGCAGCCATACAACCGAGTTACCGTGCATGCATGTCTGCACGCACGGTAAACACGGCGAGGGCACGCACGAGATACTTAGTGCATGCCCGAGGGCAGGGGATCGTCCCAAGAAACACAGTTAAAAAAATTGCTAAAATGCTAAAGTTACTATGCTCGATTTATCGCCGTTTACCTTGCCCGTCAACGCAGAGTCACAGCGATTAGTCATAAGGAACGCCTGACATGACTGACCCGTTAATTTATCCATAAAGTTTAATATTGAAATCAACATCGGGCTTGTGAGAAACGCCAAGGCGCCGGGCTACGGATTCATTTTGATCACCTGGGATTTTTAGGCTCGCGTCGAAAGCGGAATACACGAGGGTTTTTAAGTTCCACGCTCATCGGAATATGACCGCCGTGGCCGGGAATCGAGCCCTCGCGTTTGAGCAAAACGCCAAATCTGTAGAGGAACCGCCGTGGGCTGATTGGCTTGTGGATATGAAATCTTCTTTTGCTATGTCTCGGCAGTTTTGTGAATTCATCTGTAAAATCCGTTTTCTTCGAGTGCTAAAGTTTGGAGGACGAATACTTCTGAGGAATAGCACCGATATTGCGAAGCGCAGGGATTACAAATTCTGACGACGGCTGATTCCAGCCTGAAAAAAAAAGTTCACAAATAATTACGAAAAAAATTACAGTTCAATGTAACAAAGCAGAACTACTTGTGTTGATAGGAATACGGCGTTCGCAATAAAAAAAAAAAAAGCGACCTCTGACGCAATACTCGCAATCGAACTTATGCCGAAGCAGATTACGATAGGCTGATTCATAAGCGAGCGAGCTTTAAGGCAAAGGTTGAATTACGACTGGCGCTTAATGAGCCACATCCTTGCGTAACCTTTCGCTCTTCCCTGCTTCGCGCCTTCGCACGCCTCTGTGGCTGCGACGAAATCGAACAGCGGCCCATCTGGATTTCGTCATTAGCGGCCTTTCGTTATCGGCGGGACGCGACGCGCGGCGGGTAACAAGTTTCGCCTGTCACCTCTCGGCCTCCCTTGTGCCGCGTCATTGGGAGTGCGTGTAAAGAGATGGGCACAAAAATTGCGCTCCACCTAGAAAAAGCTTACAGCATATGCGTAACCCAGCTACGGGCAGCACGCGCGAATTAATGCGTCCTTAGCTGACCTCTAGAGTCACTGTTATGCAAGCGTCATTCAGTTGGTTTTTCGCCTTGTTAAAGAAATATGCTTAGGGTACCAAACCCTGCACGCCGATTGAAAGAGAAAGGACTGGAAGATCGAAATACCACCACTTTCAGGCCACCTTCCGTCCGACCGCAAGCTGTGCCAAGAATCGCGATGGTTGCCTTGACGAGACGAGTCTACTTGTCGAAATGTTGATACCGGGATGGAACTCACTGTCTTATTCATCTCCAACCGTAGGCCTATTTTGCTGAGGAAAAGGGATTCAGAATAGTCATTGCAGATATACTATCTGAAGTACATTATATCCATAAAGGAGGCGTCGGCAACACGGTGATCCGCGGCTGCATTCGGGCCTCGTCGTCGCCCGTCCACCTCCTCGCTCGCTTTCTCATGGGTAATTTTTATGGTAGAACGGCACCTTTGACTTAAACTTGGGCCGGAAAAGAGGTGCGATTTAAATTGCCTTAGTACGTTTAGAGTTACTTCCATATACGGGCATTTTGCTAATCTTTTAGGTTGATGTACCATTTCATAGATTGCCCAGTACTCAGACAGAGAAAGTGGGACAGAGAGCGACTTGCAGCGTGGAAAAATTGCATAGGTGTTCCTGACTGACGCGCCTCCAGCCAGCGACTCCGCGCGGAGTTTGTTTGGCTGTGGTTTGGCTGAATGAAAAGAGACAGGGAAGGAAATAAGAGGGGTTAAGATGCTGAGGAAAGAAGGTATACGACAATGATGGGTTACTAAAAAAAAACATATTAGCGAACCATTCATAATCCTCATATGATAGCATTTCTAACACTTCTATATATGAAACATAGCTGACAAATACTGTTGCGTACCTATTGTTTTTTCCTTTTTGGTATACATAAGGTATGATTGCCAAAAAATATGCTGACCACTAACATAGTGTAGTGGTTGGTAGCTTCGTGCTGCATATGAGTGGATGTCAATTTTTCCTTCAATGGTATTCTGTATCGTTTCTTTGTTTTTTAGGTTTTTTATGAGGTTATAGGACAAATATGTAATGTATAAGCTTATGGAAAAGTTTGCACGCGTTCTATAATGTTTAGATTCTAGAGCACACTGATGTGACTGTGCTCCAATCTCCTACGGTGCTTTGCGGTAACCTTACAGGTGTTTTTTTGTTGGAATAGCAATCATATGGACACTCTAGGTGAATTTCTGCCGTCGCCGTGAGGTTCTGCATAAAGTCCAAGGGCGATAAAACCGTCCTGGACTAAAATCGGCTGTGCACCGTATGCTGTGTGTGCGAGTGAAAGCGTACGAGCGTGAGCCGGTGAACGCGGCTCAATCCCGCGTGTGCGAACGAGTAAGGCGGGCCAGAAGCGCACCCTCTACTGTAGCGCGCGAGGCACGGGGTTGAGGCGAGGCAGGTCGGCGTGCTTCGCCGGCTGCTGCTGCTGCTGCTGCTTACGGCGCGGCCGTGCGGGCGCCGTATCTTGAAAGCGATCTGCGACGCGGCCAAAGTGTGCGCCTGCGCGGGCCTGATCTTCAAAGCGATCTGAGATGTTTGCAGAGTGCGCGTAATGCCGGTAGCTTCGTATGCGCTGTGCTTTCGACGTTTCAGTCGCGTTGAAGCGAGGGAGGCACGGAGGTCAATTCGCTCGCTGCTGCTGCCGCGATTCCTCACTCCAGCATTTTGAAAGCAAGCTTTCGTTTGGCAGCAGGACTTGCGGCTGGTGGAATGCAGGCTTGAGCGAGTTTCCTTACCTTTGCAGACCATCCAACGTTCACCCAACCATTCACCCAAGCGGCGTCACGTACCCATCCTGCGTGCACCACTGGAGCGCGCGTTTCTGACCTGTTCAACGAAGCTGGTCTATCCGTGGCTACTGCGCGTGCGTGACCAACGTCACCTGCGGGCCATCGCTTTGAGATAGTCTGCTGATAGGACAGGGCTTCAAAAAGTGGTGCTGGCGTCTGACCGGTTTCATTTGGCAGCAGCACTTGCGGCTGGTGGAATGCGGGCGTAAACGAGTTTCCTTACCTTTGCAGGTTGGTGGTGTTTCTTTTTTAATTTTTTTTGTGTTTTTTTTGCCGCAAAGCTGCTGCCAGTGTTTTGACCTGTCTGAGCGATACCTTGTATATATTACGATGCCAACTGTTGCTGAACTACGTAAGAGAATTCAGCTGCTTGAGGCCTGGTCTGAAGGCAAACTCGAAGAAGTAGTCGAAAAACTGGTTGAAAAAACGAAACAGAGGATTTCATCAACTCAGCCTGAAATTCATGCAATGAAGGCCGAAATCAGTAGCCTGGTCTCAAGTGTCGAAATGCTGAATTCTCTTGTCGAGAAAGTGAAGTCAGAAAATGAGCGCTTAAGAACTGTTAATGAAATTCTGCAATCACAGAATGAAACCTTAACTACAAAAGTGTCGGAACTTGAGCATTACTCTAGGTTAAACAACGTTGAATTGAAGAACATCCCGTGTACACAGGGAGAGGACTGCGCGGCAATTATAAAAGCTGTAGGGGCAAAAATTGATTGTCCCATCACGGATAGTGACATTGATGTCGTTCATCGAGTTCCAGGGAAGGTTGGAACAACTGAGAAGAATGTCATTGCCCGCTTCTGCTCGCGAGCTAAGAAGCAAGATTTCGTCGCTAAGGCACGAAAGGCTAGACTGAACACTAATGACCTCGGCTTTGGTGGATCGCAAGGTCGCCCTGTTTATGTAAACGACCACGTGACTCTGGAAAATAAAAGGCTGTTCGCTAAAGCGTTGAAGTTAAAGCGGGAACGTGGATGGATCTATCTGTGGACGGATAATTGCCACATCAAGACGAGAAAGTCGGCTGACAGCCGAGTATTCCGCATCTCAAAGGACGCAGACTTTTGCGTGTTTAGCCAGGCAACCTAACTGATCCCTGGTAGTCAACTATTGCAGGCTAAACTTCATAACAATTTAACATGTATTATGCTGTTTACTACAATACCCACCAGAGTACTGACACCGACAATCAAACCATCATGGTGGTTCTGCTATTTTTGTATCATCTTCTATAGAATATAAACGTCGGAATGACCTCTCCCTCCTAGCTGACAGCACTGACTCTGTTTGGATTGAAATGGATGACGAACAAACACAAACTGATGCTGAAAAAACCACCTTAGCTTGCATGTATCGCTCGCCATCATCGTCAGTCTCAGAGTTCTGCTCCGCACTATACGAAAGCCTAGATAAGATATCCTGCGAAAGAAAAAATAACGCTGTTATTATGGGAGATATCAACATTAACCTTCTGGATGAATCCAATCAGAACGCGGTTGAATACTCGAATTGCTTTGCAGGCTTTGGTTATGAACAGCTGCTTACAGTGCCAACAAGATGTATCACAGGGGGCTCAAGCACTCTTATTGACCATATTTTATCTAACTACATATCATGCGATGAGTGTGGCGTAATAACACTTGACATTACAGACCACTATACCATCTTTTGTCGCTTGTCTCATGCCTCACCACGCGCTGAGCGTTCTTTCCAAAAGTCCTTGTTTAACAAAGTTCAATTCATAGATTCCATCTCTTCTTTTGACTGGTCGACGATAAAATCTGAATCAAACGCTGAGCTAGCGTTTGTACGCTTTTAATCTGTAATACAGCAATGTGTCCATGATGCAACCACTTTTGTTCGATGTAACAAGAAGTATCCAGCACCCCACAACCCGTGGCTCACAGATGCTTTGCTAGTGTGCATGCGCAAGAAAGAGAATATGTACAAGAAAATTAAACGTTGCCCATTTAACTTCAAATTGCAGAATCGATATGCTTGCTACAAAAATGCCCTAAACAAATTGTTGAAAGATGCCAAAAAGAAGTACTATGAAATTAAAATTAATGAAGCTGAAGGTATCGCTAAACAGTGGAAGCTCATAAACTCTTTTTTGAACAGAAACTTAAAAGACTCACCAATAAGTGAGATTTCAAGCTCTAGTGGTACGTATCGAAATCCATCAGACATCGCAAATGAATTTACTAATTTCTTTTCCGACAATAATAAGCCCCTTCCTACCAGCCCTATAACAACACCCCAGAGACAACCACAATATTTTTTTTAATATCCTACCATTCCGGATGAAATATACAGTCATACAACAACTAAAGCTAACAAGCGCAGGTCTTGATGAAATACAACCAGTGCACCTAAAATATGTTGCTGATATCGTTGCTGACCCATTTTCTTATGTAATTAAACTTTTATTTAAATGCGGTGTATTTCCATCTAAACTTAAGAAAGCTAAAATAGTCCCTGCATTTAAAAAAAGGTGGTAGAGGCTTGATTTCTAACTATCGGCCTATTGCTATATTATCCGTGTTCAGAAAAATTATATAGAAATGTTTTGAAAAGCGTCTAAGTACATAACAAAATTTGACATTCTTTGCACCACGCAGTTTGGCTTTCGTGCAGGTTACTCTACTAATGTTGCGCTTCTTTCATTCACTGATCGAATTAAGCACCACATTTACGAAGGTAAATATGCAGGAGCAGTGTTTATTGACCTCACCAAAGCGTTTGATTCAATTCTTCATAATATTTTAACTACTAATTTAACGCAATCGGCGTTGTAGGACCGGCGCTGGCTTTTGTTCGCGATTATTTAACTAATAGACAAGAGGCTGTTAGCATTTCTAATCACCTTTCTAACTTCAAATTAATTGATAGGGGAGTTCCTCAGGGGTATATACTAGGCCCATTACTCTTCACTATCTACATTAACGACTTAACTGCCCATGTTTCGCATTGTGAACCTTATCTCTACGCGGACGACACTACGATTCTAACTGCTGACACCTATATTAATAGCCTAACTTCTAAGCTGAATACCGATTTGGAAAGCATTATTCGCTGGTGTCGTTGCAACCCTTTAGAAATTAACCCTAGCAAAACAGTCTTCATGCTATTTCACCCCACTCAAAAGAAAGTAATAAATATTCCGACCATAGCTATCGATAGTTATCCCATCAAACCTTCTAGTCATTGTCGTTTTTTGGAGGTTGTCCTCGATTCCAACTTAAAGTACACTACCCATATTTCACATCTAAAGCAAAAAATTGGATATGGTATCCGGATTCTTATAAAAGCACGTCCATACTTTAGACTACCAACCTTGCTTTCTCTTTATGATGCATTCATTCACAGTCACTTCACCTACTGCATAGCGACTTGGGGCAACACGCATAGCTCTCATCTTGTTCCTTTACAATACGTCCAGAACCAGGCCATCCGCATTATTACTTTCCAGTCACCCCGATGTAGTGCATCTGCTTTTTTGCAAGAGCATCGCATTCTCACAATTCATAAGCTATTTCAATTAAACATGGCAATCCTTGTCTATAATTCCCCTCACTCAAACATTCCCCAAATAATTTTTAACACTGAACAACTTGCTAATCACAATAATACTCGATTTGCATTAGCTAACAACTTCTTATTACCTAAAATCAGAACTAATTTTGGCAAATTCACTTCTTCGTTCACAGCGATGTCTTACTGGAACTGTATTCCAACGGACATAAAGCTGTCTCCTAGTATAGGCAGCTTTAAAAAGCATTTATTCTCATATTTACTTAACTTGTGAATGCTGTAATGTAATTTAACATGTTCTGTTTGCTTCATTATGGGTAAACCATTATATCTCTAACATTTCACATTTCACCACATTTCACCATTTCACCAACATTTCATCATATCTGTCCACTTGTTTCCTTGTGTCAGTTATTGTTAGAACACTGCCTCTATGCTACATTTCATTTCCCATGTTTTGTTTTGTTTTTAATTCAGTACATGATGTATTTCTATACAGTGTTATGCCATGTTTTCAGTTTACTTGTTTTCTTGCATTAATACGTGTTAACAATTCTACCTCTTTGCTGTATTTGCATTACCCTGAATTGTTTTGTTACTTTTATTTGTTCAAAACGCAATTCTGTGTACTATCATATAATGTTTCGGTTCCTTTGCTGTCATGTGTAATTATTTGTAGACAACTTTAAAAGTTTGCTGCGTTTGCTGTAACCTAACTTGTTTTGATCTTTCTAATTAGAACAGGAGGTCCCCCTACAGCCTTGAGCTTTGGGACCTCCTTCTGTATATATTGTTGCTGTGATTTTATTTTCGTGAGTGAATAAATAAAATTCTTCTTCTTCTTCCGCGCTCATCGAGCGAGATGTGTATATGTTTACCTATGTGCGCGTGACACCGTGCTTGTTAATTTAGTTAAAATACGTTGTCGGACGAGTTGGTTTGAATTCATGACAGAATTTGTAAGCGCGACTGAACGAGGGCGTACAAAGAAACAGAGACAGCGCTGTGTGTCTGTTTTTACGTCCTCGTTCAGTCACGCTTACATATCATACCATTGTTAATTTACTGAATAAGCGAATGTTTATAAGCTTATATGGCGGATAAAACTAATATCCTTACTTCGTATAGCTACACACTAATTTGCTATCGCAATTGGTGCTTCGCCTTTTGGACGAAACTGCGACTTTTATCATGTTTAATTTTCTAGACTGATCTGCAGTGCTGTGTGTTCATGTAGAAAGTTTATATCTATTTTTATAATATTTAGTTTCCTACAATGGTGTATGACTTGCCTATGATTGAAATTTAGCAAGAAATATGGTCGTGTATGTGCTTTCGCACATTTAACAAATGCAGGGGCCCTATAACGTAAAACTATTCCAATATGTTCTCATAATAATATTCTCACGTCAAATTTGCGTAACCACCGACGCAACCAACGGGCTGTCACCCGCAGGGTTGTCTGAACACACCAATGAAACGCTCTCCTCGTTCATAGGAGGTCACTTTTGTTTGCTTGAAAAACGAATAACATTGCCTACACTGAGCGGCTTGCCGTACCTAATTGGCTGACAAGAGGCGAAGAGAACGCTCAAGTAGAGAGGGATTCGATGGGGCTCAGCCAGTGCACTGAAAATCGATAACCGGATGAAGAGGGCGGTGCCGGCGTCTGCGATTGGTCCGCTTTCCCTTACTTGGCTTGAGGTGGCTGGTCGAAAATGGCGGCGGCATGCAACGGAAGCTTAAGAATGACGCTAAAACGGATCCTCAGCAAAGAGGAGTTGGCCGAATGAGGTCGTAAACGTGCAGAAAGTGCTCGAAAACGTTACGCGGCCTCTCAAGAAGTCTTATTATATGCACATAAACCCACGCTGTCCAGCAGGTGCGAGTAACCAGCGCCTGAGCGATCGGCGGCAGCCATCTTTTATTCCTTTCGGAACGGCGCAGCCTGCGGCTATTCAGAAAAAAAAATCAGTTTTGTTCGGCATATTAATGCATCTTTAATGCGTGCACGTCACTGTGACGCGGTGAGTTTTCGCGGTTTTGTGACGTCGCGTGACAGGCAGGTGAAGTGGGTGCAGCCCGAAAACTTTTGACCAATAGCGCGAGGCTAATGGCGAAAAGGCGTCGAATCAGAAATAACTATTTTTCTTTTTTCGGTCAAATCATGCATAATCAGTGTGTACACATCACATCAGGTGGGAACGTATCGCGGTTTTCGTGACGTCGCGTGACAGACAGGTGAAGCGGGGGTGGTCCAAAAACGTTTTTGACCAATCGCGGAGGGCTGATAGCAGAAATGGAATAGAAAAGTTTGGAATAGTTTTACGTTATAGCGCCGCAGTTATCAATTCATGCATGCTCAAAAACTAAATAACGGCTGCCCAGTTCCGCATAAGAGCGTGCGTGCTTAAACGGGCGGGAAAAACTGTAACTGTAAATGGAAGTGCAATAAAGTGATGATGATGGAGGAACGACAGGATCTGCTGCCCTGCACAACCTGCGCACACTCTCAAAGCTACTCTTTGACAGACAGTTGTCGATAGCATTTAAGCTTAGCTAGGGGAGTTTTTATGAGGTCAGAAATTTACAGAGCTGTGCTCAGTCAGAGCTTGTCTGAGAGAGGAAGCAAGTGACGCAGAGCGTTGTGACGCGTGCCGAGGTCTAGGTGCAGTGTCGTTTACCGGCTTGCCTTCGTTGCTAGGTACATAGGCGCGTTAGGCTGCAAAGAAGGCGATATATTTGGATCGCGCCTTGCGCCGTTTTCTTGACGTAGTGTCTTTGGAAGATTACCTGGAGCTGTTTATCACTTCCTGATGGACCGGGACCACTGGATGTCGACGGCTCTGGTTTGTAGTCAAAGCTCGCTCACTTGAATGGCGCGACAACCTCCTACACTGATGCATTGAAACTGTGAAACGTTTCTGTGTCGAATCGTTCTCAGTCATTTGGTTTAACATTTCGAGCATACAATTCAGCATCCCTTTAATATCGCTTCATGTAGCACGCTGCAACTTTATCCCTTCGTTTTGTTACGTGTGCATGTCGATTGCTAGTGACTGCTTGCACAGTGGGGATACATTCTGGCCTGCTCAGAGGCCGCTGACGTGGAGAACCTATGGCAATACATTGGTCGGGCACACAAGACCTCATAAAAAAATAAGAAAAAATAAGTAGACTCCTTCTTTCATGAGAAAAGAAACATAATAAAGAGAGAGAGAGAGAAAGAGAAACGAAACAGGGAAACAGCCCTATTCGTGTGACCATACAGCACGCAATGAATGAGCTTACTTTTTTCTGGTGGTACGTGTTCTCATCCTTCTCAGTCTACCCGAGGTACCCCACTGCTTCGTGCATTCATTCTTCTCTAATCAGAATGCGGCCGCCACGGCTCAAAATAGAAACTGCGACGTCGCGCTCAGCAGCAAAATGCCCTAACCCTTGACCCTCCGCGGTAGGTAAATAGCGAAATGGGCTAATGCAAGTTGCCTGTTAGGTAAACGAAGATAAATGTGCATGCTTGTTTCCGATTGCAGATAACAGGGACGGAAACGTCGCGTTTGTGCAGGTTTGAGTATAACGCTTACTCAGAGTAACTCTCAGGTGCCTAACCAGAGGCCCATCTCGCCGCCAAGCATTGGAACAACAAGCCTATCCAGGCATACAGGCATACACTTTTAGAAAAAAAAAGTTAGTAAAAAAAGGTGGTGTTTGATTTGCAAACTCCTTATAGTTGCTACTAACTTTAGGCTAAGCACTTAGTAATGCGAGAGACCCGCAATCGATCTGAATGTTCAGTTAGGAAACGCGACTTCTAGGTCGGATGTGTAGTATTTTATTTCGTATGATGACAATAATAAGGCATTATTGTTACGATCCGTATCCCGTTTGTTGCCTGTGGGCTAACCGCCATCCCCTATTTTCCTGAATACTTAACTGTAGTCAATCTGTTCGAAAAATATAAAGTTCATAACGTTCCACTTTTATGTGAAACACTTTTGGGCTCAATGTTTCAATTGACGCACTACATATGACGGCTACAAAAAAGACATACGTAGCGCCTACCTCATTTTGCAATGTTCCGACAATGCTGGGGTAGTTGTGATGACGTATTGCGATGGCGTATGTACCCTGTCGTGTTTCTTGTACCGTAGCATCATTCGATGTTCGTACGGCGAAAATACGCATTGTCCACGCACTTAGCGCATTTCTACTCATATCATTGAAGTCGATCCTCGTTTATGCAATGATCTTGCAGACCTCGGGCGGCATTCACAAAGTTATTTGCCGTTGGCATGACCGCTTTCACTGATGATACGTCCAACTTCACGATTCGCTGGCGCTTGCCATTATACGAACAGTCACAGCGTCCGAACTTTTTTGTGAATACGGGCCTTCGTTGCATTACAAAAACCTTACTGCAACTAGTTACGAGTTACTATGAAGCTGGCAACGAAGTTAGACTGAGTTACTAACCATGCGTTAGTAACATATTCAGGAGTTCTTTTTGAGAATGTGTATGTTGTACACAGTTGCTTCTACGTAATCTGCAGCTGTATACACCTTTATTTGTTAGTTTAACAGCCTGGACCCGCGTAAAGTTGCCTTATTTCCCAATCATGCCATTCTCAATGTTTCAATAATTTCGGCCTCGAGTCAGCATTTTGATACTCGGGCTCGTCCAACTCGGAAAAGTCATCACCGAACAAAAATTACGTTGACCACTTGTTCAGCGCATTAACTTATGAGAAACGGGAGACAAGAATGCTGCTGCTCGCTGTCTTTAGCATGATGAAAAACGACGAGCTGAGACAGTAGAGTTAAACCACGCCGACAGTGGAAGCAACAGCGGACAAAAGTGTTTTGCACTACTATAGTTGCATTGCTATTATATTTTTTGCTTCTTCTTTTCCCGAAATTAACCGCGCGTGAATGCTGTTAGATCCGACTACCGACGTGCCTGTTGCCCATGCTTCTTTCAAGCATGGGCCATCGG
Organism: Dermacentor variabilis; assembly: GCF_050947875.1. NCBI lineage: Eukaryota > Metazoa > Arthropoda > Arachnida > Ixodida > Ixodidae > Dermacentor > Dermacentor variabilis. The sequence continues at coordinate 39,908,176 of NW_027460280.1, read as the reverse complement.
GTGGGATGACAGTTTTTGTCTTTTTATATGAACTCTCCTTCACCTTGCGGGCTTCGACAGGACTGATTTGCCATATTGTTTCGATGATATATTCGCTGCCGCACACAAATGCCGGGGCTTTTGTGCGAGACGGAAGCTATTTGTTGGCCCTATACGGCCGACGTATTGTACACAATGGAGAATCTGGGATGCTGTGCGCATGTCCACGAGAAGTGCCTGTGTGTAGTCGTGGTGTCGCGACCTAAAGTACGCGTGTCGTTCCTCTACAATTGCCCGAAAGTCTACGGCGTGGGAATACGACTCGTCTTTCATTCCCAACGGATTCCACCCTTGCAAACCCCGAGGTAATCGGTGGTCTTTCGAGCGAAGACAACTACGGAGGAATGCCACGGACGAAAGGCTTTGCTGGGCGTAAACATGGCAACAAAGGTGACGTCACTTGCGAGAGAGGTGACGGTACTTTCCTTCATCAGGCGTAAAAGGACGGAGCCTTTTGTGAACGGACATGTGTGTCGATTCGTTTGCGTTGTTTGTGCGCGTCTCCCTCACCCGAACGACTGAGAACACGAAGGCTTAAGAAGAGCAGCAGGATGCGTGTTGGGGACAGAATTTTTCGAGCTTCAGCAATCGCTCTGGAATTTAGCTCTATTTCCATGGCCTTATAAATATGTAGAATAAACTCAATTTAAAATTCACTCTCGAGTCTCAGTAATCCTTCAGCCCGCAAGAGCGACTTTGCCTGGGAGAGCGATAGAAAATTCTGGACACCGTCCTGGTAGGAAGGATACTGGGCCTCTAGCAGGAGCCTTCGAACCTCAGTCACCACAATGCGCAAAGGGATGCATGGGTAGTAAATACAAAAACATCTGTCTAAAATGTGAGCCCATCAGCCAGACAGGCAATAAAGGAACAGCAAAACTCCAGGTTTTCAATTGGATCGACGCAGTGTATAGCGCTAAGTGGCCTGGTAGGTAACTTGGCGTTCTTAGACCTTCTTGCTTGACCAACTGATGGGGGCGAAGCGCCTCACGCACCGCAGACGTCCACCGTTCTTTCGAAGAATCAAGCTTTGTCCCGCATACAAAGCTCTTGGTGCAGCATGTGAACTGAGAGGAACCGCCTACACATAATACAGAAGCAAAGTGTGCGCGGTCAGCCCGCTTGAGGATACGGCACCTACTTTCTTCTGGAATCCATCCTGGCTGCCGACTAACCGTGAAAAGCACGTTTACACCAAGAAACAGCTACCGAACCTAGAGGAAATATGCTCCACGTGGTGCTACAGCTTTTTATTGCAAGTGCAAGCAACCGCGACGACGAAGAGCAAAAAACAAACAAAAGGAACATTTAAACCAGCCGGTTCATGGACACTTTCAAGCTACCTTTCACAGCTGTTCGACTTATTTCCATGCATTGTCATGGGAAACAAACTTTCAAACTAAGCAAACTTCAAATACAGAAAAAAATATTGCGAAATGCGCAGGCTAAAAACAAAGGTTCGCGCAAGGATGTTGTAACAATGCACGGGGCGTTGAATGCCTTTTATACAGAACAAGAAAATGACAAAAAAAAGACAAAAGAGACAGGAAAGCGTTCCCGCCCGTGACCGCTTCCCCACACCACACTGCTGTCCAAATATTGACCGCCTGTGAAGTGAGCGACGAGGTTGTGCGCGTCAGCAGATTGCCGAACTAAACAGGCGACAAAACTTAATCGCGCGGCTCCTGGGGCCTCCGATAGTAAGAAAAGCGTTTCTCTCGGTCAGGCACCGATTGCAAGATGAGGGGAAATCTGTGCATTTTCTTTTCGGAATTGCACAGGCATGAACTAGGGCCTGTTTTTAGCACACCATGCTAGAATTGCTAATGTTTGCGAGATTTCGGGCTGAAAACGTGGTTGCATCGGGAAAATTCCGGCGTGTGCACGCATCGAAAATTTCGGCACGATTTGGCTCGTCCTCGGGCAATCTCTGGCGCAATTGGGGGAAGCGGGTGGGAAAGTCGATTATTTATTCACGCGCGTTATTGCGCTGCCTCGTACGAGGGCCTCCATGCAGAGGATTGTCAGAGCGTGCTGAGTAAACTGGAAGCTTTCGCTGAAGAGGCTCTGAAGTTGAACGGGAGGGCAAGCAATATGCGTATAGCAGTGTGTACCCTCTACGAAGAGAAAGTTCCACGGCGCAAGGTTTGTGGATGTTTATTCCTTCAAACAGTTTGCATACGTCTGTGTGCGTGTCTTTTAGTTTACTGTGCTCTTGTATTTTAACAACCAGAAACTTCAAAGGAGGCTTAAAACATAGCAAACACACGCACGCACGCACACGCACGCACACACGCGCGCACACACACACACGCGCGCGCACACACACACACACGTGCTACATCGCATAATAGCGAACATATTTCAGCAAAGCTGTTTTCAATGTGACATTTTTTTTTCGGAAGCGCGTAATTACTAACACAAAACTTTGCCTGCACATTGCCCATCATACCCTCCAAATTTAAATTCGAGGCTGCCACATACAGTTCTCGCACGAAACCAGCAGGCTGACATTCTACGTGCTTCGTAAAACATTCGAATAAACCAAACGAACGGAGAACGCTTTCGAGCGATTTTAGAGGCCTTGGCAGCGTCGCTGGAGAAGCTAAGTATTATCGTTCGGCGCCGCTGTACGTAGAGCATCTCTGTCTACAGGAACAGAAAGTAACGGACAAGGGAAGCGGGCGCATTCGCCCAGTGCGGCTCACCTTCGAGACCCAATCTAAACGGGAGAGTTTGCGTTAGCGAAATTGCTCCAAAACATTCTCTACTTATAGCGACGCGAGTGCTTCTACACAAAGAAATGTTTACTTCCCAAACGGCAGCAAATAAGTGCGGTTCCATTGAAGAAAAGAGGTCTAGGTAAGACGTGTGCTCGTGATAGATGTACATGAACCCTACAATCGAAATAAAACATGGAGTTGTGATGCATTTACATAGTACTTCGCAATCGAGCACTTTATGCTGTAGCTTGTCTCCACCGTACGTATAGGCTGTCATTTGTAGGTAGAAAAAATAAATAAAGGAAAAAAATTGTCACTCTTGCCCGATAACGTCGCATTTACAGCGATAACAAGGTTTAGTCTTACACTCAGATTCTTCGCACAGTAGAGAGTTTTAGATTAGGGGATAGAAGCCGCACCCAAGCAGTGGGCGACTTCTCTCATGAGCTCCTCTAATGCTTGGGAAAACACTTTTATGTACCACGTATTGAGCGATGCAAATTTGGATCGGAAGTTTCTCATGTTCCTCTACAATTTTCTCATTGACACTTTTAATCTAATTATACTATTTAGTAAGTTGATAAATTAATTAGAACTAATCGTGTAATTAGGCGTAATGCGCAAAATAGTCGAAGTGTCACTAAGCGACGGCCAAGCAACATCACCTTGGTTCTGTCCAGCTACGTGGTATTTGCACATATTGAACGTTTGGCTCAATTTGCGTGGGACAACCAATATATATATATATATATATATATATACCAAAACAACAGGATTGGCTAGCATCTACTCTTACGAACAGTTCTAGCGTAAACATTGTAGCCCTGTTTTTTATTGTTTTTAATGACTTTTTCAATTAATTTTTTAATGCCAGTGACATTTTTTTACCTACTTTTTGATACTCATTGGTTGCAAACCCGGACAAATTTCGCAGTCATTAGTGATGCATTCTTGAGTACGCCCAGGATGAAGCACAGCGGAAAGCGGAAGTAAATGGGACGTCGGAGGAATGTTCATATCTAGTAATCTAGACACAATTGCCACGAAACCTCGAACTATGTGTTAGGCGCTCCCCATGAAAGCGCACTCCCCTGGAACGAATCTATTACGATATTGATTCCAGTCTAATGAACATGGAGAAGCTTGCTTGTCTCCAATTTTTATCCCATTATAATGTGCCTGTTCGAGCATTCCTAATTATTTTCGGCGGAGCCATAACATGAAGGAATCTCTGCAAACCGGGGTCGGCGTATTTTTTTCCATATATGAAAGGTTTGCGTGCGCTGGGCTCGAAGTGGATGCTTCATGTTTAAGTGTTTACGTATTTGCGCACCTTACTGTTGCAGATGGATGCACTTCGCCGTAGTGCGATGAGTCCATGTAACCAAGATATTCATTCATCAAAGATAGCAACACTTGGTTTTTCTTAGTAGCGTCCTTATTAGCACAATACCTTGCACGAAGTGACTCGATCATTGCAGGCACATGCGAAAATTACCTAAATGGGGCTTCGATCTGTTGCTTCTTGTTTGCTTGTTCTTTTTTTTTTTTTCGAGGGCAGATGTTTCCCTTTAAGGCGATGGCCTGATATCATGTTGAAAAACAGTTTGGTCTCGTGTTTGAGGACAAAAGACGCACTGCGTTTGTGTTGTACGCCTGCCTTTTCTTGCCATCAATCCCTACCCACTTGCGCAGCTTTGTCGTTTCTGGTCTCGTGCATTGCATCACGTGTGTTTTTTGCGGCTTTTTGGTGGCAGGTTGTATACACAGCCCCGCATGTATATCTGCGTCATTTCAGGAAAAGGAATATGACGCTGCAATTGTCTTTCCTCTCGTTCCATGCAAAACTCCGCCTTAAGTGTGGCTTTATTAATTGTTACTGACGATCGAGCTGGTACATTGCGTGCGTAAGGTGCAGATAGTCTTCGAAGCGCACCTGCGGCCTCGAATGTTGGCCACTTAACTTCCCATCACCTTGAAATGTTTAGGTGCCCGTTTGGTTTTTATGTCGACTTTGCGTGCTCGCAGTAATTTCTCCCGGATTACAAACAAAATATTTTTTGATAATTCGGTACTTGTAATCTGTATTCTCTGTAAGCTACAAATTCTATGCTGTTTTTGAGTCTGTGTAAACACGCACGGGGGCACATATTAAATTGTGGTCATCGTTGCTGCGTACTGGGGCGCTATAACGTAAAGCTATTCCAAACTTCTGCATTCTAATTCTGCAATCAGCCCTCCGCGACTGGTCAAAAACTTTCTTGGACCACTCCCACTTCGCCTGTCTGTCATGCGCCGTCCCGAAAACCCCGATAGTTCCCAAACTGACATGACGTGTACACACTGATTATGCATAATTCGACCGAATAGAAGAATAATATTTAATTCTGATTCGATGCGTTTTCGCCATTAACCCTCTGCTATTTGCCAAAAGGTTTCAGGCTGCACCCACTTCAGCCGTCTGTCACGCGACGTCACGAAACCGCGAAAACTCATTGCGTCAAAGTGACCTCTAAGCGTTAAAGGTGCATTAATATGCCGAACAAAACTGGATTTTTTTTCTGAATAGCCGAAGACTGTCCCGTTCCGAAAGGAACAGGAGATGGCTGCCGCTGATCGCTCTGGCACTGACTACTAGCAGCTCCCGGAGAGCATGGGTTTAATTGGGTATAACAAAACTTTTTTGCGTGGCCGTATAACGTTATCGAGCCCTTTCAGCACGTATGCGTCATGGCTCTGCCGACTCTTCCTCGAGGAGGATCCGCTCTAGCGGCCTTTTTAACTGTCCGTTGCACGCCGCCGCGATTTTAGACAAGCCACCGCAAGCTAAGTAAGAGACAGCGGACCAATCGCAGACGCCGGCACCTCCCTCTTCATCCGGTTATCTATTTTCAGTGCGCTGGCTCGGCCCTATCGAACCCGTCTCCACTTGAGCGTGCTGCTCACCTCTTGTCAGCCAATTAGACGAAAAAAAAACCGCTCGATGTAACCAATTTTATTCGTTTTGAAATCAAACACAAGTGACCTCCTATAAACGAGAAGAGCGTTTGATTGGGCTGTTCAGACAACGCTGTGGGTCACCGCCAGATGCTTGCGTCGGCTGTTACGTAAATTTGACGTCAGGAGATTGGAATAAAAGCATATTGGAATAGCTTTACGCTATAGCGCCCCTGGGGCCTGTTTAGATAAGATTACTGACGTAAGCAACGTCATCGTAATGTACAGGTGGGAACAAAAGTGATTGGAAGGTACAAGCTGTGGCCGAACTGCATTCAGTTAGGAGTCTTGGAGAGAAGGTCGAAATCGGGTCACGCGTGCACGCAGGCCAGCAATGGCAGCCAGTTCATGACCTAATTTCTACCTGCTCTCCAAGGCTGCTGCTATCTGAATGTAGTTAGGCCACAGCTCGCACGTTTCAATTACTTTTGTCCGCACCTGTATATAGACGGCTACTGGTCCCCTTCCTATGGCCAAGCCGGCTCGTGAAGTGCCACATACAATGACGCTGCTATAGCTCCCACATCTTGGTGGACATGTGTAGGTACTGACCGGCCCTTTTGTAACAGGCAGCTTGCTGGTGAGCTCCTGCGTGGCAACCAACGCGCTGCTGGCATTTTCTAGCTCCCTTTGGTCTTCAAGGATTTTGTAGAGCGTGCTTAATGTCAGGGACATATCTCTTACTCTGTTCCACGCAGAAATGCCTTCACTTGGGGCATAGCTGTCAGGTGCTAGATGGCCGTTCTCGGCGAGCATCTTCCGACCTGACGAGATGTTCAGCAGTCGAGCACGTTACGCTTGTTTAGAGATAAGCTGCAAAGAACCTCACGCCCTTGCAGATTTACGTGAACGAGTAACACAGTGCATGTATACGTGTTGTACCGTTAAAGTAGGTGGCTGGGTAGTGCAATGCACATTTAGAACATGCGCTATCGCAGTGTCATATATCACGAAGGTCGCTGCTTACTGCGAGTTGCCTGATAGGTTTACTACTCTATGAGGCACTGATTTCAATGGTCACTGACTCCTTGGCAAGCGAGAAAAGCCACATCCTCTGTAACCTACGCATGCTAAGCAAGCATACGTCTTGTGCGTGCTGTTTGTGGGTCAGGTGCTCGACACGGACCACAATGTAATTTCAATGAATGAATGAATGAATGTTGCTTCTCAGAGATATATAACATTCTATTTGCATACAGGCAGGACCAGGCGCCAACCGACCGACCGCCACAGTTACTTTCACAATCTCTGTAGTTCCTTCTATGGCATTTCTTGAGAGCGTTTATGAGAATTACACTTGGCGAGCCTCACTGCTGCAAGGCCCTGCTCGACATTTAGCGGTATTGTCAGTGCACATCGTGCGTCGTTTACCTCAGGGTACGCACCTGCGGCCAAGCCAGCGTTTCCTCCGTGGTGTTTGAGCCGTCCACAAGTTGAGATAACGATTCCAGTACTACAGAAGAAGACAGGTCTACCGGCCCCTGCTCTAAAACAGCTGAGCTTACTTCTTCTGCATGAAAAGTACAGCAACCACGTGCACATCTATACCGACGGATCGACTACGTCGTGCAGTTCTGGTGGTGCCGTGGTTATACCAACGCGAGGAATGACACTGCGGTTCAGGACATCGCATGTCACGACCTCAACGGCGGCAGAACTAACGGCCCTGCGTCGAGCACTGGAATTCATTGATTCGGAAAGACCCAGAAAATGGGCTGTGTTCTGTGATTCAAAACCGGCATTACAGTGCACGCAGTCAGTTCTCCGACACGGATGTCATGACCAATTGACATACGTCGTGAAACTTCACCACGATGTCCAACAAAAAGGCCACGAAGTCGTTTTTCAGTGGGTACCTGGCCACTGTGGAATCAGTGGCAATGAGTCCGCCGATAACGCTGCTCGCACAGCTCATCAAGAAGAGCACAGCATTCCGATTCCGCTTTCGAGGACTGACGCTGCAAGGCAGCTTCGACACCTGGCACGTAGCCTTACAGTGACCGAGTGGAACTCGCAGTACTTACGACTTACACGACTACATCGACTAAACCCCTCCCTGCAGCTCCGACCTCCACCCGGACTTCCTCGACGTGAAGCTACGCTTCTCTGTCGCCTTTGGTTAGGAGTGGCCTTCACAAAGGCATACTCTACATTAATTGGGGTAACTGACAGTGCAGCATGCGAGGTCTGTGGCACCGAAGAAAACATCGACCACCTGCTGTGCCACTGTCCAAGATATGCCCTAGAGCGACAAGAACTTGCCAAAGCTTTCCAAAAACTGGACAATCGGCCGCTTTCTGTGCAGGTGCTGATGGAACACCGCCCACATCGCCCGTCGGCCCATAAAGCGGTGAAGGCACTTTTGTGTTTCTTAAGGACGACGGGTTTGTGCGACCACCTGTGACTATTACGGCAATTTCTGTAAAACCGCACGCGTCAGCGAACTTGCCACAATTTCATTCTTTCCTTCCCTCCTCTCTCTCCCTGTGATCTTTACTTTCCCCTTTCCCATTCCCCCGGTGTAGGGTAGCCAACCGGACGTTATTCTGGTTAACCTCCCTGCCTTCTTCTTTTCTCTTTCCTCCTTCTTTCCTTATGAGAATTAAATTACATAAATAACCCATAAATCATTTCGCTCGAGGAGCAGACTTTCTAAGTTAAAATTTCTGTTTAATTAACAAAATGGTACGAGCTATTGCGGAGTGGACATTCTTAGTCGCTGACATTGTAAGACAATGCCGAAATAGCTGGAAATACAAATGCTAAGGCGTAATAACACGCCGCAGTTTCATGCTTAGCAAAGCAGTTATGTTCTCAGCAATGAAGACGTAACATGCTGTCTTTCTTTTCTGTTCTTTTTTCTTTGCTTCGGCGCCATCGCTTTATCTTGCATTGTTATTAAAGCAGCATTGTTTGTGATGCGGACGCCGGGCTCCCCTTTGAAGTGGTTGGGGCTCCCATCGTTAATCGTCCCGCAAGACAAATATGTCAACCACTATCGTCTGTCGCATTATGAACCATGGCCGTTCGTTCTATCTCCTCGGAAGTAAAGGACCATTATAACAGAACATGTAATTTTTTCGCCTCATTTTGGAACGATACGTAGCAACCGCAAGCATTCATGCGTCATGTCTGCAACCAAACCAATCAGCCTAAGTTGCCTCGTGCAGGAATTAATGCGCGTAGGTACTAGCCGACCACATAGGCATTGGACCACACAGGCCTGCATGGCATTGCGTCACAAAGTATATGACTAGAACGGCAGGCACCGTATCATGTAACATGATATAATGTAACATGAGATAAGAGAAAGGAAAGGTTGCATTCTCAACAATCTCAACCCAGAACGTCCACGTGGCCCTATGTCAGAGTAGGAGGGCTTCCATTTAATTTAGATCACCTAGACCACAGTGCCAGAGCGTTGGCAACCATTGTTGCATGTCGTACTTATATCAATGAAACCTAGCTGTTTGAAAATGCATCGCTTCGCCCTCGGCTTTTGGATTCAGAAGGGCAACGTTATGATTTAGACAATGGCAACTATCGCGCCACATTTGGCGTCATCTTATTCGGTAATGGATACGCAATCATCGGTCTCGAGGACGACACAGGAATTACTTGTCTCTATTCCGGAACAATGACGTTCTATGTATTTAACCTACAGATTTCGTGCAGGCTAGCCGTTTATAAAACCTCTGATCCAAAGCCAAAGATACTGATTATAAGGAACTCCCGGCTGATCCCGCCATTTTCTTTTGCTGGCGTTCCAGTAAAGACCACCAGATATAGCTGCGTTTTTGTTCATGCTGTGACGACACGCGTCGTTTAAGAATGTACAGCCGTACGTGTTTATGGTGTTGACAGAAACCCAATCCCAGCATTGCGCTGAAGTATATCAAGACTCTTGCGCAGCGTAGTACACACGTATGCACCATATTTTTCCAATGCGTGACTCTGAGCCCGTGTAGCTATTCCAGGGAATTTTCACCTAGATGCAGTCGATTATGGGCTTGTTCAGTGGCAATGATGCGCTTTTTATGGAAAGCATATCTTTTTGCGAATTTCGGAATCTACTCGGTGTTCCTGCGAAGGCTGTCAAAAATTACAAAAACTAGACCACCGGAGATAAAAATGCGATATTTCAGAACTCAGATTTTCGAGAACGGCGGAGGTCAGGAAACAGGTTATGTGTTATAATATTCTAGCTAATGACTGTAATAAATTATATTTAATTCGATTAATTTGCGCAGTTATGCGGATACTGACAGCGTTTGTATATTCTGACGAGGTGACCTCATATCAATTTTTAAATCGCGCGAGAAGTCCTTGCTTCTGCAGCACGAGACAGCTTCTTACTTTTTCGCTGGAAAACTGGAACTGGGCTCTTGATCAGCGCAGGAAACCACGTCTGCAAAAAAACAAGAAAACAACAAAAAACACCAACGATTACGATACTCCCTAATGCGACATTTGAGCACAGTTTTATACGTGTTTTCATTCCACGATATATTAATTGGCTCTCACGGACAACCTGGCTCGTGCGGCACGTCGCAAACGGAGCGAAGTGTGGCGCTACTGCCCTGCTCACCTGGAGATCTCGAGAGGCAGCGCGTGGGTGACGCATGGAGGCAGTACACAGCCGCCGCCGCGCACAGACCAGAGAGAAAGAAATTCGACAAGCGGGCACACTCGCCGAAAACGGGCAACAGGAAACACGTCACGGCTAGTGTTAATCCCATCCGTTAGTTGACGCGAGTTTCGAAAAAAAAAAGTATGTGAAATGAACTTACATACGTTTTATTTTTATTTTATTCTTTTACGTTAAAACTACAAAGGTCTGCGTATAAGTGGACTTTGCGACTTATTTTTCTTGCGTCGCCTAGCAACAAGCTAGCGGCACGCCGTGAGCGACGGATGCATGCGTCATGCTCCAGACAGGTTACCGAAGCTTGCGAGGCCGGTTGCGTATATGAAGTTCGCCTGTTCAACACGCTACATTAGCTATATGTGGAGTTCGCCGGTTCATCGACCCGTCTCTTTTGGATATAGCCTGTTGGGCTCCCGGCGAATTCTTGTGTTTCTTCTGCACTTCGACACGGCACCACTGCACTATTGGACTACAGCAAGATGGGAAATTTTGTCTGACAGTCTGCGACGCATTTCAAGCAATTTTGGCTTTTACGTCGCGGAACCGAGACTTGGGACGCAGTTAGAGAAAGACAGCTCGTCTGTCGTGGCGTAGTTAATTTGCGTTAATGACTTATACTGGGATCTCTTTCCGACGCTTTTTGTGAGCCCTAACATTATTATAACTTATTTCGCTAGATTTTGGGCACGCTCGCCGCAGCCGGCTTTGTGACGAGGGAAAAGCAGCTCGGCCGCGTGAGGCAGTTTCGCTTGTACTGAATCTTATCGGGACAAGTTTTGCGGTTGTTTCGGCCCCGAACATTATTGTAACTAACTTTGTTACTTCTTGGGTACTTTTCAAGCACAGTCGTCGGGCCCAGCGCTGTGACGCAGTTAGCCAAAAGTAACTCGGCCGTGTGCCGCAGTTAGTTTCGCGTATACTGAATCTTACTGAGACATGTTCGCGACACATTCTCTGACCCCCGAAATTATTGTAATTTCGTAACCTTTTGGGGTAATTTTGAGGCATGCTCGCCGCGCCTGGGGTTGTGAAACAGTTAGCAAAAAAGCAAGCCGGCCGTGGTGGCAGTTTCGCGTGTGCTGAATCTTAGTGAGACAAGTTTGTGGCGCTTTCTATGACCCCGCAACCTATACCTTCTTTCGGTACTCACGCTTGTCGAAGACGCGACGAGCGATTGCGAGGAGCGATAACACTGGAGAGTGTTGCTTGCGCCGGCAAAACGCGCAAAAGATAACACCGAGGAGCTCAAAAACTAAGAACTCGAAAATTCTGTCTTCTGAAAACAGGCTTTTCACCCACGAAGTTCTCGTGAGTGCGAGTAGAAGACATTCTGCAAGCGTCTAGCAAGGCCTGGCTGAGAGCCCGTGTTGTGGCTACCTCTGTGTGTATAGCGTACTATCGCGTCGGCTGAGGCCAAGTTGTTTTGGAAACGCTCAGTCATCCGTGCGTTTGTGCTCTTGAAGTGCAGGAAATAATGCCCGGGAATGGGGGAATACTTGGAAATCGAACGTTGTCTTCATAACTTATAGTACAGCTTGGAATGAGTCGGGTATTTTCGATGCCATGTATGTAAAAGCGAATTGCTTTTGCCTGTAATGTCGCCTATTCACCACTTTCGCATGTTTCCACTCTGCACGCATTATTCTTATAAGGGCTAAATGCAAAAATGACACATGCTTGTAATTTACTTTTTTCAGCTGATGCCGTTCGGTGGAGCTTCGTACGGGAACTACTGCTGCTTACATGGTGCCACAACGTTTGACGACCGCACAAAAAGCCCGGAACGAGCATTTATATAGAGCGAAATAAACATTTACTCATTCACAAGGCGTTTTGCGTCTACTTCATGAAATTGCACGTGGCACAGATTCGATGGAGGCTTGTAAAGATCGTTCGCAATTATTTTAACTAAATAAATGATTGCGCACCAAGACCGCGCGCGGGGGAGCAGGAGAAGCAAAAGAAAAAAAAGACGCCGAGTATCGCAGCCGCGCAGCGCCTACCAGGTCGCATCCAAAACGCGCGCGCCCATAACGGAAACCGGAAGGAGTTAATCCCACCGGCTTGGTGCGCAACAGTAAATTCGGCCGCTGGGCTCTATGGGAGTGTCCGCTCTTGTTGAATATCATTCTCTATGGACAGACCTCCCAGACGACGCGCGCTACTCTGGCGCCATCCCGAAGCCATCGTCGCCGCAACACGCTTTTAGGCTTTTCTTCTCACGCTTTCGCCATACACTCATCCTCCATTTTTTAAAAATACTTCTTTATTTCTGCGTTTAATAGGCCAAGCCTTGCGGCAGAAAAGGCGTGCTCTATGGGGGCGGGGAAGGGGGACCGGTGCTCTCTTCTTCCTCGAGGTGGAGTGGTCCCGAGGTCGGCTCTGCAAAGAGGCGGCCAGGCCCTTCCTTGTCCCTGAAAAAGTCCAGAAAAGCACTCCAAAGCTGGACTGAGTCCTTGAGCCCGATGTGCGATGGCGGGTCGAGCCACTCCTGCAGGGTGCCAGGTCGGTTCCCGCCCAGGGAGCGTAGTGTCCTTCCTCGGACCGTGTCAAAGGCAGATCAGCTCCACAGAAGATGTTCGGCCGTACCTCTGGCCGGGCTTGCCGGGCACTTAGGGCTCGGGTATGAGTGCGGGTTGATGAGGTGTAGCCTTGCTGGTGACAGAAGCAGGCCGGTCTGGGCTCCGCGGAGAAGAACCGCCTCTATCCTGCGAAGTGTGCTGGGTGGCGGCGATATAGTTTCTCAGGGTTGGCCAAATGCTGGAGAATGTTGAGGCGGTAGCTCTGTGCGCGGTGCCATGTCTCGGCCCTATCCATAGGGGGCGACGTCGGGTGTCTAAAGGCGGCAGGGGCCCAGGAAGCGGAAACGACAGTGGGTCCAGGCAAAGGTGCGGGAAGAGCTGCAGCGCGCACGGCCTGGTGTGCCTTTTCGTTTCCAGTGATTCCTTCATGTACAGGAATCCATTTGACGATTGTGATGTAGCCTTCCCCTCGCAGGCGACGGACTTCAGCACGAATGACCTTAAGAACGGCATAGTCTGCTCCCCCTGAGCGACAGGCGGTGTAGGCTGCTTGCGAGTCAGTATAAACATAATAGGTACAAGGAGCCGGATCCTGTCTTTCTACTATGCGAGCGATGGCAAGGCGTATAGCTATGAGTTCAAGATTAGCGACAGTATGTTCCTCGGGAAGCCGTCGGACTGCAGTGGTATCCGACTCGGAATCATGACAAGCCAGGCCGGCACCATTTGGAGACTGAGTGGCGTCTGTGTAATGTTGAATGGCCCCATCTTGGGCTAGCTCGCATGACATCTTCGCGTGGCGTTTTGTGGCAGCTTTACGCCTTTGTGGATTAGCGGAACTCATGTTTTTTGGGAGTGGCATACCGTCTACAAGATCGATAAGTTCCCATGTTGGGGCAGGAGATGGGAGCGGCTCTAGATTATCGACGTTGTAGCCTAATGTCCGTAGGATCTGATGGCCAGCCGCCGTTGGGGATAGACGGACACGCTGGGCGTGCAATTGCTGTTCGGCCAGATCCTGCAGGGTATTGATTCCACTACATGCGTCTAGGTCGGCAATAGGGCAGTACTGTGGTAAGCCGGTAACCAGGCGCATCGCCTTGCGGTTGATGCGCTCAAGCTGAAGGCATTGGGTCGCGTTAAGGCGCATGTAAGGATATGCGTATAGTACTTTTGATGCGACGAGAGCTAGGGCTATTTGACGGAGTCCAACTTCTGTAATTCCCCACCTACGCGCAGAGACGCGGCGTATAAGGTGTAAGGGCTGATGGCGACTAAGAACTGTGCCACGAAGCCAGCTTTTGGCTCCTCCATTCTCGTCAATTAGCATGCCGAGTATTCTGATTGTTTGTTTCCGGCAAATGACAGAGTCCCCTAAACGAAGGGAGATAAGGTTGCGTTCGGCCTCGGCTCGCAGCCGCGGTCCATTAATGACAGCCACGTACTCGGTTTTCTGCAGTGAGGTTTGCATGCCACACTCTTTAATGTAGTCGTGGACGGCGTTGAGGCCTGCCTGCAGGGATAGTTCTTGCTCCCCAGGGGACCCCGAGTTGGTCCACAGGGTTATATCGTCCGTATACACGGCATAATTACGACCGGGTATCGGTGTCAGCAATGGTGGGAGGCCTGACATGGCAATGTTAAAAAGAGCGGGAGATATGACAGCACCTTGAGGGACTCCGATTTCATTATGTTGCCATTCACCGAGCGTATCCCCGACCATCACCGGGGATGTTCAGTCCGCAAGAAAAGCTTTCACGAAACGGTACAGGTTCCCACCTATCCCCACTGCCTGAAGTCGGCGAAGTATGGTAGTGTGGGGCACGGAATCAAACGCCTTTTTGACGTCGACTCCAACCACTACCCGGAGCTGTGCGCTGCTAGGGTATGCGGGAACGTCCCTATGAAGCCTTCTGAGAATATCTTGCGCGCAGAGCCCACGGCGAAATCCTACTTGCATAGGGGACAGAATGTTACGTTTGTCCAAGTACCATTCAAGTCTACGTAAAGCCATGCGTTCCATCACCTTACAAACGTTAGACGTTAAGGAAATTGTCCTGAGGTCTTGTAATGACCGACTTGGCCTGCCAGATTTTGGAATCGGTATCACCACAGATTTCTTCCAGGCGGGGGGAAGATCACCGTTGACCCAATGTTCACTGATCACTTTCAACAGGGCTAGTTTATACGATTTCGGAAGGTTCAGAAGCGTTGAATAACGTACTCCATCCGGTGCAGGGGCGCTATTGTGGTCGGAGTCATACAGTACCGCCTCTAGTTCATCTAACGTGAAGGGGACGTCGTATTCGTGGGATTTGTCTGATGAGGGGTCCGCAGGCAGGGCACCCACATTTTCTGGTTGGGGAAAAAAGACCTCTCCTGCTTGAATAGCTAGCTCAGCCGGGGAGACGTTCAGTTTCAGAGCTATGCTTTGGGACGATGAATTTGGTCGCTTGCGTCCGAGGATAGCGCGAAATATGCGCCAGGCCTTCGATAAGTTACCTGTGCCATTAAGCGAGTGGCAGAGCAGCTGCCAATCTCTGAGAGCGAGTTGCATAGTATACCGATCACTCTCCTGAGTAACGCGAGAAAGCGCGCGCCTACGACGAGCTGTGCGACCAGATCGACGATACGCCTTGAGAGCACGGAGCCTGCGATTCCACAGGCTCAAAAGATGGGAGTCCGGCTTCGGCGCATCAAATTTAACTGAAAGCTTTGTTGTAGCTTTCTTCTTAGCATCGTTAATTTGACTGATGATCTGATCTAAGTGGGTGGGAACGTGATCTTCACCGAGAGCTTGCCGGAATTCATCCCATGAGACGAGCTCCTCTATGCGATGGCGTTATTGAAGTTCCCGAGATTGCCGCCCTCGAGGTGTCCATGACACCACCACTGGGTAATGGTCGCTGCCCATGACATATTCAGCCCGCGTCCATACAATTTCTTGGGGATGAGAAACTAGTGTCAGGTCTGGAATATGTATCTTGCTGGCCTCCGTGTTGGCCAAGGCAAGTGGGTAACGCTAGTTCGCTGACGATGGTTAATTTGGCTTTGAAAATGTGCTGCCATAGGTGTCTTCCACGAGCATCTGACCGGTGGTAGCCCCAGCATGTGTGCATGGCGTTGAAATCGCCCCCAACTATAACGCGATCCTGTGGGTATATTCTTAAGTAATGTGCCACCAAAGATATATCCACTCGATATGTCGTAGTGCCGAACGACTTGGCATAAACCGAAAACACCAAGGCTTGTTGATCACCGTCTAGAGTGAGGCGCACTCCCGCTACCTCCTGCGTCTGCGTGCACCACGCGGAAGTATCAAGCTCTGTGTGGGCCGCGTGTGAGAGGACAAGAACGCATGCTTGCCCGTTGGCTACTGCCGGCGCTCTTCGCGATGCTCTCCCGGGACGTCGGTGTTGAATAGAAGGGGTGCAATAAGGTTTGTACCCTATAATATTAGGGCTATTAGTACTAGTCTCCTGAAGTAAGTTAGCTGTCGGAAGCGTGCGCATGATGGACAATCTCCTCTGGAGTTCTGCTCGTTTACGCCGAATTCCCCGGCAGTTCCATTGTAAGAACCAAATAGTAGAATCCGGAGCAAAGATGTCATGGAGTTTTCGCACTAGTACCCGCCATTGTTAAAGTGGGACGTCCGCGAAATTGAAGCTAATGAGTGCCCAAGTCCGATCTCTTGCCTTGGAGAAATCTGCGGCGTACCCAAGAGTGGAAGCATGCGCTTGATAACCTCGGTGGTAACTAGTTCGACTATTTGCCTAAGCTGGTCATTGTCTAAGCGTACGGTGCGTGAGTGGTCAGTATCAGGATGCATTTCTGCACCTTGTCGTGTATTGCAGAGGGCTTCAGCATAGGCCCTGTGTACGCGTGCGTACTTGGGTACCGTCACCTGTTGTTCAAAGGGTGTTGTTTGTGAAGATGAAGGAGTGGCATTCGTTTGACGAAAGCTCTCAGGTTCGGTGGATCGTTTGCGAAGGTCTTGCCTCTTAGGTTTACGTCTACTATCTGTTGTCTTCGGCAGTGGCTGGTTTTGTATCGGAGGGAAGTCCTTTGGAGCAAACACATATTGCCCCGAGGATGATGGCCGCATACTGGCAGGGCTCTTTTGCGCAGCCTGCGTAAACGTTTGGTTGCCTCGACAAAGCTCGGCTCGTTGCTGACGCTCCTCTCGTCGGGAGAATCGGATACGTCGCAGAATGACGTTCCTAAGGGTTTTCGTAGCGAGTTGCCGAGCAGGGCACTTCGGGTCTGTGGCTACATGTTGACCTCCACAGTTGCGGCATAGGGGTTCTGCCGGACAGATCTCGAGGTTGCCATGTGAAGGGCGACCGCAGACCGAGCATCGACGTTGGTCGACTACAGGGCAAAAATTTTTTTGGTGCCCGATATTGTGACATGTCTCACAAATGACAGCTTTAGGATGGTAAGGTATTACCGGTAGGAGAGTGCTGTAAAGGTGGATTTTCCGGGGCAGTTTAGAGCTCTCAAACGTGATAAGAGCTGCTCCGTTCTTACCCACGGGCCTGGCACTCACTATCCTGCACGAGTAGCACTTGAGGTTGGCCATAAGCTGTTCGCTTGTAAGCCCATTGGCACGATAGATGACGCCGCGGATCCTGCCCGGGCGAATGGTTTCATAAGCCTGTATTAGTGTTTCCCTTCCAGAAATTATGAGAGACTGAAGTCCGAGAAGACGGTCCCTAACATGAGTGTGCGAAACGTCAACTGCAAACTGATTGCTTCGTTCAAGAGGGCGTACTTGAAAGCCTGAATGAAAATGAATTGTCTGTAGCTCGTCAGCAATGGCTCCGTGCAGCCAGTGTGCTGGCAAAGTGCCTAGTAGTCAAGGCGAGGTGAGCTTAATTATCACAGTGTGTTTAACACTGATTGGATCGGCGGATGTAGTTTTGTTCTTTCGCCGGACATATAGCCAGTCATCCTCTTCAGTTTGCCCATTATTAGCAACGTGACCTAGCCTGCCTGACAAAGTGGCCGTGGAAGCTGACGCACAGCCCTGCACTCGGAAAAGCGCATTCGCATTGCAGGCGTTGTTAGCTGCCTTGGAGCTGGTAAGTTGCCCGCCGTGCTGTTTACTCGCGAGGCGTTCGTTGTGTTGAACTATCTGGGGAGCGCCGAACGGCCACCTTGATTTCTTGGCAAATTTCGCAGATGGAAAATTGCAAGATCCTACCCGAGAACAGCTCTTTCCAGGCGCGTTTTCCGTGGCAAGAACAGAAAAGGGATTGGAGACAGGTATCGTCATAACCACTTGGCTGGATTCGTCATCCGCATCCGTCATGCTTGCGTCGGCGTCAAGCAGTTCGGAAGATTCCGTCGCGTTATCTGTGCCGCCGCTCTGAAGCGATGCTGCCGTCGCGTCTTGCTGCAGCTGCTCCGAAGCCATGTTGGCACCGGCGGCGGGCGTGTCCGATGATTCCAACTGGTTTTCTGGACCAGTCATTGACGTGGAAACGTTCGAAACGTTATCCTGGGATGTCGAGGGACATGAAGGTGGCGGGCCATCCATCTTTGGGAGCCTAGCCCAAAAACTTCCGGGCCCGAAGCCTCAAAAACGTCGGAGCGATGCGAACATGCGTCTGATCGGGACGGCTGCTCGCAGCGCCACCCTCCATTTTCCTCCTCACGTATTTCATCCCTCGCTGCGCTCCGCGTTCGCTCTTTCATCATTTACTGTGCTCGTTCGCTCGAAGACGCATTTTTCTGCCGCAAGTTAAAGCACACACAAAAAGGTTACATCGACGCCGACGCTCGCCGCAAGAGTGGTCGCCTGAAAGCTGCGCTTTAAAAACGTCTGCTATCCCTGTCCGAGCCACGTAAGCTGAACCATCTTCCTTATTTCGATGTCATTATTACGGCTCGTGGCCTGCGTTTCCCTCACCACGCCGTCGATGCTCCAAAATGAAGTTTAGCCCACTAGCTGTTCAGCCACGCTTGTAGTAGAGAGCTTTGCTTGGCGGCAGGGGGTACCGGGAGGTTCTTTAAGGAGAAGCTTTCTTTGCCTCCTCCTTCGACTTTTTCACTGCTGCTGCTGCTGCTACTGCTACTGCTGCTGTTGCTGCTGTTAGTCCAAAGGGGAGGTATATTGGGGGCGAGCTCCACGACTGTAAAAGCTGGCCCCAACGTCGGCGTGACGTGGTATGAGGGATCACGTGGACACAGCGACCACGTCGGCTGTTTTGGAGGCGCCGAAGCGAGCTAAAAGCGAAAGTTTAAAGTCCCACCTGCGCTGCGGTTCTGATTAAGTGGGGTGGTTTTTGCCGCTTCCGGTGCATGCTTGACAACACCTGAAAGCTCTATAATAGGTAGTGACTGCCTTCCAAGGCGTCCAACATGGCAGGCTACTGCTCGGTGCCGCAGTGCGGGACGTACGCAATGGAGCCTGGTGTCAGCCTTCACACGTACCCGCAGGACAAAAGGCTGCGTGAAGCTTGGATTGCGAAATTTAGAACAGGTATGCAGCCATCGGCTACAACTCGGGTATGCAGTAAGCACTCCGCGAGGAAGATTCCTGATATTGCGACGCGGCTGCCGTGTTAAGCCTGTTTCACATGATGCGATTTTCGTCGCACCGGAAGTGCGATTTCCGTCGTTTGCGATGAAAATCGCAGTCGCAGTGCCGACCCCCCGATTTTCGGCTGCGACCAACCGGTTGGTCGCACGGTCGCACCGTCGCACCGATCGCTGCGATTTTCCGTCGAAATTGCGCGGAGAGCTGTCAACGGAGCTATTTCGCCGGTTTGTTTTGGAAAATGGCGTCTCGCACGACAAGTACAATGCGCGGAGACGTGGATCGTCGAATTCGGTACGTACGCGAAGGGAGAATAAAAAACTTGTACCGCAGATTGCATTCTCCGATTTCTATGCGTTTGTTGACACTTTACACAGCAAATGAAATGCACTTTCACAATTGCTTCGTACGCCTTTGCGAGTTGTCAGTGCTAGGAGGTGTTCGATCCCCAGCAGACGACGAGGTCGTCAGAATTTTCTTTTGCTGAGTAGCATGCAGAAATCGCGCTTACGGAGCAGCTTGAATTATTTCAACCTTGGCAAGGGCAAATGACAAGACAGCAAAGTACCCGAAGTTTCAACGTTGCGCTCAACGCGGTACCGTTCAGTTGCATGTTCTTGTCGGTTTTCAAGCATGAATTTCCCGATGCATCTTGAAAGCTTATCTTGCCTCTTATTAAATTTGACAGAGCGAAAGTGTAGGCTATCGTAATGAATTTGCTACGTTAGGATTAAATCCGTGGCTTGAATAAAACATTCATCATCATCATCATCAGCAGCAGCAGCCTAGTTACGCCCACTGCAGGGCAAAGGCCTCTCCCATACTTCTCCAACTACCCCGGTCATGTACTAATTGTGGCCATGTTGTCCCTACAAACGTCTTAATTTCGTCCGCCTACCTAACTTTCTGCCGCCCCCTGCTACGCTTCCCTTCCCTTGGAATCCAGTCCGTAACCCTTAATGACCATCGGTTATCTTCCCTCCTCATTACATGTCCTGCCCATGCCCATTTCTTTTTTCTTGATTTCAACTAAGATGTCGTTTACCCGCGTTTGTTGCCTCAACCAATCTGCTCTTTTCTTATCCCTTAACGTTACACCCATCATTCTTCTTTCCATAGCTCGTTGCGTCGTCCTCAATTTCAGCAGAACCCTTTTCGTAAGCCTCCAGGTTTCTGCCCCATATGTGAGTACTGGTAACACACAGCTGTTATACACTTTCCTTTTGAGGGATAGTGGCAACCTGCTGTTCATGATTTGAGAATGCCTGTCAAACGCACCCCAGCCCATTCTTATTCACTGGTTATTTCAGTCTCATGATCCGGATCCGCGGTCACTACCTGCCCTAAGTAGATGTATTCCCTTACTACTTCCAGTGCTTCGCTACTTATCGTAAACTGCTGTTCTCTTCCGAGACTGTTAAACAATACTTTAGTTTTCTGCAAATTAATTTTCAGTCCCACCCTTCTGCTTTGCCTCTCCAGGTCAGTGAGCATGCATTGCAATTGGTCTCCTGAGTTACTAAGCAAGGCAATATCATCAGCGAATCGCAAGTTGCTAAGGTATTCTCCATCAACTTTTATCCCCAATTCTTCCCACTCCAGGCCTCTGAATACCTCCTGTAAACATGCTGTGAATAGCATTGGAGACATCGTATCTCCCTTTCTGACGCCTTTCTTTATTGGGATTTTGTTGCTTTCTTTGTGGAGGACTACGGTGGCTGTGGAGCCGCTATAGATATCTTCCAGTATTTTTGCATATGGCTCATCTACACCCTGATTCCGTAATGCCTCCATGACTGCTGAGGTTTCGACTGAATCAAACGCTTTCTCGTAATCAATGAAAGCTATATATAAGGGTTGGCTATATTCTGCATATTTCTCTATCACTTGATTGATAGTGTGAATATGGTCTATTGTTGAGTAGCCTTTACGGAATCCTGCCTGGTCCTTTGGTTGACAGAAGTCTAAGGTGTTCCTGATTCTATTTGCGATTACCTTAGTAAATACTTTGTAGGCAACGGACAGTAAGCTGATCGGTCTATAATTTTTCAAGTCTTTGGCGTCCCCTTTCTTATGGATTAGGATTATGTTAGCGTTCTTCCAAGACTCCGGTACGCTCGAGGTTATGAGGCATTGCGTATACAGGGTGGCCAGTTTCTCTAGAACAATCTGACCACCATCCTTCAACAAATCTGCTGTTACCTGATCCTCCCCAGCTGCCTTCCCCCTTTGCATAGCTCCTAAGGCTTTCTTTACTTCTTCTGGCGTTACCTGTGGGATTTCGAATTCCTCTAGGCTATTCTCTCTTCCACTATCGTCGTGGGTACCACTGTTACTGTATAAATCTCTATAGAACTCCTCAGCCACTTGAACTATCTCATCCATATTAGTAACGATATTGCCGGCTTTGTCTCTTAACGCACACGTCTGATTCTTGCCTATTCCTAGTTTCTTCTTCACTGTTTTTAGGCTTCCTCCGTTCCTGAGAGCCTGTTCAATTCTATCCATATTATAGTTTCTGATGTCCGCTGTCTTACGCTTGTTGATTAACTTAGAAAGTTCTGCCAGTTCTATTCTAGCTGTAGGGTTAGAGGCTTTCATACATTGGCGTTTCTTGATCAGATCTTTCGTCTCCTGCGATAGCTTACTGGTTTCCTGTATAACGGCGTTACCACCGACTTCTATTGCGCACTCCTTAATGATGCCCATGAGATTGTCGTTCATTGCTGCAACACTAAGGTCCTCTTCCTGAGTTAAAGCCGAGTACCTGTTCTGTAGCTTGATCCGGAATTCCTCTAGTTTCCCTCTTACCGCTAACTCATTGATTGGCTTCTTGTGTACCAATTTCTTCCGTTCCCTCCTCAAGTCTAGGCTAATTCGAGTTCTTACCATTCTATGGTGACTGCAGCGTACCTTGCCGAGCACGTCTACATCTTGTATGATGCCAGGGTTCGCGCAGAGTATGAAGTCGATTTCATTTCTAGTCTCACCATTCGGGCTCCTCCACGTCCACTTTCGACTAACCCGCTTGCGGAAAAAGGTGTTCATTATCCGCATATTATTCTGTTCTGCAAACTCTACTAATAATTCTCCTCTGCTATTCCTAGAGCCTATGCCATATTCCCCCACTGACTTGTCTCCAGCCTGCTTCTTGCCTACCCTGGCATTGAAGTCGCCCATCAGTATAGTGTATTTTGTTTTGACTTTACCCATCGCCGATTCCATGTCTTCATAAAAGCTTTCGACTTCCTGGTCATCATGACTGCATGTAGGGGCATAGACTTGTACCACCTTCAATTTGTACCTCTTATTAAGCTTCACAACAAGACCTGCCACCCTCTCGTTAATGCTATAGAATTCCTGTATGTTACCAGCTATTTCCTTATTAATCAGGAATCCGACTCCTAGTTCTCGTCTCTCTGCTAAGCCCCGGTAACACAGTACATGCCCGCTTTTTAGCACTGTATATGCTTCTTTTGTCCTCCTAACCTCACTGAGCCCTATTATATCCCATTTACTACCCTCTAATTCCTCCAATAACACTGCTAGACTCACCTCGCTAGATAGCGTTCTAACGTTAAACGTTGCCAGGTTCAGATTCCAATGGCGGCCTGTCCGGAGCCAGGTATTCTTAGCACCCTCTGCAGCGTCACAGATCTGACCGCCGCCGTGGTCAGTTGCTTCGCGGCTGCTGGGGACTGAGGGCCGGGGTTTGATTGTTGTATTCATATAGGAGGTTGTGGCCCAGTACTGCACCAGGGTGGCCAATCCTGCTCTGGTGAGAGAGTGCGTTACCGGTTCTGGTCACCGGGATCAGGCCGCACTCCAGGCCAGTTTGTGCAATTTTCTCAACACACGTTTTTTTTTTATTTTCCGTTGGAGAATTGCGCTGCACCGGGATTTGAATCACGGTCCTTTTGCACTGGAGACGGATACTCTACCGTCCCCGCAGGAGTTAAATTAAAAATTGGAGAATGGGGTTTTGCGTGACAAAACCACTTTCTGATTATACACGCCTTAGTGGAGGACTCCGAAAATTTCGACCACCTGGGGTTCTTTAACGTGCACCAAATTCTAAGTACACGGGTGTTTTCGCATTTCGCCCCCATCGAAATGCGGCCGCCGTGGCCGGGGTCCGATCCCGCGACCTCGTGCTCAGCAGTCTAACACCATAACCACTGAGCAACCACGGCGGGTCCCGCAGGAGTTGTACGCCTCATTTAACCTACAGTGGTGCCCTATTTGATCAGTCAAGGTGGGCCAATCTGAGCTCGGTTATACCGCATGGATGGCACTCGGCTAGAGAACCTGGTATTTATGTCCTGCACATGTGTGGCCACACATAATTGAGGATATATAACTTTTTTTTTTAGGAGGGTTTCCGTACAGTGATAAAATGAAGGAAACGACATTAAAAAGAAAGAAAAAAAAGGGGGAAAAAAAGGAACATAACTTGTGATTTGAACTCGTGATCCTTCAATGTTGCCCGGAAAGGTAGCTCAGTCGGTTGGTTCGTCCAGCCAGCGGTTACTTTCAAGCGCCATAGCTCCTGCTCCGAGCCTCATACTTATGTGGAAAGGGGCTGGTGTTATCCGCGACAGTCGATTTTGAGTGGTTGGAAGGCATAATTTCTTGGAAAAATGGCCGCCAGAGGAGCAGCGTGAACTCAAGCGGCTTTAGAGACTAGGAAAACTGCCTTACAATATTTAGACTTGAGGGGAAGCTTCGTTAACAAACTATAACACGGCAATCAGCACTCGAATACGACGTGAGAAATTATTGAGACGTGGAAAATTCCCTTGAAATAAATCTGGTTTGCGAGACAAATGCTTGTATGTATTGAATCTCTTAAAAGAAGGGGGGAAATATGCGCTCACCGAGAGGGCATCGTCAGCACGAGACCACCACCAGGCACCTTACGGGGATGTGGAGAGCTTCGCGGCCGGAACGAAGCCTCCCCTCTCCGCCGGCCAGGCGTGGAAAACGCGCTTTCCGATCACTCAAGGTTACGCAGGAATAGTATAGCTCTAGCGTCTAGGAAAAGCTTTCACAGGTGCGAGGGCGGCACGCATAGCGTGGGAAGCTAGCCGCCGGAATAGCTATCTTCGAGAGCTATTCTATATTATATTATACTTCGAGAGCTATGACTGATGCTTTTCTATATATATGTATTCATCTCATCTATGCGATCGCATGCGCGCTGTTTCTTTGTCTCTGCGTGTAGTAGTTAAGAGAGCCAGTTTAAGGGCGGAGAAGAGGGAAGGAAAGGAAAGCAAACTTGCAGCGCCGTGGTTTTAAAGCGCAACCGTGGTAGAGAAACGGAAAGGCGATATAAGCATGCGTAGCCATGATACGCACACGATAAACTGCCTTACAATATTTAGACTTGAGGTGTAGTTTCGTTAACAAACTATAACACGGCAATAAGCACTCGAATATAATTATAACCCTAATAATAATTGTAAATATTCTTCTCATCTATAGGATCTAAAGCGCGCGCTGTTTCTTGCCTCTGCGTGTAGTAGTTAAGAGAGCCAGTTTAAGGGCGGAGAAGAGGGAATTAAAGGAAAGCAAACTTGCAGCGCCGTGGTTTTAAAGCGCAACCGTGGTAGAGAAACGGAAAGGCGATATAAGCATGCGTGGCCATGATACGCACACGACAAACTGCCTTACAATATTTAGACTTGAGGGGTAGTTTCGTTAACAAACTATAACACGGCAATCAGCACTCGAATATAATTATTACCCTAATAATAATTGTAAATATTCATCTCATCTATAGGATCTAAAGCGCGCGCTGTTTCTTGCCTCTGCGTGTAGTAGTTAAGAGAGCCAGTTTAAGGGCGGAGAAGAGGGAAGGAAAGGAAAGCAAACTTGCAGCGCCGTGGTTTTAAAGCGCAACCGTGGTAGAGAAACGGAAAGGCGATATAAGCATGCGTGGCCATGATACGCACACGACAAACTGCCTTACAATATTTAGACTTGAGGGGTAGTTTCGTTAACAAACTATAACACGGCAATCAGCACTCGAATATAATTATTACCCTAATAATAATTGTAAATATTCATCTCATCTATAGGATCTAAAGCGCGCGCTGTTTCTTGCCTCTGCGTGTAGTAGTTAAGAGAGCCAGTTTAAGGGCGGAGAAGAGGGAAGGAAAGGAAAGCAAACTTGCAGCGCCGTGGTTTTAAAGCGCAACCGTGGTAGAGAAACGGAAAGGCGATATAAGCATGCGTGGCCATGATACGCACACGACAAACTGCCTTACAATATTTAGACTTGAGGGGTAGTTTCGTTAACAAACTATAATACGGCAATCAGCACTCGAATATAATTATAACCCTAATAATAATTGTAAATATTCATCTCATCTATAGGATCTAAAGCGCGCGCTGTTTCTTGTCTCTGCGTGTAGTAGTTAAGAGAGCCAGTTTAAGGGCGGAGAGGAGGGAAGGAAAGGAAAACAAACTTGCAGTGCCGTGGTTTTAAAGCGCAACCGTGGTAGAGAAACGGAAAGGCGATATAAGCATGCGTGGCCATGATACGCACACGACAAACTGCCTTACAATATTTAGACTTGAGGGGTAGTTTCGTTAACAAACTATAACACGGCAATCAGCACTCGAATATAATTATTACCCTAATAATAATTGTAAATATTCATCTCATCTATAGGATCTAAAGCGCGCGCTGTTTCTTGCCTCTGCGTGTAGTAGTTAAGAGAGCCAGTTTAAGGGCGGAGAAGAGGGAAGGAAAGGAAAGCAAACTTGCAGCGCCGTGGTTTTAAAGCGCAAGCGTGGTAGAGAAACGGAAAGGCGATATAAGCATGCGTGGCCATGATACGCACACGACAAACCGCCTTACAACATTTAGACTTGAGAGGAAGCTTCGTTAACATTACAATAAAACATTACATGCACGTTAAGTTGCACCTCTTCTCTGGATAATTTTTTTTTCTTGCACAGAAACCAATAAACATTGACTATGTTGCGGACTTTGTATCCTTACTGCATCTGTATGAACACTTGCTCTGCAAGGTAATTAACTGTACAGCTGGTAGATTAAGTAAATTGTTTGCTATAGTGGCACAGTGACAACGTACCCTCCTGCACAATCATATAGAACTCGTGCAACAATGCGAAAAGTAGGCAAACGGCCTGTTCTTGTGGGGATAAAACAGTATAAAACGACACGCTGAAGAAAAGTAAATCAAAACTGTGCAGTGAAGTCAGCCAGTACAAGCAGTTCTTGCACGTTCACGGCTGATCAAGTGTGCAGAAACATTCATGCCTTACATGTTTCTAGTAAGTTTCTAATAAGTTTGTGATCACATATATTAGTGTGTAAAACCATATAACGATATCGGCTGCGATTACTATCTTTATAAGTAATTAAAAACCATGCTACTTGCAAGAACATATATAACCCGAGGATTTTAGAACAAGTTTCTGCATTTCAACTATACACAATATGTGGTTTATTCAATAAAAGAACACAAACTGGGCTTTTTTGCAATGACAAACTTATTTCAAACTTTACTTACATACAGGCAAGAAAAAAAATTATAGACAGAAATATTGTTCTTCAATTTGTTCACCTGCCACTGTGGCTATAGCATTCTGCTGCTAACACAAGGCGAGGGGTTCTTTTGCCAGCCATGGAAGTCGCATTTCGATGGGAGTCATAGGTGAAAAAAAAAGCTCTTGCACTTAGACTTAGTTCATCACCTTTTATTGAACCCTTACACTTCAAAATACTATTGCATAGGGGGGCATGCTTATGCAAAATCTAACACCAATAGAAAGCAAAGGGCAGAATTGTAAAACAACCATGTTTCGTGATAATTCGAGTGTGTAAATATTCATTGCATCAATATGTATTGTTCAACAGCACTGCACAAATAAGCATGATCAGGTATAGCAAGTACTCTGTCAGGAAGCTGGTTCTACAGATGTATAATGTCAAGGCATGAATGCTCATACTACATATATGTCGCACACATAGCACAAAGAAAACCTTTTTCAAGAGTTGTCCCTTCTGGCAGATATGAGTGGGCCATAAGCAGCAGAAACTTTATTGCAGGACATTGTGTAATACCGCTTATGAAAGAATTAAGAGAGTGAAGAGGCTTTTAACAGCAGTACCTCATGCTGCTCTAATAAGAAGAACGATGAGCAAAAACATTTCTGGTAGAGCACTTAAACAGTAACTTTCTGAAAGGCAGAAAATTCCAGGTGAGAGTTGTAGGTACATTCGGCCCACACACACCAGCAACACGGGCATACTACAAGAAACACTACAGCCTATGGTGTATTACAGTCTATGGGAAAGCTATCTTATACAGAAATCAAGAATGATGCAAAAAGCCCTCGACAACACTGCAGACTTTTTTGGCCAGTCTGGCCACTCGCTTTCTGATAAGTCAGCTCATATCAACGTAGGAAAAAAAAGAAAGACTAGAATCAAGAACTACCCCAGATTGCACATTGTGATCCACATAGCTGGACAAATATGCCCACAAGTCAACATCCACAAATCCTCAGCTAGTGTAAGCCCATTACGGCAGAGCCAGCACGTGGGTGAAACAATTATGCAATGCCTGGACGCAACTTCCACACCTGGTGAAAAGAATAATCTCGAAATAATGGGGGTGGACAAGTGGTTACTATAGAAAATCGCAGATGCTGTGCTTGTGTCCAAGATATGGTACGGTATGAATTACCAGCAGCACACAAAAAAGACAACTCATCGAATACAGGCATCGGGTAATAATAACAGGTCTTTCCAACTTTACCATGTTTGAAGACCTCTATGAGAAAGAGCTAACAAACAAGCACCTAGACAGTAGAGTTGCAGCCTGCAGCACAAATTCTTTGTCTCAAGAGCTCAGAACCTCGTCCCAAGATACTATGCCAGCTAGCATGTGAGATGCAAAGACGACTACCCCTCCCTTCAGAAACACAACCTCGGGAGTGCCTGAACTTGAAACACAACAGCCCATGGAGGCAAACAATTAGGCCAGGAGACTATATGCAACTGCCAAACACACAGAGGAGGTTGCTAATCATGAAGATGCAAGCAAACATAAGGCACATATGGCATGGCAATAGCAGTGGAACAGTAGTATGACACTACATAGAGCTAAACCCCATATAAGTGAGTACCATTCCAGGTCATCCTACACCTAGAAAAGCTGAACTGAAAGCAATCAAAGCAGCACTTGTAGTGCAGATTACACCCTGCACAACACCCTGCATGGATTCACCAGAAACTGTCTGGGTCTGCACATCACACAAGATTGTCAGGAAAATCAGGAGATTGACATGCGTCTTGCAAGCACATGGCCAGAAATTAAATTACAGGACACATAGCCGTGCAGATATTCCAGGACACAAGCGGGCTTATAAGCCCGACATAATAACTGAAAACTAGATGAGTTTGTGTGTATTCATTATTAACTAAAGTGCAACAGATTGACAACAGACAAGAACGAAGCGCTCTGTGTGTTCACTTCGTTCCTGTCCATCGTATTTCTGTTGCACTATAGTTAATTACTATAGATTGTAACACCAGAACTTGATACAAACATGCACACTATAGGATGCAGACGAATGCTCAGGACAAACTCCAGAATGTTTGCATCCTGGTACTTATGAAAGTGAACGGTTTCATTCCATGGCTGTCAATGAGACGGAGAGAGAAAACTTGATTGTGTTCGTGGAACAAAAGCGCATTGATAAGCTTAAACATATAGTCATTGCTTAACACTTTCGAAATGAATAATTATAGCTTGCTATCGACATTGAAGCAGCCTTTCGACAGCAAGAAAAGGAATCAGTTTTTCCAGCGCTGAACATTGAATTGCAGGAAATGCAAGCAGACACAAAATTCCGCCAATATAATCTGTTTAGGAATACCAAACTGGAACAAACATTGCGGCTTGCATTTGTACTTTCTCTGGCTGAGCAATCTAGTTTGAAATGACTCCCATAAGCATGTCGTAACAATGTTGATATAATACAGGTTAAATGCATGACTAGCTTAATAAATCTGGAAGATTGCTATAAATTACAGTGAAGAAACTATAATATCTAATAACATTAATAATATAATAATAATATTTATTTCCACAGAACAGGCTAACCGCGAGAGGCGTGCGAGGCTGAGCAGAAAGCTGAAAAATTCTACGGCAAGTGCGCCTGCCGTGGGCCTACGATCCTGCATTATGAATAGCGCGTATTGATATGGTCCTCTTGTTAGAAGTTCCGAGTATACTACCAGCGCGAGACACGGGACAACAAAGTGGACGAGAAGCGTGTCTTTTAGAATGCTATGTTACAACGTACAGGTTTCTACAAAAGTGACGGTAACTGCTTGAAACATTTGATGCGTCGGCTTTTGCGCCTTTAGAAATATTTATAGAGGGCTCGCATATATATATTCACAGCGCAAGCACGGCGATGGACGAACCAGGCTAGCGCTAAGGTTGAATTTCACAACACAATTTTCATTCCACGTCGTAATCACACAGATCGTTTGAGGCTTCGTTCAGGGGCACACGCGGGCGTTCGGGTTGGTGCTTCTTGATGCGTTTGGCGTAAGAATATGGCTAGGAGCAGGCACCACATATGCGCAATGACGGGCAATACACACGCATCATTTCTCCAGAAGCTGACGCCTAGCACGGGTAGCGCGAGGATCTTGTTGGGCTGACACGACAACTTCGTGGCAGCTGAATTCCGAATACTGCATATACGGTGAGGGCAGCTATATGAACTTGTCGATAGGCCATCTTGTAGATTGTTGTAGCGCAGGCAAAACGAAACGGTCATAGAAGGTAGATAAGACAACACACAGCGCTGAACCATAGAATAAAGAATCGCTGAACCACCTGCGAACAGCTGTTTACGTGCGCGATGTCGCACTGAACTACAGAAACCGCCGTCGCGCACTCCAAGACAAATCTTAACTAACGGTTTTAAATTAGTAAACGTACATATTATTTGCTTCTAATCAAGATAAGTCAATAATATTATAGTGTAAACGTTCTATTCACTACAATAAAGTAATTATGCAGCGTGTGCCACGAAATCTGGCAGTAAGCAACCCTGGGCGTCGCACCAGTCGCATTGTTGAAATCGCAATCATGTGAAATGAGCCCTCTAAAAATCGCATTGCGACGCGTGCGACAGCACCGATTTTCGTCATTCCAGTCGCAGCATGTGAAACAGGCTTTACGTGAGTAGCAGAAAGCGCAATGGGGGGGGGGGGGGGGGGAGGGAGGAGACACTCGCCCACGCGCACTGCCCGGTTAATGTCACGAAGCTTTTGGTCTATGGACTTGTTGATGCTAGATACTGGCAAGTTCGCTGGAATGGAAAGATAGCGGTAAAAAGTACATTAAAAAAGGCCTGATATGTACTCATGCTTGTGCAGCACCAAATAATGACTAATGTACTGGATTAAGAAAAAGAAGCAGTGGTACTTGCTCGCTGAGAAGGCTGATAAATATACAGTGCGACGCAACTTGAGAAATCATATTGAAACGTCCAACACAAGGTAAGTTTTCTATATACCTTTACTGGTACAAACATGAATA
Organism: Dermacentor variabilis; assembly: GCF_050947875.1. Classification (NCBI taxonomy): domain Eukaryota; kingdom Metazoa; phylum Arthropoda; class Arachnida; order Ixodida; family Ixodidae; genus Dermacentor; species Dermacentor variabilis. Next base: position 39,877,103 of record NW_027460280.1, on the reverse strand, counting down.
ATGCCTACCGTACTCCTTAAAGACGTGTAAACCCGCAAAAGAGAAATTAAATAAGATGTATCTCACAGGTACGCCTGTGAGATGCACCTCTCCTTTACTTCACAAACAAGGAACCATATCAAATGGACTAGCGCAGGAAAGAAGCGCCGGAGGAACTCTGCCAAGAACAAACAATCGAAAGCCTAAAATAAAGATTTCTAGTAGCGTTTTTTTCAATTAGGTCTGCAAGAATTATAGAGAAATATATATTTGCGGAATAACCATAGTTCTTTTGAATCCATAATTTACTGCTCTACCAAGTACCAAAACCGACTCGTATTATTATTTAGGAAGTTGTGCAACGATGCGCGGTCGCCTGTTCTGTACAACCGAGCGCCGGAAGCTACGGTTTTAGACGTACTGCACCCTTCCGGTTAGAAAATAAAAACCACATAAGCACAGCAGGGAAGTGGCTATGTCAGGTGGCTCGACTGATAACTGTAGATTCGTCATTGAAAACACACGGAATCATTCCCCACTTCAGGGGGCGTTTTAACACTTCCTTTTAATATAAAAATATGTTTATCCATAAATATTTTGACAAACAACGGCTAAATTTCATAATTTTCGCCTTTCCTTCCTCTTTGGCTGTTGCCTCGGCTCTCTCCCTTAGAAGATCGCGTAATTTCTCAACTCCTTGCGACTCTTGTTTCCAGTTGCCAATTTGCGCGAAAAGTGATGTCCAATTAGGAAAAACCAGACGAGGTAACGGGTGACATTCATATTGCTTATGGGTTTAACGGTTATTTCAGGGTTTGATGACGGACGCTGTTTCGCACGATCTTATTTTTCACCTTTGTAACCCATATCATGGGTATATGGCTCCGAGGATCTGCCAGCGTCGCGGCGAGCCGTCACTCGAGGAAAAAGTTAAAAGCAGTTGGCGTTTTCTCCGCCCGCAACTCGTTCCAAGAGCATGCAGACCAGCTTAAAATGAACTGAATCCCTTTCCTGGTCCCTGGATCAGTCTAAACAAAGAAGGTTGAACTAACGAAGCAGCAGCGGTGCGCGCGATCGTTGAACAGACAACTGAGCGCATCTGGAGTTAATCGCGCGGGCACCGAATCGACGAGAAAACTCGCCTTCACATCGCAGGAGATGCGGATGACTACCGCCATCGAAAGGAGCGAAAGAGGCAGCAAATGTTGACCGCCGGAAAAGCTGTCAATTCTCAAGCTTGATTTGGAGGCGCTTTAGGAATGTGTGTAAGGAATGGTAGCATGGGCGGGAGGGGGGGGGACATGCCTTTTGGATACATGCCTGTACGGTACGGTACGCTTCTGCTATTTCTGAAGAATAAACGGCATGCAAATTTGTCAAGCGGGAAATAGACGCAGGGTGTGCGGACGCAAAGTCGCGGCAAAACAGCGTAGGATCTAGGCGCAGTTACGGAAGCGGTCGCGCTTCAAGCCAACACTTCTGTGCCAGCCGCGGTAGTTAGACAGCTGTGGCATTTCTCGGGGTCGCGGGTTCACTTCAGGACTGTGGCAGCTGCATTTAGACGGGAGCGAAATACAAAACGCTAGTGAACTTACATTTAGGTGCACGTTAAGGCACACCAGTTGAGGTGTCAAAATTAATCATGAGTCCGCCACTATGCGTGCCTCAAAATCCGGTCGTTCGTTTTGGCACGTACAGCCCAATAATTGAACTGAAATTTAACACTTCGGACACGATGCGATGTTCATGTGAGGAAATGATAATGCTCAACCCTCTCAGAGGTTATGAACAATGGCGCACAACAACGCCTCAAGCAAACGCGACTTCCTGTGTGTTCTGTGTACTACGCAGACAAACAGCAGTGGTGCACGCAAGGTACCTTTAAAACCAACTCACCATTCTCGCATTGGACCAAATGCTGAAGTAATTACACATTTGCCGTCAACGTCACCGCTAATTATCGTGAATCAAAGCAAACAGCATAGAAAGCTCCGCTTACATCGATTCACACAGTGGGTGGGATAAGCAAAAAAAGTTTTTTTTTTAGGCAAAGACGAAGTCTTTCTTCTTTACGGATATTTCACTGCAAACTTTTATTCGCGTCGCCATGACCACGTTTTAGGCCAAGCCACATTCAAGACGAGCCGGTCTATCCACATCCCCGTATTCCCGTGGGGGAAACAGCGCCCGTCGCCAGATTTTCCGCTATGTAACGTTGTAAGAAACTGTGGTGCCAAAGGAGAGACCCGGACACAAATGGTAATTACTGGATTTGCCACTAATTTTCATACGTGGCGTGGTTCGGTGAACAAAAAATAAATTAAAAGCGGAAAGGGGGAGGGAGCGGGGTAGGATGTATTTGCTGCGGTTTAAGTGCGCGAAACGGGGTAAATAATAAATAGGGTAATGGTGAAGCTAACACGCATTTTTCTTCTTCTCTATTTCTTTGTATCTTCTTGTTTTGTTTTGCTTCGCTTGTTTATTTTTGTGAAACATCATTGTTCTGGCGAGAAAAACCCCATTTCACTAGTGCCAGGGCCAGTTCCCCCTACTTATGGCCCATATGTTTTGAGTGCAATGCGGAGAAGAAAAAGGTCGCGGATGAGACTAGGCTTCCTAGGAGAAGACAGTGATGGCGTGGGCGGAAAGAAAGCCAAAAAACAAGGACGACCAGACGATAGGGCATGGCGTTCATCCAAGAGAAATGCAAAGGGACGGAAAAGAAAGCGAGAGAGAGAGATTAATGGCCGGCGGCGGAACTCGGCGCTTATTGAGATTAATGTCTGGCTGCGGTGGTGGCCAGGCTCGCTCATTGAGTTCCCTTCCCCCGTCCTCGGAAGCCCCCCCTCTCGTCTTCCTTTGTGCGGGACGTCGCTTGTTCAGATGGCCAGAAGGCGATGGGGGTTAAGACGCGCTCAGTTGGGGTTCCAGGACAAGCCGCAGAGGAGGAAGAAAAGAGGTAGTTGGCGCGCACAAGCGCCAGCTGCTTTGTTTGCCCACCCAATTGAGCGCGAAATTTAATCTGTCTCTCGAGTTGCCCGACTTGCGCTTGCAATAGCCCACGGATGCTGGTTGGTCGGAAGGGGTGTAGAACGCGAAGGGACGCTGTTCGGCCCACGATGTGCGCTTTTATTTCATTCAATGGGCAACCGTTGCTTGCGCGCTAGCTGTCGAGGCATTCCCTCGTGTCGTTTCTTAGGTGTGTTTTTTATCGCCATCCAGACTGGTTTCTGGTTTTTTTCCTTCTATCTGAAGACACGTCGGCCTCGACGTGTCTTTAGGTAGCTATGCGATAGCGGTGCGCGCAATGAATCAACGTGTCTTACGATGGGGGAAGAACATGGCTGCGAGATATTTTGGACGAGCGCAGGCTGTTTACTACGTGACGTGTAGTAGCGATCAAAGTGATACAAATTGAATATGATTCGATAGCGACGAGATTGCCTATATGTAAAAAAAAAAAGGATATAAAGTGTTGGGCTAGGGAACTTTCAAGACAAAGTAGCGAGCTGCCGTAGGCAGGAATACTTGCAGCACTATCTACCGAGAACAACCCGCGGGGCAACGTGCGCTCAGTGTGGGGCTACCGGCTGTAGTGGGGCTTGGGTACTTTTATTTTCTTGAGGGTAGCTAGTGTGAGGTGAGCTGCGCAATGTCACCGTAGTTGCCGTAGTAGCGATCGATATGACGATGAAAAAATACAAATAGAAGAATGGTGGGTGTCCGTCGTCCTTGAATTAGGTGTCTCTTAGTGGCACTCGCACGTCGGCGTTGGTGTTCTTTAGGTTAACTTTAGGCGAACGTGACGCACGAACTGAACTCGGGGCAACTGTTTTCCATTAATTTGCTGGTTAACTATCATGCCACCTTCTCGTGTCGGACGGACGTCACTAGTGACATTTATTACTTCCGCTTTCTACTTCCGGTTTTCCAGCAATTTCGTAAAAATCGTGCTTGTGTGGCGGGTCTCTAAAGTCTACGAATCTATGCTTTGGTTACAAAACTAACCATCGGACTAACTTGGGTCACTGGGTATGCGGCGGTGTGTACATACGTGCCGATCTTCAACGAACTTCTTTGACGCCGACATGCGTCACTGTAGATGCGGGACTCGCTAGGCACCGCTATTCAATGAAACGCTTTCACAAGGACTAGGAGCACTGGGCCGTCTTGGGCTGGTCTTCAGTCAACCTCTTTGATGCCAGCTTGGGTCATTAAGTATGTGTGTACCGCTCTTCAACGAACATATTCGACACCAACTTGGGTGACTAGATGTGCCACTGGGAACGTGCCTCTCTGCAATGACGAAAGAAAGATATCCCTCAAAGTTATTCGATGCTGAGCGGAATCTAGCCCACGTCGCAACAGTTTCCCGCGGACAGCAACCCGACCCACTGGCAGGCTGCGCCCCAAGTGCGCCGGTTGTGGGCCGCTTTTTCAATGAACGCCAATCCTTTAGCGAGCTGCGCCATGAATGCAGTGGGTATGCGCCTCTCTTAAGCAAACCTCTCCCCAACTTTGGTTACTGGCTGTTTGCTACGTAGTGCGCCGGCAAGCGAGAGAACAATTGTCACCGTTCGCAGGCCCGCGCGGACTTCTCGGCGGTGCCACTAAAGTGTGCACAGTGGCCAGACAGACGCGCGAGAGAGGAGCATCGTTGCCGCCTGACGCGTTTCTCAGCGTTCGCACGCACCGGCGCGCCGTGCATTTCGGAGGCCACGCGCATGCTTCGTGGTGGCGGCGCCAGATGGCGCCGAGTGTTCTTAGCGGAGCGCGAAAGAGGACCCGCGCTGCAGTACGCGCCTCGTACATAACTCGTTTCCACGGTGGCAATACGTGGTATCGCTTTATTGATTCCATGCTAAACGCATTACCAAGGTCGATCCAAGCAGGTCGCGAAGCTTCGTGTGTAAACAGGTCAAGAACACATTGTCACAACATCAGCAAGCGTGGTTATGGGAGCAGCGATTGAAGCGTGACTATGTGAGGAAGGAATAAACAAAGGGAAAGAAAAAGGCGTTTCTTAATTAAAACAAGACACAGATTAATTCCAAGAGAATAAAATTCCTGTGTAACTTTAAATGCTCGTGACAAGAAAATAAAACAAAGCTCTGTTTTACTTTGTCATTATCAATAAAAACCTTTTTTCAGGCCCAACATAAGAGGGGGGGGGGGAGTGTTGTTGACGCCGCTATCACTTGTAATGCAATGCATCTTTTGAAGTGTGCAGAAAGGCGCGCTCGTAAAGTTCGCCTGTTACAATACGCCCCCCCCCCCTCCCCTCACACATTGTGTTGTCTTGCCTGTCGAAGTTTGTCTGAATTTTATGGGGCGGGTAGTTTCCTCGTTTGTTAACCTGTTCAGTCAAAAGTAGCGAGTTGTGACCGCCAGATGATTGTTTACTTTAGCTGTGTTCGTGCGACTGCGCTGGCCGATGGGCTTGGCGTCCGATCATGGGACCAGCACTCCTCACCGAAAGCTTTCGTTGGCCTCCAAATAAAGTATGGTCTGTGCAGGGGTAAGATTTCGACGCCTGTGCGGCTGACCTACCAGGTATATTTATCTTGGCATTATTGTCGAAAGTCATCTAGACATGGGTTCTGCTGTATTTATTTATTTATTTATTTAGTTGCAGTCAAGCTTATTAACTATAGCTGGACAGCTCGATCTCGAGTGAGGCTGACCTCGTTCTTCGAGTCCTCGTGCCGCGACAATATTATACTTTATGATACAGCGAATAAAGTTTCGTTAACAAAGTATGAATACGCTTAAAAATAGTAAGAATGCGTAACTCTCTCATAACCAGAAGCGATTGTGATTACAAACGCTGATCCTTTATCGCGCGTTGACAGTGATCGTGTGCTTATAATGAACGCTTGGCCGCCTTAATCGACTTATTTTCCTGAATGGAATGTCTTATCTTAGGTTCCGGACCTCAGATCAGTCCTAACTCCAGCCCCCATCCCCGCTCCCTTCCACTTTCAAAGCGAGTTCTGTTTGCCTATCCCCGGGAGTTTTTGCGTGGGCGTGTTTATCGCCAAGTAGACGGCGCAGCGGTCGCGAGGCGAACAAATCGGCTTATATAGCCACCTTTATATACTGCCCCGACACATGTTCCTGTAACCGGCTTTGTTTTCTACGAAGTTACGCAAAGAAGCAACAGTTCCTAAACAGTTCCTAAATATCTTATCTGCAACAAATGTTCGCCTTGGAGCATATATATTTTTTTATTAAAGCGATTCTTTGACTCGCTCTGGGCGGTGCGTATACTCGGTCGGTTTCTCGCCGAGTAAATTTCTCTGATCTCGGAGGCACTGAAACAGCTATAGTGGGCCGATTTATTTATTTATTTAGTTACTTGTGCATACTGTAGCGCAATAAGGGCTATATCAGGAATGGGTTAATAGAAGCAAATATAAAGGGCAAAATAAATTACAGCGATGAGGATGATGTGCTAAGACCATACATCTTGAATGACGGATACAAAACTTCGGGATGGGTGTGAGCGAATAGACCCAGGTAAGGAATTCCAGTAGTCTATGGAACGAGGCGAAAAGCTTAAATTAAACATGTTAGTGCGTGCAAAGTAGAGCATCAAGTTTAAGTTTTGATGTCGTCTCGGCGATGTCGCTGGCGCGAGGTTAGTATAGTTGTATTTTTGAAAGCCTAACCGAAGGGTTAACGACGATGTGCAACAAATTGAACGATTCTATGCGGCGACGTAAATAGAGCGAAGGTAGTTTCAAGAAACGAAATGTAGAAGAAGGATAAAAAGTCGCAATCATAACAGTGATATATCGTATTGATCTCACACTGCTTATAAGGGTTCCAAGTGAAAGATGCGTAATCAACAACAGGACGTATTAGCGATTTATATAATAGAAGCTTAGTATCTTTTGAAGAGTTGGATAGTGTATAATGTAGGTAAGATAATTTTTTTAGTGCTTTGGTACATTTGTAATCAATGTGTTTATACCATGACATGTTATACGCAAAAATGACAGCGAGATAGTTATACTAAGACGCCCTGCCTACAGCACAGTTATTGAAGGAGTAATGAAGAAAGGAAGGAGAAGATTTGTTACAGAATGACATCAGGATGGCTTTATCAAATTTATTGTTAATTTACCAGGTGCACCAATTGCAAAACGCAGCAAATGACTCCTGGAGGCGGTAATGATCATTAGAAGAGTTAATCACTTAGTATAAGACAGTCATCGGCTTAAAGACAAATATTGAGAGAGATGTTAGCAGGCAAATGATTTATGCAGAATAATAAAAACAGTGACCCAAGAATGGAGCCTTGGCCATTCCAGATGCCACATCAATAGCAGTAGAGTCGGTCGAGAAGTAGGAGACGAACTGGGAGGGCAGTGAAAGCGAGCTTGAAATCCACTTAACTAGTTAAGGGTCATTTAGCACAGCGTTAAGTTTAGGAAGGAGTTTAGAATGTAATACTGTGTCGAATGCTTTCGAGAAATTTATAAAGATAGCTTCAACCTGGTTGCCAACATCAACGTTAAGGAAAATGTCGTGCATATACGTGGTCGTACTAAAAAGAAAAACAAATTAGAGGACGCTTAAACTTAGGGGCGGGAGAACACACTTTCTGTTCTCACAAACGAGGGAGCTCCATTCTCCACGGCTTACTTTCATTTTCATTTCATGGGAAGGGTTACAGCAGCGCCCTTAGTGCGGTTTGGATTCACTCTCCCAGGCATGAACATCTTCGCTTGAAGTAAGCAATCAAAAATCTTCAATGCGGTAAAATATCGATTCGTGAAAATTTTTTGACTGCTACTCAGTTGTCTCCACAAGGTGTATTAACACTGCTTCGCCTAAGCCACTGGCTTTCATGTCATCAGCGAGGAGCTGTACCTTTCCCACTTTATATATAGATCAAGCACTAACCCATCTGGGCAGGTTGAAACAGAGATCCATGAGATGACGTGCTGCGAAACGCGGAAAAAGCACACGAAATTTACACACCCACAACTTATGCCCACAAATGGGGCACCGATTGCTCTACGTTCACAACTTGTGTCCACAAACGTGGATGCGCTTTGAACACGTCTGATAAATGCAAATTTTGGCTTTCCGCGCCTTGGAAATTTGTTAAGTGATTCACAAAGGACAGTGCCATAAATTTTAGCCATTGCATTCCATATACAAGAAATATTAATTGAGAAAATTTGAAAAGCTTACGCGATGGTCGCTACGCGCTGCTCGAGTTAGTCGCCGCTAATTCGTTTGTTTTATATCAGCCGCCGAAGGTGACTTGTGCTGCCCTCTTTTGGAGCAAGTGTAATTAAAGCCCACTCTGCGCGATTTTGAATGACAGTGAACGGTCTCCAGATCTATTGATACTGAAAGGTGACTCGTACCAGTGCGGACTCCTAACACAAAAGTGCTGAGTAAGGGAGAGCGTGTCTCTGAGTGAAGAAGCAAGAAGGAAAGGCTCCCTCCTTGCTGCCGCGCTGATGGCCTCGTTTATTTAAACGACCTAGACTTGACCTTCGAGTCAGTTGACTCTCTGAAAAGCTAGAACTGAAGGTGGGTGGGAAGCGATTAACTCGCTCCCGAAAAGGCAGCGGTTGCGTTAGCCCGTTTCACGCCTAACAAAAGGTAGAAGTGTGGGGTGCTTTGCTCACCGTGGGCAGCAATGGTCGCCGCAGTGGCTTAAAAAATTCCGCGTGCCAAGAAATCGCTTTCAAGGGAGGAGGAACGGGGGAGGGGGGGGGGATCGCCTAAGCCGACCCCCCTCTCCCCACCTCCCGGGATCCGCCACTGCTTAAGCTTCGCTTTTAAATGCGATAGCATTCAACGATCCCTCACTGCATCTCACGTTTATACGCAATCTTCTCACTGCAGCTTATACGTAACCGTAACGTTTACCGGGAAACGCTGGCGGCGACATCTATGCACGAAGGCAAGCTTTCTTGTAGAAACGCGACCTTTTCTCTTATTGTTTCGCACTTTTAATATTTCAGTGTGAGAAGATTTAACATAAAAGGCATGCGCTGGTGGTGTTTTGTTTCGAGACATTTGTTTATGGGCTGTCAACCTGAAAGTTCCAAGAAATAACTTTGTAGAGCACGTAAAGCAAGGTATGAACAACAGTAGTGATAGAAGAATAACTTTAGTGCCCTATAAGATATGCGCGGTTCGGGATGATCCTCGGCCGCAGACGCCGACGCTTACGCCGAGACCGGATTTTTCACGACACGGGGTCTTTAAAGCTGTCGCGTTAAAACCGCGCCTAAACCTGTGCTGTATTTTAGACGCTGTTATTCCAGAAAAAGCCAGATGGGCTTATGAATGATAGGTTCCCAAGATTTTGTATGACTGTAATGTCAATGAAATTGGCCTGCAGTTCAACAAACACTGCAATTATCACCGGATTTATAAAGAGGGAGTATTTAGCGAACTCCATATGGAAGGAACAGGGGCAGATGATAAAGACTTGTTGAACATGACGTACCGTCAGATATCTTCATGACCACAAGGAGTAGCGAACCAAGAATGCATTGTGTATCCCGTACAGACTGGTGCATTTCTTGGTATCCAAGTTTAATATAAGGTTAAGAGTATCTTCATTGTTTATGTCAATGTTACTGATTCCGCCGTGGTTGCTCAGTGGCTATGGAGTTGGGCTGCTGAGCACGAGGTCGCGGGATCGAATCCCGGCCACGGCGGCCGCATTTCGGTGGGGGCGAAATGCAAAAACACCCGCGTACTTAGATTTAGGTGCACGTTAAAGAACCCCAGGTGGTCGAAATTTCCGGAGTCCTCCACTACAGCGTGCCTCATAATTAGAAGTGGTTTTGGCACGTAAAACCCCACAATTTAATTTTTTTAATGTCACTGATTGATTCAGAACAAACCAGATTGGTGAGAGTAGGAATGTAGTTGTTATCAGGAACAAACACGGGCTGAAATTATGTGTTGAAAGCATCTGATATTACTGACGTATCGCTGATGACGTCATTATCAATTTTGAATGAAGAGGGTGAAGCATCGTGAGGTAAAATAGAAGGCCAAAATTTATGGGGTTTAGTTCTTAAAAGATCAGGCAACTGAACTAGAAAAAAAGAATTTGCCCGTTTGCAGCTTAAAATTAAGTTCATTCTTTGCCTTGTGAAATCTGTCCAGAGTTATGGTATCGTTGGTTCCCTTAGAATACGGACACGACAAGATAAATGCTAGTTGTCGCGAGGGATTCAGGCAAAGGTAGCGTTATTACACTCTAAGAACAGTTTACACCCTTTGGCTTGCCCCTTCTGCCACACAAAAATAATCGTCATCTGCCTTGATGCGTTTCCTTTCCTTATCGCTTCGAGCCCGGTACTTTCCAGTAACGAATGGCACGCGCGTTATCAGCATAGAACAGTCTACACCCCTTGGAGTGCCCCTTCTGATAACGCGCGTGCCGTTCGTCACTGGAAAGTTCCGGGCTTGCAGCGATAAAGAAAGGAAACGCATCAAGGCAGATGACGATTATTTTTGTGTGGCAGAAGGGGCAAGCCAAATGGTGTAAACTGTCCTTAGAGTGTATTATTATTTTTTTAGTTTTAACGGGCACAAATCGTCGCGTACATGATTTGACAAGTTCTTCAAAGTAATTAACAATTTGTATCCTGTGTGTCTGACAGAGTACAAAACGTACCGCAATGATAAGCTGAGAGATCAGTAATGGTATTGTCGTCCTCAGGAGTGAAGTGAGGGAAACTATTGAAAGTGTAGGATGACTTGGATGTTCGATAAGAGAGAGATAACAAAACGTGTTCGCGATCTAAGAGTCCCTCAATTACATCGCAAGAGAACTCATTTTCGGCTAGATCAGTGCTTAAAAAAACTAAGTCGAAGATGGAATTTAACCTAGTTGCACGAGAATCAACTTCAGTGATCCCGAAGAACAAAGAATTATTTATTAATTCATTACAAATTGCTAATTTACGGCAGGTTGCATTCAGGGATGGTTAGTGGATGCCAGGAGGAGAGGAAATAAAGAGAGAAGGCAGGGATGTTAACCAGAAATGCGTCTGGCTGGCTACGCGACACTGGCGGACGACAAAGGGGGAACAGAAACATGAGATAGAGAGAGGAGTGGGCGGAAGGAAAGACGCGGTGAGTTCGCGCATGCGCGCGGTGAGCCTCACCAAGTCAAAGGCGTTTACACAGGCCAGTCGCCTCCAAGAAAGTCAAAAGTGCCTTCACAGCTGTGTGGGCTGACGAGCGATGGGGACGGTCTCCAAGTGGATGCCAAGAGCATGGAAATCACCCATACAGATAAATTGCGATGAAGCAATGTGAGCCTAGCGAATTAAATTTGAAATAGCATGAAGGACATCGAGGAAGGAGCTGGGCGGACGAAATGTATAACGCTGATTACAATACACCGAGTATTCAGGCAAATTTTACACCACATGAATTCAGTCTGCGGGGGCGAAGGCAAAACTGAGCGATGAAGATCCGAACGGATTAGCAGTGCGACGCCGCCGCTGCCAGTGCCACGAATTTTACCTGCACTGGCAATAGAACCGGGTGGAGTAAAGTCGGAATCATAAAATGGATATATAGCCATGACTCAGTGATATGCCAGTAACATGAAGGGATTAAATAGAAATAAGAGGCAATAAGTCTGGAAGTTTTTTTAACAATGCTGGGAGCATTAATGTTCAGAACGACGAGGTTAACAAGATCGACAGAACGAGGTCAGGGAGTGAATGGGGCGGGAGGCGAAGACACAGGCTCCTAAGACAATCGCCGATTAGATACTCTAACTAATCTGTTTGAACTGTCATCCCAGGTATAGCGAACATTGTCAATGAATGCACGATCGCATCTTGACTTTACGATAGAACCCTTGTTACGAAAAGGAACTGGTGCTTCCCAGATTTTTTCCGAATAGATCTGATCCTTGCAGAAAAATCTGTTTAATGAAGAAATTTGAGCCCTAGAGTTGATAAGTGCTTTTTAAAACCACAGTTATGTCG